>NC_056726.1:435661093-436035240 GCF_019279795.1 Protopterus annectens
TGCATACTGGGTCTTTACATGACATTCATTGCCTTCTTCTATAGATAGATATAGATAGATTATATATTTATATATATATATATATATATATATATATATATATATATATATATATATATATATATATAGATATATAAATATATATATATATATATATATATATATACATACATAGAAGTTGCACTTTCCACATCTGCTTGTACTTGTATATTTGTTCTCACCTGCATTGGTGACTGGATATCATAACCTCTTAAGGTTATATTTATTCTTATATTGATATCTCTTTGTATCCCCCACGATTTCTCTTAGTTGTGAGTCCACCGTTAAAATATGCCACTGGTTTTCAATCAACCTCCTAATATTTGTATCGTCACTTGTATAGTACATTGGTATTTTTGTATAGGATTTGATGTCCTTTGTGTTGGAATGTGTTGCTGTGCTGAATAATAAGGGATGCCTGCACTCTGCCTTATCATTTGCATATTTTCTATCCCCTCTTTCACTTCTGATTCTCTATATCCATGTTTAAGTAATCTGCTTCTGAATGCTTCCATTTCTTGCTGATAGCCCTCTTCTGAGGCATTAAGTTGAGATATTCTTATACTCTGACCTTTAATAATGTTAAATATATATGGTGGGTGCATACTTTTTCGATGCAATATATTCCTATAGCATTTTTTCTGTATACCTCTGTATTAACATACTTGCCCATAATCCTCTCAACATAAACCTCTAGGAGCTCTGTCCTGGTGTCTGAATAATCAGATGTAAACCTAAGATGTGTTGTCATTGTGTTAATGTGTTCCAAATATCTCTGTAGATCCATTGGGTCACCTTCCCAAATGAAAAGAATATAATCGAGAAAATGCCGATAGAAAGGGATATTCCTTTGGGGCCCAGTGTTATGGAACTGAGTTTTTCTTCCCACATGGCCAAATACATGTTGGCGTAGCTATTGGCACAAGACGTGCCCATAGCTACGCCCTCACGCTGAACATGGAAATCTTCACCATGCACAAAGACATTGTTTTCCAATATGATTTCCAGAAACATACACAATAAATCTATCTTCTCTTCTGTGTACTTGCTATGTTTATATAGATATTTCTTGATGGATTCTATACCCATAGCATTGGGAATTATGGTCAACAGAGACTGCACATCTAGGGTTACCAAGATCATATCGGATTTCATTTCTCTGTCTTAAAAAAATCCATAGAGATCTAACAAATTGTTTAGTGTCCTTGAGTATTTTCTTATTTTTATCTATAATTGGTCTAAGATGTCTTTCTGCATATAACAAGAAGAGCTCCGTACACCATCCTCTACCAGAGACTGTATGTCTCATGGGAGGATTTATTCCATCTTTGTGGATCTTGTATATCCCTTGTATGGCTGGTAACATTGGATATTCCACTTCTAGAAAACTTGCCAATTCTTTGGTAATAATATTGCTATATACTAGATCTGTTATTTCGTGAAGGAAACAGAGGGGACGAGGAAGTGATGGGTAGGTGTGGTGTTAAGCAAAGGAATGCAGAAGGTCAGATGGTAGTGGATTTTGCGAAAAGGATGGACATGGCTGTGATGAATACGTATTTTAACAAGAGGGAGGAGCATAGGGTGACATACAAGAGTGGAGGAAGATGCACACAGGTGGATTGTATCTTATGTAGAAGGGCCAATCTGAGGGAGATTGGAGACTGTAAAGTGGTGGCAGGGGAAAGTGTAGTAAGGCAGCATTGGATGGTGGTTTGTAGGATGACATTGGTGATCAAGAAGAGGAGGATGAGTGTGAGGGCAGCACCAAGGTTCAAATGGTGGAAATTGAAAAAGGGTAATTGTGAGGTGATGTTCAGGGAAGAGTTAAGACAGGCACTGGGTGGCAGTGAAGAGTTACCGAATAGCTGGGTAACTACAGCAGGGCTAGTAAGCGAGATGGCTAGAAGGGTGCTTGGTGTGACATCTGGAAAGAGGAAGGAGGACATGGAGACCTGGTGGTGGAATGAAGAAGTACAGGAGAGTATACAGAGAAAGATGTTGGCTAAGAAGAAGTGGGATTGTCAAAGAGATGAAGAAAGTAGAGAAGAGTGTAAGGAGATTAGGTGCATGGCAAAGAGAGAGATGGCAAAGGCTAAGGATAAGGCGTATGAAGAGTTGTATAAAAGGTTGGACACTAAGGAGGGAGAAAAGGGCCTGTTGGCTAGACAGAGGGACCGAGCTAATAAAGATGTGCAGCAGGTAAGGGTGATAAAGGATAATGAGGGAAACGTACTCACAAGCGAGGAGAGTGTGTTGAGCAGATGGAAAGAGTACTTTGAGGGGTTGATGAATGAAGAGAATGAGAGGGAGAGAAGGTTGGATGATGTGCGGATAGTGAATCATGAAGTGCAGTGGATTAGCAAGGAGGAAGTAAGGATAGCTATGAAGAGGATGAAGAATGGAAAGGCTGTTGGTCCAGATGACATACCTGTGGAAGCATGGAGTTGTTTAGGTGAAATGGCAGTGGAGTTTTTAACTAGATTGTTTAATGAAATCTTGGAAATGAGAGGATGCCTGAGGAATGGAGAAAGTGTTTTGGTACCGATTTTTAAGAATAAGGGTGATGTGCACAGCTGTAGTTAACTACAGAGGGATTAAACTGATCAGTCACAGCATGAAGTTATGGGAAAGAGTAGTGGAAGCTAGGTTAAGAAGGGAGGTGATGATTAGTGATCAGCAGTATGGTTTCATGCTAGGAAAGAACACTACAGATGCGATGTTTGCGAGTGTTGATGGAGAAGTACAGAGAAGGTCAGAAGGAGTTGCATTGTGTCTTTGTAGATTTAGAGAAAGCATATGACAGGGTGCCTAGAGAGGAGTTGTGGTATTGTATGAGGAAGCCGGGAGTGTCAGAGAAGTATGTAAGAGTGGTGCAAGATATGTACGAGGGTAATGTGACAGCGGTGAGGTATGTGGTGGGAGTGAAGGATGCGTTTAAGGTGGAGGTAGGATTACATCAAGGATCAGCTCTGAGCCCTTTCTTATTTGCAATGGTGATGGACAGGTTGACAGACAAGATCAGACAGGAGTCCTTGTGGACTATGATGTTTTCAGATGACATTGTGATCTGTAGTGTGAGAGTAGGGAACAGTTGGAGGAGACCCTGGAGAGGTGGAGATATGCTCTAGAGAGAAGAGGAATGAAGGTCAGCAGGACTAAGACAGAATATGTGTGTGAATGAGAGGAAGGATAGAGGAATGGTGAGGTGGCGAAGGTGAATTAGTTTAAGTACTTGGGATTAACAGTTCAGAGTAATGGTGAGTGTGGAAGAGAGGTGACGAAGAGAGTACAGGCAGGATGGAGTGGGTGGAGAAGAGTGCCAGGAGTAATTTTGTGACACACAAGTACCAGTAAGAGTGAAAGGGAAGGTCTACAAGAGGAGTGGGACCAGCTATGTTATACAGGTTGGAGAGAGTGGCAATGATAAAAAGGCTGGAGTCAGAGCTTGACGTGGCAGAGTTGAAGATGTTAAGATTTGCGCTGGGTGTGATGAGGATGTACAGGATTAGGAATAAGTATATTAGAGGGTCATCCCACGGTGGAAGGTTTGGAGACAAAGCCAGGGAGGCTTGATTACGTTGGTTTGGACATGGGCTGAGGAGGGATGCAGACTATATTGGGAAAAAGATGCTAAGGATGAAGCTGCCAGGTAACAGGAAAAGAGGAAGGCCTAAGGTAAGGTTTATGGATGTGGTGCAAGAGGATATGCAGGTGGTGTAACAGAGCAAGATGCAGAGGACAGGAGGAAATGTAAACAGTTGATCTGCTGTGGCAACCCTTAACAGGAGCAGCTGGAAGAAGAAGACTAGATCTGTTATTGTATTAGTAATATTTATTTTAATTCTTTCTACTTCTTTTCTGTTAATGGTTGTATATATCGTACCATCACTCTTTTTTCATTGTCTCCTGATATTTTATTTTTTGCTCTGTTGGTTGCGGTTGCATTTTCTTTTTATTACATAAACTTTAAAATCCTGATTTAAAATTGAAATGGGTCTACATGAAGTTTGGTCTGAAGGGCCTTTACCCTGTTTAGGTATTATAGCCACCACTAATTTCTTCCAAGGTATGTAGGTGCTTCTCATCCAGTGCTGTTAAAATCTTCCAGAGCTTGCTTTCCTCTCTCCAAAGGTCCCCAACAATACCAATTGTTCCTGCAGATTGATTATACGTTACCATTTAAACCTCATCTCTTCCTATCTTAACTGTTAATTGTTGAGCTTCATCCAAGTCTTACAGTTTCTCAAGTCTTCCATAAATATTAAAATGTATGTTTATTTCCACATTAGTCAGTTTCATACAAATATTCATAACATTTCCGAAATATCTCTAATACCTCTGCAGGATCTCTGGTTATTTTTCTTTTTATGGGCTCCCTAAGTCTGGTGACAACCCTTTCTTACTGCTAAACGTTTTTGTGCTGTGAAGTTATCAAACTAGTTACTTAACAGCAATCTGTGTTCATATTTATCATTGCTATAGTAGCCTTTGCATTGTGGATTATATCCTGTAAAGGGTATAACAGCTGGACAGCTTCCAAAGTTTAAGGGTGCGTTCCAAGTGCCCAAACTGTCAATCAGCTGGAGCGAAGCCCATCAGAGCTTATCTGAGCTCCCCTGAGACATTTCAGGATCGATGGTCAATTTCTGCCTTGCTTTGCTGAGCAGAGACGTTCCTTTTTGGGTAAAAATTAAATTTAAAATTTGTTGTAGATTTATTACTGTCTTCAGGAAAATTATTTTATAGCTAGGAGTGTTGTGTTTTGTTTAATGTACTGTCTCAAGACTGTATACTTAACAAAGGGAGTACTCTTTTTTTTTTTTTTTTTTTTTCCTGTTGGTTTAAAAGTTGTTTTTAACTAGCTGAAAATATTTTCTGTATAGAAATTATTTTTCTGTTGTGGGGCTACCATAGTGTTTTACTGCGTTTTTCGGTCAAAAGTAACTTTTGTGGACTGGTATTTTTACTGGTATTTTCTGCTTTTCTATGGGAAAGAGATATCATTTTTCGCTTGACCATGGAACAAATTGCTGGTCCCACAGTCAGTCCTTCCAGCCACAAAAAGAAAACTTTAAGCAAGCAGCCTTTGCCACCACAGTAGACAAGCAATTTGCTTTGTCCACAAGTGGGTGGGTTTGCTGTGGCCATTTATTGCAACTCAGACCACTCCTTTTTTTACCCTGGTTCCCTTTGGTGTAGTACCTACAGCCGCTGTGGACCGACAGTCATGTGCTCTGTGACTGCTGGAGTCCCCTCGGGCAAGAGAGACAGCCACTTTTATTGGTTTTAGGAGAGGGGAACAGGGCAAGTTTTCCTGTTTTGTCAGAATGCTTTGCTTATCTCTGGGGTAGCGCCGGTTTCCATTAGTCACATGGTTTCCCCATTGTCCTTGTGAAAAACAAACAGATTTTATTTGGATAAGAGTAGTTTACTGGGACGGGCTCAGGGTTTGATTCATGCTATTGATCCTTCTTGTAAAGCAGATCTGAAGTAGTTAACTTCATTTGATCATCAACCTGTGGGTTTCAGATCTGATATGGATCTGAGCTGGCAGCTTACCAAGCTAAAGATCTGAGCTTCAAGCTCCTCCCCCTTACCCATACTACACTGCAACCTCCTTCCAATCCTCAGATTTCATTTGCCGCAGCTTCGCAAAGACAGGATCTCTGAGCTCCAGGTAGGTAAAGTGGGATTTTTCATCAAACTTCAGCTGTGCACTTTGTGTGTGTGTGAGTGGTTAGTTTTTTTCCCTTGTTTACACTCGGGTTGCCGTTAATAAAAATAAAACATTTAAAGTTAGACTTTTTCCCTAGTGTAAGCCTCCCCTTCCCGCCCTTGGCGTGTGTGTGTGTGTGTGTGTGTGTGTGTGTGTGTGTGCGCGCACGCATTTGTCTAGTTAGCCTTGATTAGTGTAGGGTGGTTATGTTGGAGTCTCAAAAGCCGATCTTTTCTAAATGCACAGTGTGTGGCCATAAGCGGTTGCCGGCAGATGGTCACACTGTGTGTGGTGTGTTTTAGGGGTTCCCCACCTTACTTCGGGATGCAAGATCTGTGCAGTCTCAACCCTCACGCCCTGCAGGATTACAGAACCAAACTGATTCTGGCTGGTCTTTTTCCATTAGAACCAGCGACGACTTCCTCTTAAGCCACGGCTTTGGCTGTACAAGCTTCTGGCCCTCCTCCCCTCTACGAGAAGCATAAAGAGAAGGATAGAGAAAAAGAGAGAGACGAGGAGAGGGATCGAAAGAGACCAGCGGACTCTGATCCATCGAAACACCCCCACCCCCCTCTAAGGTGGTCTTTGCATGTGCAAATGTTACTAGGCCGTCTTCCCCTTGGCTCGTTCTCCAAGATTCTCCCCGGAGCCGAATTAGGAGGCTCGTCCTGCTTCGAGGTTTTCCTTGCTTCAGCCCTCCCAGGCGGTGTCGGTGGTGTCCTCCAGATCCACAAGGAGCCTCTCTGAAGCTGACATTGGCTGGATAATAAGGTTCTTGCAGAGTCTATTGCAGTAGGGAGTGTTGCTGGCTACCCCTCCTGCCGGAGCGGTTAGTTCTGCTCTGATGTTCACCCTGATAGCTCCTTCTCAAGAGTCATCCCTGGGTTTTGGAGTCTTTGGATCAGAGGAGCTCCGGAGTCAGGGGTTCGGCGCCAATGGTTCCTCCAGCCTTGATGCAGGCCATGCCCTCAAGTCTGTTGGATCCTATGTCTGATCCGAGCTCTTGGAGCCGAGATCTGGGCTTAGGATCCGAGGTGACGAGTGTGTCGTCTGCTCCATTGTGGTCTGGGCATACCATCCCTCTGGGTTCGACTGTTCCGGGCTAGGCTCCAATCCCCTCTTCCCCAATCCCCTCATTAGATCCGAGGGGCATGGCTACTTCCATTAGTTTCTGGGAAAACAGTTCCCCTTCGGCCTTCATTGTGGAGAGGGTACTCTCAGAAGGATTGAGACCCCTCACTCTTTTCTCTGAGTCCGCCCCTGCTCCCTCGCATTTGAGTATGTCTTCTATCATCCAGTCCTCCCAGGGACAGCTTGTGTTTGATGCGCCTCAGATGGTTCCCCTCAAGGAATACGAAACTGTTTGTGAGCCCACCCCGGAGAGCCCCCCCCCCCCCCCCCCCGAGGAGGTGCCTCGCTAATGCTAGTGCAAGAGGAGGCACATGGACTCCCCCGAGTCCCTCACTGAGGATACCGACTTGGAAGAAGGGGAAGACTCCCCCAGATCACGTCCCGAAGAAGTCTCCTTCAGAGACCTAATGGAAATTCTCCACCAGAGGGGAGGCTGTTCCTCCCAAAAGCCTTAGTCGGGCGAGTTGGTATTTCTGGAGACGTTTGCAGGCCCATCTACCTCTTGGGTGTCACCCGGCTGATTCTCTGGTGGACCTCGTTACCACCAGAGCTTGGAAAGAACCGGACACTGTAGAGCCGATACCAAAATGGCCAGATAGTGTTGAGCCCTCCTACTGACAAGCCCGCATGGAATAAGGGTTCCCCAATTGATGGCATGGTGGTGGCGGCGGCCACCAAAAAGGAACTGGCTCAGGAAAGTTCATCTGCCAATCCTTCGGACAATGAGTCTAGGGCGCTGGATCATCTTGGAAAGCGGACGTTTGCTTCAGCTATCTTTACCATAAGGGCATTGAACTAAATGGCCCACGTGATTAGACTTCAGCACTACCTTGTGAAAGAGCATGCAGAGTCTCCCCCGGAGTCCATTTCGGCCAAGGATAAACGGTCATTCTCGGCTCGTATTGCCACTGTTGGTTACATATACATCCATGCGTTTACTGTCATGCCACTGACGGAACCACTAGGGCCGCCGGGTCTAGCATTGCCATGAGGTGTTATGCCTGGCTCCGGCTTTGCGATTTTTCAGAACCTTTCAAGGCGTCCTTTGTGAATGCCCCTTTTGACGGTTCGACCCTGTCCGGGAATACCTTCCCAGACATACTAGTCCAGTGTGAGAAGGATGGGAAGACGCTGTTGGCCGTCGGGATCTGCTTCTCCAACCCTCAAAGATCCTTCTCTAGGAACCAGCGAGGGCAGAATAAGTTGTGGTTCTGGAAGTCTCAGCTTTCCTGGAATGCTCCAGACTCCTTTTCCCCTAGAGGCAGAGGGGGAGAAGGACGCCGTCTCAGAGGCAGAGGAGGACCAAAGAATTTCAAGTCACGGGAACATTTTACGGATCTACCCGCACAGCAGCCCTGAGGGGTTGCCCGACTGCTCCACTCTGGAGGCAGTCGGGGGGTGTCTTTTGAGGCACCTAGCTCAATGGGAGTCCATAACATCAGGTCGCTGGGTGCTTGGATTAATATTTAGAGGTTATTCCATTCCCTTATCCACAAGGCGCCTCCCAGACATCCCGCTCACTCAAAGGGAGGCGGTAGCTTTGGAAATAGAAAAGCTGCTAGGCAAAAAAGCAATCCAGCCGGTGCCCCCTGACCAGTCCGGATCAGGCATCTATTCAAGGTTCTTTTTGGTGTTAAAGACAGGGGACTTGAGGCCAATTCTCGACCTATTCACATTGAACCTGTCCGTTGCAAAGGAGAAGTTCTGGATGGTAACATTACAATCCATCCTGCTGTTCTTGCAGGAGAAAGACTGGATGTGCTCGGTAGATCTCAACGATGTCTACTACCATATCCTGATGGACAGCTGATCCAGGAGGTTCCTCTGCTTCAGCTAGGGGCCAGTTACTATCAGTTCAGGGTCCTACCCTTCGATCTCACCACAGCCCCCAGGGTGTTTACCAAGGTCATGACAGTTGTAGCGTCCCACCTGAGGCTTCAGGGCATTCAGGACTTCCCCATAACTGGAAGATTGGCTCCTCACCGCCCCCACCAGGCATCAACTTGTGCTAGCCAAAACTTTTTCTTCAGTTGTTGCACTTCCTGGTTATTACAATAAACCTCACAAAGTCCTCTCTCCATCCTGTTCAGATTCCTGAATTTATAGGGGCAAGAATAGATTCTCTTCAAGCCAGGATATTTTTGACCTAAGACTTCGGAACCTGACCCTTCATGTCTTGGTGCTTCTTCAGACTCCTTCACCCCCCAGCAGAGTTAGTCCTAAGGGTCCTGGGGTCTATGTTAGCAGCTATAAATTTGGTTCCTTGTGCACGTCTGCATATGAGAGTGTTACAGTGGACGTTACAAGTTCAATGGTCTCTGTTATATCAGCCTCTAGACTTCCTGATTCTTCTAAGCAAAGTGTGCAAAGCTTCTCTCATGTCGTGGCTTCAATCCCAGGATTTGCGAGAAGTACACTTCTTTGTTGCACCTCTGTCCCAAGCCATGGTGACCACGGACACCTCCTGTCTGGGGTGGGGGCATTGCTCTGGCAGGACTGTCCAAGGCACGTGGACCCCAAACGAGACTGTCCTGCATTTCAATGTTGTAGAGATGAGGGCACTCCTTTTAGCATTGCAGGCCCTTCATGCTTCTCTCCCTCTGGGAACTATTGCTATTCAGTCAGACAATGTCAGTGGTCTGGTAAATCAGCAAACAGGGGGGAACCAGGTTCTATCCACTTTGTCGAGAGGCCATGAGAGTGTGGGAATGGGTGATCTCCACCAACCGTTTTCTGATATCAATGCACATCCCGGGTTTGTCCAACATTTTGGCTGACCAACTGAGCAGGACTATCCTTTTGCCTTATGAGTGGTCTCTGAACCCTTATGTAGCAGAACAGATCTTCCTCAAGTGGGGTCAGCCTTGCTGCAATCTGTTTGCATCGCCGTCCAACGCGAAGTGCAGCGAGTTTTTCACTCTCATTCCCCCGTGGGGGGGAACCCTCAGAGATTCTCTTGTCCATGCTTGGCCGCTTGGTCTTTTTTATGCGTACCCTCCTGCTTCCTCTCATTACAAAATTGTTGCAGAAAGCTCGGCGGTTGTGGAGCGGGATTATCCTCATCGTCCCATTCTGGCCTCGTCCGATTTGGTTTCCCTGCCTTCAGTCTCATCTAGTAGCTCCGCCCTGGATATTGGATCCCATTCCGGATCTCATTCGTCATCCCTCTGGGAATTTCTCCACCGAATTTGGCAGCCTCAAGCTTACTGCTTGGTTGCTCCAGTTCCATTAATTGTCAGGACTCTTGGTATTTCTTCCCCCGTTAAGTCCATTCTGGTGGCAGCACACAAGTCCCCTAATAGGAAGGTGTACCATAGTAAATGGAAGCATTTTTCCATTTGGGCTTCAAATAGAAGTTTGGATCCTTTTACCGCTCCTGTTCCAGTGGTGTTGGATTTTTTGTCTGAAATTTTCCAGCAGGGGGCAGCTCTTCCACAGTGAAAGTCCAACTGGTGGCTATATCCCATTTTCATGTAGGAGAAAATTCAGGTTCTCTAGCTGCTGCCAGAATTTGTAAGACCTTTATCAAAAGTACTTTTTTACTGAGATCTCCTGTTAAGCATCCTTCTCATCTGTGGGATTTGTCTTTGGTTCTCCAGGCCTTAATTGCGCCTCCATTCAAACCAGCAACACAAACCAAATACATAAACACACAAAAACATACTCTGAGGCTCTAAATAAAAATCTGCCTAAGCAGCAGAGACCTCCAAAGCAGACACCCAAGCAACTGCTACCCCATAAAAAAACAAGTGCAACACATAGCTCACAAAGCCAGTGTGCCAAACAGTCACAGCCCTTAAGGCTAAACAACACACCTGATACACTTGTAATAGGTGACTCTATCGTCAGACACACCGACGTCCCGCTCACCTGGCTGAACAAGGAGAAGGTCACGGTGAGCTGCCTGTCAGGCGCTAGGATCTGCCACATAACACAAGCACTCAGGTCACTCCAAGGCAAGTACAAATATGACTCTGTTATTGTCCATGCTGGTGTGAATGACCTGAGACGTACTTCCCTGGACAACATGAAAAGAGACTTAGAGGAGCTCTCTGAGCATGTAGCCCAGGCCGGTATGACCCTGACCTTGAGTAACATCTTACCCTCACCAAGAATGATGCCGCAATATGAAGACAAGATGATCAATTTCAACAATTGGCTTAAGTATTGGTGTCATTCAAATGGGATCCACTGCCTGTCAGACTGGGATGACATGCTCGACAAGCCACGATGCTTCGCAAGGGACGGCTTGCACCTGTCACCCCTGGGCTTTCGGATATTGGCAAAGGCTCTTGCTACCCCCATAGTGCCTTTTTTAGGCAAGGCTCAAAAGACAAACCCACCTCCATAGGTATCACAAGGGATAAGAAACTGAGTAATGCTACTCAGTGCCAGAAGTCTAAACCTCAAGATGCACACAGTCGAAACTCTCCTTAGCATGGAGAACATCGATATCTGTGCAGTAACAGAAACCTGGTTCAAGGCTCCCGAGAGCACCCCAGCATTACCAAGTTATATCTCATACCATGCTTTTCGCCCCCAAAACTTGGACCGAACCACAAAAGGAGGGGGGAGTATCAATATTCGTCAAAGATGCCCACACCTCCAGGTTGTGGTGGCACAGCACGAAGCATCAGAGACTATCCATGTGCAACTAACAGTGGGTGAAACTGCCTTCCAGTTTATAGCCCGCTACAGACCACCCTCCCAAACCCAGGAACCCCACTCGGCCTTCCTGAGAACACTGGAAAATATGAAGGTCTCTCCAAACACCATTATATTGGGCAACTTCAACTACCCAAACATAGACAGAGCATTAGTCTAGCTCCGACACCCTAGCCCAAAGGTTCTTAGAATTTATAAACTCAAATGCTATGGAACAACTTATGTTTAACATACTGGACCTGATCATCACCAACATGGGGACTCTATGCTCCAGACCAGAAGTGTATCCCTCACTGGTAAGGTCAGACCATAAACTAATCTCACTGGATATTTATATCCCGACTCCACCCCCTGCCCTGAAAACCACAGTGAAAAAACTTCTCTAAAGCAAATTTCACACTCCTCAAAACCGAGGTGGAATCCTTCAAAGCCCCCCGGCCTGTGGAAAATACGGGCCAGACCGCAGAATCCTTTATAAACGTATTCTATGTACACCTTCAGGAATGCATGGATCATGCAATCCCAAATGAAACCAAGACCCAATCCTCCAAAGGCAGACGTCCTGTCTGGTGGACCCCGGCCATAAACAAACTATACAATAGAAGGAGGAAGCTATTACATGACAGAACAAAATCCCAAAAAGGGAAGGCATCTCTTATCAGTATTAGCAAAAAACTACGGGCACTCATAAAATCGTCTAAGGCCAGCTTCGAGTGAAAAATTGCACAGGACACTAAGGATAATCACAAGGCTTTTCTTTAGTTAGGTTAGGAACCTGGGTGGGAATTCCCAGATATGCTCAGAATTAGTCCAAAATGACAAAAAATACACCGAACCCACAGACAGTTGCCAACATCCTAGCTGCCAGGTTCAACGCAAACTCCCCCCCACCAAAAGGGCAAAAATCTTTCCCATCAGAGTGCTGCTCCCCTGACATCTCAGATGCTCAGGTAAGAGCTGCCCTCTCCAAAGCAAAAAACACAGCAACAATGGGACCAGACGGTGTCCCGGGCTGCGTCCTACATGAACTCCAAGAAGAGCTAAACCCAAACATAAAACTACTGTTCAGTCTCAGCCTTACTACAGCATATGTACCCAAAGGGTGGTGTACAGCAACAGTGGTCCCTCTCCACAAAGGTGGTGCCTCAACGGATCCTGGAAACTATCGCCCCATAAGCCTGACTAGCTTGGTCTGCAAAGCTATGGAAAGGATCATCATGGACCTCATAAATAAAGATATTGGGGACCTACAGACACTGGATCCTACCCAGTTCAGCTTTAAGGGCAGATACTGCCTCTTGATCCTGGTTGATTTTTTGAAACTGTCACCAAGGCCATTGACGAGGGGAAGGTGGTCCACACAGCCTACCTGGACCTCGCAAAAGCCTTCGATACAATACCCCAATCGGGCATTATAGATAAGCTCACCAGCTTAAATATAAACCCCTATGTCACTAGATGGGATGCAAACTGGCTCAAGGACAGAACCCACATGGTTAGAATTGCTGGAGCCATGTCAGACTCCAAACCATTTACAAGTGGCGTCCCACAAGGCTCAGTCCTGGGACCTCTTTTGTTCGGTATATATTTCTCGGAAGTACAGGCAAACACGGAAGGACTGTAGCTGACCAAGTTCGTAGATGACTGCAAACTGGGTGCCATAATCGACTCTCCAGCCGACACAAGCATCTTCCAAAAGGGCCTCATAGAAACAGACAAATGGTGACAGAGCCATGGCTTCAAGCTAAATGCCAAAAAGTGTATAGTCATCCCCTTTGGTAAAAACAAAGTGCCCACAAATTACCACATAGGTGGTAATCCATTAAGTACAGAAGAAGTAATTGGGGACCTGGGGACCCACATTGATAGCAATCTCTCATTTGACAACCACGTGGACAAAGTGGTTAGAAAAACATTTTATATAGCCCACTTAATCATGAAGGGATTCACATCTAGATCAGGGGAGGTTATTGTGCCTCTTTTACTCATCCCTCATCAGGCCCATAATTGAGTACAATGCCCCTTTTGGGATGTACCTTACCAGACACCTGCAGCAACTGGAAAGACCCCAAAAGTACCTCACCAAGAGGATCAAAGGGCTCAAACAGATGCCATATGGTGCCCAGTTAAAGAATCTCCAACTCTACTCAGTGGCATACCGCCTGCTCAGAGGCAATCTGTGCCTGACGTATAAAGCCATGTCCAACCCGGAATTAATGGACATGCTGCACCTCAAAATCCAAATCCCATCGAGCTACGCGCTCAAGAGACTTGAACCTCAGCACTGAAATAAATAGGACATGCTGGAGGGACAGATTCATAACCCAGAGGCTCCCTTCACTCTGGAATAAAATCCCAGTCCAGGTTAGGCAGAGTCTCTCTTTGACTCTCTTCAAGACGAATCTTGATGAGTGGATGGGAGATCGTAGGTTTACCCCGGGTATCACTTCTGTGTCACTGTTAAACAGAGGCACAGTATACTAACCTCGAAAAAGGGCATAGCAAAATTAATTTAAAATGGGTGGCGAAAGCCAAACACACTCTGGCTAGGCTTATAAATGCCCTAGGGCAGATAGGTTCCAGTTGATTTGAAATTCTTGTTGTGGAAGACAGCTTTCCTAGTGGCTATCACTTTGGCCAGAAGAGTATCTGAGCTTCAAGCCTTATGTATGAAATCCCTGTACCTAGTTTTTGATAAGGATAAGGTGTCTCTCAGGACTAACCCTTACTTCCTAAAGTTGCTTCAGAGTCCATCATTGATCAGTCTATTAATCTCCCAGTATTTTTCCCTAACTTTCAAAATAAAGGGGAGTACAAACCTCATTTGCTGGATGTTCACAGACAGTTGCGCATTTACTTACATAGGTCTAAACCCTTCCGTAAGTCTGATCAGCTTTTTGTTTCCTTTGCTAAACCTTTTTTGGGGAAACCAGTTTCAAAGGTGACTTTTGCTAGATGGATCTCTCTTTGTATTTTACAGGCATACAAGGATCATGGATTACTGGAACCAGACAGGGTTCATGCTCATTCTACTTGTTCTGTGGCTACTTCTGCTGCATTTTGGTCCAGAGTTTCCCTGGATGACATTTGTTCAGCAGCTACGTGGGCTTCCTCTCATACTTTTATTACTCATAAGCTGGATATGGTGTCTAGAGGAAGGGCTTCTTTTGGTTCTGCAGTGCTCCGTAATATTCTTCCTTAAGGGCCTCCCAAGACTTTTGGTAGCCGGAGACTTTGTCCCACAGATTGATGATGAAATGAAGTTAACTACTTCAGATAAAGAAGTTATGTACTCACCATAGCGTTCCATCTGAGTAGTTAGACTTCGTTTGTCAGCAACCTTCCCTCCCTCCTTCCCCATGACCTTGGTGGTTTATGTCTGTGTTTTGGGCTCAGTGTCCTGGATCTGGTGAGCCTAGTTTATGTATTCTGGTCAGGTTCATGTCTCTTACGTGGTTGTGTGTCACGCACTGTGTGGCAAACCCAATCTGAGGATTGGAAGGAGGTAGCAGTGTAGTATGGGTAAGGGGGGGGGGCGTGGCGCTCGGATCTTTAGCTTGGTAAGCTGCCGACTCGGATCTGTATCTGATCTGAAACCCACAGGTTGCTGACAAATGAAGTCTAACTACTCAGATGGAATGTTATGGTGAGTGCATAACTTTTTTTTTTTCTGGTAAAAGACAGGATTCTTCTAATTGAGTTTCAGGGCTTTGCATCTGAACAGGAAGATGCAGGTATGGACTTGCAGTTTTATTCTCAGACTTTTTAAGGGTTTTGCCCTCTTGTTTTCTGATACATACTCAAAGGAGAGCGCAGTTTTTGATTCTTCCTGGGGGGGGGGGGGGGTTACTTCTCTGAGATTGTTGCGAGAATGTGCCAGTGTTTTCAGTGGGAAAACCCTGAGGTTTCTCAGTCCCTCAGAAAATACTATGAATTGTTACAGAAGGATTTTCCAGAACCTACAGTCATTCCTTCTGTCCCCTCTGCATTAGAGGATGTGTGTCTTACTGCCTGAAATTTTCTGATAGGCAGCTATCTCTTGTAAGGTAGATAGGATGTGTAAAGTTCCTCAGTCTTATTTTTTTGTCTTATTCCCAAACCAGACCCAGCAGCTGTAGAATTAGTTGGCTCCACTGTTACTAAGCACTTAATTCCAGTGCTTATTTTTCTGATATGGGTGACAAAATGTATTGATAGGTGTGGGGAAAAATGTGCGCTTCTGCAGCTTTGATTTTTAAGAATTTTAAATTGTCAGGCTGATGTGTTTATTCTGACAAATTCTGAATGAATGTGGAATATTATCCATTGATCTTATGATGTCCTTTTCATTCTTTCCTCAACTGATAGATTTGTATCTGAGACTCTGAACCAGTTTGGCCGCTTCTAAGCATATCTTCAGATCCAAAACTCTCGAGCTCTTCCCTTTATTCATAAATCCCCCACCAACTTAACATACCCCAGAAGTCATTTGCTGCCAATTCAGCTGCAGAAGCAGATCCCATCACTGTCCAGCTTTTGGAGTGATATCTATCCTTTTTCTTAAGTTACATCTCTGAAAGTTATAACATCTAATCTTAATCCTCCAATCTTAATCCTCCTGTCTCCCTTACCAGCTTTTTTTTTATGACATTTCAGCATATTCCCGTCTTCTTTTAGATACCGATTTGTCGTTACCTCTCTAAATTACTATCACTGGTGCTCTTCCTTTTCTTTCAACTTAATTCTTTAGAGTACCCTTTCACGAACATTTTTGGCAATTTTTTTTTTATCTTTTCCCGTTCTTTAAAATAAATAAATCTTCCTTTTCTTAGCATTTAAACAGTTTTTCTTCCCTTGTAGTTATGGATTATCAGTTTACTGATTTTAAAAAGTGCATTACCTGGGGGCATAAAATCTCCAAATTGGATCCCCACAGGGAAATCTGTATGTTGTTTAGGACCCACTCACTTGGACACAGATTGTTCTTTCAGCTCTGGATTCAGCTGTAGTGCCCTTACTTGACAGTAGGAATACATTAGTGCTGAAGGGCCTCCTCCTTTGTACCTCGTATGCTTCTGTAGCTGGGGTTCAAACTCCATCGGGGTGGGGGGGCAGACAAGTAGAAGCTAGTTTATGCTACTAAAGATGGCCGTGGAGGTCCCCAGACTGCTCTTTCTCACTGGCTTCATCATTGGAGTCTCCTAAGATGAAAAAAAAAGTCTGATAGACTTGATCTTCTTTTATGTCTTCCAGAAGCTTGTCCAAAGGTGATATGGAATGAATGATGAAATTTCTCAGAGCTCCGATGCAGATGGAGGTACTCAAAGTTCCTACTCCCTCTGGATCTGCGAGCTGACCTTTGTCCACTTACCTTTTGATCTCTCCTTCTCCAGTTCAGTTCACTGTTCCAGAGTCCTGTGAACTGAGACACCTGGGGGTGTCCTTACTGGATGGAAAGACTGTTCTTCGACTCCAGTAACCTCCCTGAGTCTCTTGGCCCCAAGCCTTTTGGCGCCAGAGGTGTCTCAGAGTGAAGACGTCGGTGCAGGGGTCTATAGGATTGGTATCGACTCAGAAGCTCTCAGAGCTGTCTCTGCACCTAGGGGCTTTAGTGTTGGACAGCTTGGGTCCAATTCCTTCCTTGGGCTGAGTGCTGGTGTGGTTGCAGGAGCTGACTGTTCGGGAATTACTGGCTCCTTATCCATCAGCTTCTGTTTCCCCTAGGAGTTCTGCCTTTGCGGTTGTGGAGAGGGCCTTGTCTTTGTCTAGAGAGTCTTATCCATCCATTCCACTGGGACAGCCAGCCTGATCAAGTATGCTGTTTGTCCCTCTCTTCTGACACTTCCTCAGGCCACCCCACTGAAGAAGTCCCTCCGGAGAGAATGTGTAAGGGGAGGCACCTACATTCCCCTCAGGAATCTCTTGCGTAAGACACCAATTTTGATGGAAAAGGAGGGGTCCCCCAGATCACCTGAAGATGTCTCCTTTGGAGACATCTAAAACTCATGAAAAAAAAGGTGATTGGTCCTGCATTATTCTGTCCCAGGATGAATCTGTACTCCTGGAAGCTTTTGGGTCTGGCCCGTCTACTTCTAGGGTGACTTCCTTGGCAGATCTTGTTTCTCGCCGGGTGGGGAAAAAAGTCTGGTATTGTAGAGCTGATCACTAAAAGACCTGGATGTACTGCAAGGACCCATTTGTGATAGTGCCCAAATTCAAAATGTCCTTTCACAAACTGTTACCTCTTAATCCTCTCTCAAGTTTCCTGGTAACACTGCACTTAAAAGATGCTAATCACATCCCTATTCCTCCATACTTCAGACATTTTTGAAGGTTTTGAGTCAGGATCACATTATCTGATGTTAAGTTGTCCATCTCGCCTTCGTTCTTGCGGTTTGGGTTCGGAGCCGATCCTCCGCTCCAACTCAGCCAACTTCTGTAGCTCGAGAACTGTTTACTGGCTGGAGGCTACCCCTTATCCCAGAATGCCCAGCATCAGCTACCCAGATCTCGTTTGCCGCTTCGGCTGCGAGGTTGCTTTGTTACTGGCTCAGGCTTAGTTTAGTTTTTTTCTATTAGTATATTTGTTGTTTATTCTTGAAAATTTGTCAAGTTTTTGTCTAGATATATTTCTTTATCCCTTATCGCTGTCTTGTGTATTGTAGCTTTGTTGGCCATCGCTCCATAACTCACAGGCCTTCTGTTCCCCCTGAACTCGTTTAAATTAGAGTCCCCCCCCCCCCCCCAAGGATAGCTGTTTAAATTAGAGGCTTTATTTTTTTATTTTCTGTTCCTTAACTGTGTGTGTGTGTGTGTGTGTGTGTGTGTGTGTGTGTGTGTGTGTGTGTGTGTGTATATATATATAGATATATATATATATATATATATATAGATATATATATATATATATATATATATATATATATATATATATATATATATATTTATATATATATGTATATATATATATATAAAGTCTATTAGTTTCTTGTTTTTGGTATAGCTTTTTCTTATTGCTGTTGTGGCTGTTGCTACTAAAATGTCTAAAGACACCAAGGTATCTGGCTTCAAAAAGTGTGACTCATGCTGTCAGAAAATGTCTCTGATAGATGGGCACACTAGTTGTGTATATTGTTTGGGCACTGTTCACCTGCAGGACTCCTGTTCTGTATGTCATGCTTTTAGTCCAAAAACAAATGAATCCTCCTTGGATTATTGAAGCCTCAGGATTCTCCGGCTAAAAGTACTCAGCCAGCGAAATCCCCTAATTCTGTTACTCCACTTTCAACCTTAGCCAGGCTTTCCAATATCTCCCCAGCAGTCCGTGATATTATTATTTCCTCACATAAGTCTACTACGAGGAAAACGTATGCTAGTAAATGGAAATGGTTTTCTTACTGGGCAGAATCTAGACATGTGGATCCTTTCTCAGCCCCAGTCCATGAAATTCTTGAATTTCTAGCACAGCTTTTTCAGTCTGGTGCAGCTTTCGCTACCATTAGAGTACAACTAGCTGCCATTTCTAATTTTCATGTTCAATTCTAGCATAATGTCTCATAAGCTGTACAAGGCCTTTGAGAGGCACATCTCTTCTTAGACCCCCAGTTAGAGATCCTCCTCCTCCTTGGGATCTCAATTTAATTTTAGCTTCCTTAATTTTGCCTCCCTTTGAACCGGCAGCTAAACCAAAAGTTCATTTCACTAGAGCATTAGTCACGTCTGTTGCCTTTCAGTCTAGGTTACCCATAGACTCCATCTGTGCAGCTGCCACTTGGGAAACCCTCACACTTTTTTATCTCTCATTACAAGGTAGATGTGGTCTAACGGAACAGAGCTTCCTTTGACTCTTCTGTTCTGAAGAGTCCGTTCCAATGAGCCACCCAGGATTTTAGGTGCTAGAGACGCTGTCCCAAAAAGCAAGAACGAAGGCGAGATGGACAACTTAACATAAAGAAGTTTTGTACCTACCATAATGTTCCATGTTAGTTGTCTTCATACCGCCTTCCTTCTTGCGTCCCTCCCTCCTTCCCCCTTCCTAGAGGATTGTGAGGAGTTCCTTTTTGTTTCACTGGCAAGTATCTTTTATTACTTCACATGCCAGGTAATTTATAACTCTTTCCTTGTTTAGTGTATTGGACAACCAGTTTTTAGGAACTGGTTACTCTACTTATGTCTAGTGTGCGCTATCACAAACAAGATCTGGGTAGCTGACTCTGGACATTCTAGGATAAGGGGTAGTCTCGAGCCAGTAAATAGTTCTCGAGCTATAGAAGATGGCTGAGTCAGAGCCAAGGATCGGCTCCGAACCCAAACAGCAAGAAGGAAAGCGAGATGAAGACAACTAACATGGTAGGTACATAACTTCTTTTTCCGTGCCTTACCCTTTGGTCTATCCACTGCCCCAAGAGTGTTCACAAAGTGTCTAGCTGATTGCAGGCCACTGGATCACTGTGAAGGGGATACCTCAGGATTTTGGGTCCCATAGTGAACGATTCTCATGTTACTCCTGGCAAGACTCTACATGCGAAAGATACAGTGGTATCTGGAATCTCTTTGGTCCCATTACCAATGCACTTTATTTTTTCAGATCCCAGTGCTGGGCGTTGTCAAAAAAAATCTTTTGGTGGAGACAGTAGGTATCCTTAAATCCAGGTCTCCCATTCTCCCTCTGTCCAAAAGCAGTCAGGATAGATCTTTGGAGTTTGGCGAGCAGTTTCAGGAGGAATAAAAGTGCAGGGGATGTGGGACATCAAGGATAGTTGCAAACACACAAATATCAATGGTGCTTGCCCTAATCATAGCACTCAACTCTCTGAACCATCTCTGGTCCCATGGACCTCTTTCCGTGGTTGCAGACAATACCACAGTCATGTGGTATATCAACAGGCAAGGAGGAGCCAGGTTGTACTCCCCTTTGCAGGCTGTACATGTTCGCTTTGGTACACATTTTCACAGCGACAGTCTGCATTCTTCATTTTTTCAGAGCGTAGTTGTGTGGCAGGCAAGCTGAGCAGGACCAGAGCAGACCTTCACAATTGGAAACTTAGATCAGGCTGTCTTCCAAAATTTCATCCATCTGTGGGACCTCATCAAGTAGACCTGTTTGTCTCCTATCTGAGCAGTCAAATGGCAAGATTTTGATATTCTTCGTGTTTCACTGTTGCACTCATTACATTTGGGTAATCTGCTTGCAGGTTGCCCTCACAAAGCCTGATTAACAAAGACTTGGGTCCTGCGTCGGTTGTTGTCCCTTCTATGACGTCAGGTCATCAGGGGTATAAAGCATGCAGCCGACGCCATTACATCAATCTTTGTTGCAGTGCCCGAAGCAGAAGCAGTTCGCAAGTGCCAGTCGGCCGACTCCTGAAATTTTTGTTTTCAGATCTGAAGTCTTCAACTTAAAGCTACGTTCCCCATTGGGGAAACTGTTTCTTGCTCCTTACCGATGTCAGTAAAAGTTAATAATTGCATTACTTGTGGAAAGCAAATGCCTCGCAGCCCTTGATACCTGCTACTTCTGATTTGCAGGCCTCTACTGAGACCCATGCGGGCTCTAGTATGCCGCAAAATACTTCAACTATGGAACCCGTGGATGTCTCTACCTTGGATGAGTCTGGAGACGCTATGCAGGCACCAGCTTCTGAGAGTGTTTTCAGGCCTACAGACTTGCATATTAAATCAACACCTCCTTCATTACTAAGGCCTAAATCTCTATGTCTAAAAAAACGATGCCCAGGCCACATGCTCAGGCCCCTATGCCTAAAAAACAAATGATAAAAATGGCTGAAATCTAATAACTCTAATCAGGGGTAGTCAACCCCCCCCCCCCCCCCAAGAGGCCTAGGGCTGAGCTTTATTATGAATCTTCTTATCAGGATTCTGTTTCTTCTAACTCTTCTGATCACCTGGATTTTTCCGTACCTACTTATGAGGATTCTGATGCAGAGGATTCTATTCCCTCCGCTTCCCCTCCTGAGGATTTTTCTTTTGGGGAAACTTTGCATTCTTTAAGGTAGCATTTTCACTGGGAAAGCCAGGAATTTTCGGATTCAAAAAAGGGGCTTAGGGATTTCCTTCTAACTCAGCATAGGCCTTTAGCTATACCTCCTGTACTAGTCATGTTGATGTTTTCTTGGAATCCAGTTTGGCCCTCGATTCCCTGCCTCCTGCTCCTAGTAAACCTGACTGATACTACAGGGTTCCTGAGTCCCACAAGTTCCTTTTCAAAAATCCTGTTGCATATCCAGAGACTGTTTCTCAGGGGCCCAAGGGCATTAAGGATTCTACTGCTAAAAATCCTACCCCTTCTGATAGAGACTCCAGGGCGCTGGATAGATTGGGTAAAAAGGTTTATACTTTTGCAACCTTGGCAATCAGAGCTTTAAACTGCCAATTTCATATGTTAAGTTATCAGCAACATGTCATTGGATTGCTTAAACAGAAAATGATGTTGATTCCTGACTCTGGAAAATAAAGATTTACAGGATTTAACGCATTCTGCTGAACAAGTTGGAAAACATACTTTGCAATGTGGTTTTGATTCTTTAGAGGCCTCCTGCAGGGCTGCTATTACTGGGTCTGTGCTTAGAAGGCATGCTTGGCTTAAGGAACAATCTTTGCCTGATCATGTTGAAGCTAAATTGTTGGATGCTCCTCTTAACTCAGGACCGCCTGTTTGGCAACAGGGCTGAAGAAGTTCTTAAAAAGATGGAAGATAAAGCTAAATCTAGATTTTTTACAAGTGCAACCTCCTAGATTTAGTAGGTACTGGCCTACTAAGAATTGGTCCTTTCCAGTCCCGTCCAGGTCTACTTAAGCCAAACACAGACTTGGCAAAAACCCCAGGTTTCAGTCCGAGGGGACTCTCAGAACTAAGCAGTGGGGGGCCTCCACTTCCAAATCTGGAAATAAGACACCCCTGTATGCTAAACAGTCTCAATGACTTCTTTTGAAATTCCGAAGCACTTATCTTTTGACCGCCCCTTTGGGGGGA
The DNA here is from genome assembly GCF_019279795.1 of Protopterus annectens. Lineage (NCBI taxonomy): Eukaryota > Metazoa > Chordata > Ceratodontiformes > Protopteridae > Protopterus > Protopterus annectens. The sequence goes on from NC_056726.1 coordinate 435,683,620, forward strand.
AAGCTTGCTCTTCATGCAAAGAACTGGGAACTTGCAACACAGGACAAATGGGTTTTAAATAGTGTCCCAGGGATACAGATTTAATTTCCACACGTTGCCAGCACCAAATGGGTGACCACACCTGCCCCCAAATCAGTGGGCAGAGGCTCAAAAACAAGTACTTTCCCTCTTAAACATGGGGTCTACTCAACTGGTACCAGAAGAGGAAATGGGACAAGGTTTGTACTCAAGACTTTTTCTGGTACCCAGAAAAGAGAAATCATGGCGTACAATCCTGGACATGTCTACTCTAAACACCTTTCTGGAGATTCCAAAGTTCAAGATGCTGTCTCTTCACCAATTACTTCCTATGCTAGGCAAAGACGCCTGTTTGGCAACACTAGATTTAAAAGAAGCATACCTGCACATCCCAATCAGGGAATCTTGCAGAAGATACCTACGCTTCAAAGCAGGCTACACGCATTATCAGTTCTCTGCACTGCCCTTTGGCTTGTCTACTGCACCCAGGGTATTCTCAAAGTGCCTGGCTCCAGTTTTTGCATTTTGCAGGCAAAGTAGTATCCAAATATACCCATACCTGGACGATTGTCTAATTCAGGCAGAAAGCCAGGGTATACTTTTGAATCATCTGGCGTTGGTAAAACGGGTTCTAACTTGTCTGAGGTACACCATAAATGAAAAGAAATCACAACTGGTACCCTCTCAACAGATTACATTCCTGGGTGCAAGCTTGAATACAACTGCCCAGATGGCTTTCCTCACGCCAGAAAAGCAAATTCATTTGGTAACTTACTTCAAATAAGTGGCCACAAAAACCCTGCTATCAGCAAGCCAAGTACTGCAAGCCTTGGGGTGCATGGTCTCCTGCACTCTTCTAATTCCATATGCAAGACTGCATATGAGGAAACTTCAGTGGTAATTAGTCTATGGAGTCAACATTGTCACAGCCTGGAAACAATAATTCCTATCATACCTTGCCTACACCTGGAGTTCCTCTGGTGGGCAGACGCCTACCAGCAAAACAAGGGACTGCCATTAACACCACCCCCTGCTGCCCAAACCCTAACTACAGACGCATCAGACTATGCATGGGGGGCTCACCTGGCAGGGAAGTGCATTCAGGGCAAATGGAACCCAAATCAAATGCACCTACATATCAATCAAAAGGAAATGTTAGCTGTACAGAATGCTCTGACAGCCTTCAAGGACTACATTCATCCAGGTTAACTAATGGTAAAGACGGACAACACCACGGTTATGTGGTCCATAAACAAGCCGGGGAGGGGGGTACACATTCCTACTCCCTCTGCAGACTAGCCATGGCATTGTGGAACATGGCCTTGAGTTACCAAGTGCAACTACAAGCTCAGTTCCTGCCAGGAAAACTGAATACACTGGCAGACGGACTAAGCAGAAATCTCATGGACCCACATGAATGAAAACTGGAACCACGGCTTTTCAACATGTTGACATGCAAATGGGGGAGCCCAGACATAGATCTATTTGCCACCCCCACAGCTACCAATTGGACAAATTTTGCATAAGCAGTCCTCTCATAAAAGCCTGTAAAGTGGATGCTCTGTCATTCAGCTTGAAAAATCTATCAGTCTACGCCTTCCCCCCTCTGCTCTCCAAAGTTCTTCTAAAAGTCAAACAGGACAAACCAAGAATGATTTTGATTGCTCCAGACTGGCCATGCCAACACTGGTACCCACTCCTGCGCAGTGTGTTACAAATTCCTCCATGGCACTTGCGTCGGACACCTTCTCTACTGTCTCAGCAGGAGAACCAAATTCTGCACCCTTAGCTCCCAACATTGAACCTTGCAGCTTGGCTAATCACTTAAATTCACCCTTGGCATCCCTCCGCAAACCTGTGATGGATGTCATCTTGGAGGTGAGAAGACCTAGTACTAGAAAATCTTATGGTGACAAATGGAAAATATTCTGTGCTTGGAATCAATCTCAAGGGATGAGTGCAGCAGCGCCCAATTTACCCCAGATTTTGCAATACTTAACTGAGATGCTTCACAAGGGCCTGACTTTTTACTCCCTTAAAATCCACACCTCAGCCATTTCAGCTCATTATAACACAGAACCTCCCCTCTTCTCTCATCCTCTGCTCAAGCAGTACTTCAGAGGGGCCAAAAACTTGAGGCCACCCAGGAGAGCTCCAACCCCTGCTTTGGGACCTTAACTTTGTATTGGAGAAACTCATTCTACCTCCTTTCGAGCCAGCTGCGACTGCAGACTTAAAATTTATTTCTTGGAAAACAGAATTCCTTCTAGCAATCAAGTCAACTAGAAGGATTTCTGAGTTCATAGGTTCATACTAGGCTATCTGCCCTGGGGCAATTATAAGCCTAGCCCGATTCTGTATGGCTTATGCCACCCCTTGATTTGAGTATACTGTGCCCTTTTTAAGGTTTAGTTTACTGTGCCTCTGTCTAATAGTGACACGGGAGTAATCCCTGGGACAAACCTATGATCCCCCATCCCCCTATCGAGATTCTTCTTGAAGAGATTCAGTGAGGTGCTCTGCCTCTCATGAACTGGAATTCTATTCCAGAGCGAAGGGAGCCTCTGGGTTATGAACCTGTCCCTCCAGCAAGTTCTATTTATTTCTGTGCTGAGGTTCAAGTCCCTCGAGCATGTGGCTCTACGGGATTTAGATTTGCGGAGGTGGAGCATGTCCATTAATTCTGGATTTATTTATTATTTATTTATTATTTATTTATTTAACGTTTGACCGGGAATGTCCGACTAGGTTCTACAGAGCCTGTTTTCAGTGGAGGCCCGGGGAGAAATGCTCCAGATGCATGTCTTTGGAATGTGGGAGGAAACCGGAGTACCCGGAGGAAACCTTGAACACAGGGAGAACATGCAAACTCCACACAGAAGGCACCCCAGCCGAGAATCGAACTGGAGAACCTCTTGCTGTGAGGCGACAATGTTAACCACTGCACCACTGTGCCGCCCACTTTGACATAGCTTTGTATGTCAGGCATAGATCGCCTCGAAGTAGGCGGTATGCAACTGAGTAGAGCTGGAGTTTTTTTAACCGAGCAGCATATGGCATCTGTTTGAGACCCTTGATCCTCTTGGTGAGATACTTTTGGGGTCTTTCTAATTGCTGCAGGTGTCTGGTAAGGTACATCCCAAAAGGGGCACTGTATTCTATGATGGGCCTGATGAGGGATGAATAAAGGGGCACGATTACCTCTCTTGATCTAGATGTGAAACCCTTCGTGATGAGGTGGGCTATGTAGAAGGTCTTTCTAACCACTTTGGCAATGTGGTTTTCAAAGGAGAGATTGCTATCAACTTGGGTCCCCAGGTCCCTAATAACTTTCTCTGTACTTAATGGGTTTCCGCCTATGTGGTAATTTGTGGGCACATTGTTTTTGCCAAAGGGTATGACTATACATTTTTTGCATTTAGCTTTAAACCATGGCGCTGGCACCAGTTATCTGTCTCTGTGAGACCTTTTTGAAGGATGTTTGTGTCAGCTGGAGAGTTGATTATGGCACCCAGTTTGCAGTCGGCTGCGAACTTGGTGAGCCATAGTCCTCCCACGTTTGCCTGTACCTCGGAAAAGTATATACCGAACAAGAGTGGTCCCAGGACAGAACCCTGTGGGACGCCACTTGTGACCGGTTTCGAGTCTGACATGGCTCCAGCAACTCTCACTCTGTGGATTCTGTCTTTGAGCCAGTTTGCGACCCATCTTGTGACATAGGGGTTTATATTTAAGCTGGATAGCTTATCTATGATGCCTGAGTGGGGTATTGTGTCAAATGCCTTTGCAAGGTCCAGATAGGCTGTGTGGACTACCTTCCCTTCATCTATGGCTTTGGTGACTGTTTCGAAGAAGTCAACCATGCAGGCCCTTATGGCAGTGGAAACTTTCATCATCTTTCATGCGGACAGGGTGTCACTCAGGACCAATCCATCCTTCATGCCCAAGGTGGTATCCAGTGTGGCTCTTAATCAGTCCCTTCATTTGCCAAGTTTCTTTCTCAATCCACAGAACAAAGGGGAACAGGTTCTGCATTCATTGGATGTGCACAGACAACTTAGATTCTACTTGGACAGGACTAAACCTCGAAGAAAATCTGAACTGCTGGTAGCATTTGCTGCAGGGGCAGAGTGAAAGGCTATTTCAAAACAAACCATTTCTAAATGGATAAGCCATTGCATTCATTTCTGCTATAAGCACCATGGAAAACCTATCCCCCAGGGGATCAGATCTCATTCCACCAGGGCTGTATCTATTTCTGCAGCCTTTCTCAGAGGGTTTCCTACCAGGGATATTCTAGAAGCTGCTACCTGGAGTTCAGTTCATACTTTCACCAAGCATTATCATTTACCAATTTTCTCTAAATCCAGAGCTGGCTTTGCCACTGCTGTCTTGTAGGGCCTTATAGGTGGTCCTAATGCTGTTACAAATCCATCCTCCCAACCATAGCTTTCAGAATCTACCCAAATGTAATGACTGCAGCAATGAAACACGAAGAACATAGTACAGTTGTGTACAGTTACCATAATTGTAGATGTTGGTGTATTCACTGTTGCAGTCCTGGTTACCCTCCCTCCAGCCCCCTGTTTTTCTCTTACTATACCTCTACTTTCTTTTAGTATCGGTGTATTTGCTTTTGGTTGGAGGTATATTTTTGTGTTTTTAATTTTATTTTGCTCCCCATTAGGGAGGCACTTAACATCTGGGGCAAGAAAAACTGATGTAATGGCGTCTGTTGCATGTTTCATACCCCTGACGACCTGACGTCATGGAAGAAGGGACAGCAACCGTTGCAGAACCCAAGACTTTGTTAATCAGGCCGACTGAGTGCAACCTGCCAGCAGATTACCCGAAAGTAATGACTGCAGCAGTGAATACACTCGAACATCTACATTTATGTTGTGTACACAACGAGCGTTCTCTCAACAAGGAAGTGGTAGAAATACTTTTTCTCCAATGGGGCCAGCCATCCTGCGACATATTTGTATCTCCCGGAAACAACAATGGGAGCAGGTTCTTTGCCGTAATCCCCCCATCCAGGGAGTCACTGTGAGATTTTTTTTCTACACGATTGTGCCCCCCCAGTCTCCTCTGTGTTTACCCTTCATCTCCCTTAATCTCCAAACTTCTACAGAATGCATCCCGGTTGAAGATCAGAGTCATTCTCATTGCCCCTCACTGGCCTTGACAAATTTACTTTCCCTTTTTTGGCCTAATTTAGTCTACCTTACTTGGAGTCTGGATCCAATTCCAGACCTTTTGTCTCACCCAACATAACTAATTTACCTGGATATCTCAAATCTAAAACTGACTGCATGGTTTTTCTACTTTCATTGAAAGCCAGATAGCATATGCTGTCTTCCCCTGTCTATTGTGCACTTTTGTCTTCCACAAGGAAATTTTATACAAGTAAATGGAAGAGGTTTGTTTTTTGGGCGCAGCAGAAACCTATTGACTCTTTTTCAGCACCATTGTGCAGTGTCCTTAAGTTTTTATCAACAGTTTTCAACGAAAGAGCCAGCTGCTCAACTATTAGGGTACAACAAGCTGCCCTTTCTGATTTTTCACATTTGGATCGAAAACTCTTCCTTGGCCTCATCTAAACTTTGTAAAACCTTTTTGACATGTGCCCTTCTATTGAGATCCCTTATAAGAATCCAGCTCCGCCATGAGACTTAAATTTGGTATTAGAGGCCTTAATTCATCCCCATTTTGAATCAACAGCTAAATGCGAGCTAAGATTTTTGACCTGAAAAACTATATTTTTGGTAGTCATCACCTCTGCTAGAAAACTCTCAGAACTTCAAGCACTCTCCTGTAAACTTCCTTACTTAGTACTTCATAAGGATAAGGGTAGCTTTACGAACCAGTCCTTCCTTCCTCAGGTGGTGTCATACTCAAACATCAACCAATCTATTAATATGCCACTTTTCTTCCCACATTTTACAAACAGAGGTGAATATATGTTATTCATATGTTATATGTTATATATGTTATGTCAGGCTGACTGAGAGCAACCTGCCAGCAGATTACCCAAATGTAATGACTGCAACAGTGAATACACTCGAACATCTACATTTATGGTAAGTGTACACAACTGTACTTTGTCTGCTTCAGGGGCGGGTGTCCATGCTACTACTGCTGCAGTACAGCGGTGACTGCTTCTTCCATCTCTTCCTTCCCCCCAGGCCGTGACTCATTCTCCTGTTCAGAGGCCTGTTGAAGGGGGTATGCTGAGAAAGGCTAAAGACAAAGCTCGGAAGAGGTCCCCAGACTGGTTGGGTCCGTCTGGTCCTCCCCAGAAACTCCAGGCTGTTTCCAGGCCTGGTACTCCTCGGCTCCACACCGGAGCCGGAGGAGGCTAGACCATCTTCAGGGTGTCAGTGCAATGACCACCTAGGTCGGTGTCAGTGGCTTCTTTGTCGTGGTCCACCAGAAGTTTGAGTGAAGCGGAGATGGACAAAATGATGCAAAGATTTATTCGCACCCAGATCCAGATGAGAGTTTTGCCAGCCATTTCTCCTTCCAGGGGAGCTCGCTCCCTTTTCTCACTCCAATAACTCCTTCTCTGATCTGTCGGTGCCTTGTACCTCAACGCAGGCCATTGCCGTGAGCATGTCGGATCCTATCTCTGCGTGGATGGCCACTCTAAAAGTGATATCCAACACATCCATGCACCTCCTTTCGCATGCCACTGAAGGAGCAGCAAGGGTGGCCAGGTCCGGCGGTGCCATGAGGCGTCACACTTGTCTCAGGCTGTGTCAGTTCACGGAGCCCTTTAACTCATTAACCCAGACTAGCATCTCATGGCGCCTCTGTGCTCAACACCGAGCACGCAGTGAGACTGTAGGAATTGCATATGGTTACACCAGAGTGCCTTCTCCCAGCGCTAGAACCTTTCCTGGCCTATTTTAGCTCCACTCATGAAAATTAAGTTGAAAAGGTAACTGAACTTTGTCCGTTACCTTGTCAACTTAAGTTTCAGCATGGAGTTTCATGTTGTTCATATATGATTTTAAAGAGAAAATCGGCTTGCAAAATGCACCCTGTATTTTTCTCCCAAAATCAAGCCGATTTTGTATGATTTTCCTCAAGCAACTGGTGTTAGCCAATAGCAGTCACCCTTTCTTAACACCTCCACCCCCCGACACTGTTTTTTCCAAGTATATAGAGGGTCCTACAGTAGATATCTCCTTTCTTTTTCTGCCTTTGTGGAATTTACTACTGCATCCCTCGGTTTATCGTGCTGTTTGGGTTGTGTCACGTTTGGAAAGAAAAAAGCTGCAATGGAGATTGTTTTGTCTTTTCATTTGTGAGCCTGCCTAATTCCTCAGTAAGGTATGCTAAGATAGTATCATTCTATAGCTGTAGATTTTTTTTTTTTTTTTTTTTTTTATATATATATGAAACAAAGTTTTTTTGGAGAATGACTGGCATACTTTGTAATGTAGCTCTTTCAAAGTTTGTACGAGTTATATTTAAAACCTCTAGTTTTGTCCAGCTTTCTTGCTTTAGGACTTTGCGAGGTCTGCTTAAAAGAAATAAATTAACCCAGTTAATAAATATTACGACCCCTTTCTCTGCCTTCACTTTTTGTTCATTTTTTTTTTTTTTTCACCGACTGCTCCATTTCAGTTTCAGATCACAGAATTACAGATTGCGCTTGATATGACATGCATTACATTAAAAAAAAACTGCTTCTGTGATATCCGGATATGGCTCAAAGGAATGATTACAGCTCTTCCCTTCATATTTGTGTGTAAAATGTTTGCTGGGCTTGGTATTCATAAAACAATAAGATGTTATGTGATCCTATCTCGCCTACATTCTGACTGATGGGTTCGGAGCCGATCCCTCGGCTCCGACTCGGCACGCTTATGCCAAAGAGCGAAGTCTCTTATTGGCTGAGCTTATTATATCCCAGGATGCACCACTACCAGTTCCCCTAGATCTCGTTTGCCGCTAACAAGTGAAGACGTGGTCTCGAGCTGGCTGAGCTAAGTAGTGATTAATTTCACTAGTTTTTCTGTCAGGAATTTCTAAAAGGCCTTTCCCGGTCTTTTTGATTGTAGGTGACTTCTGTTTTGTTAGGGATCTCGGATCCTTTATACTGTGGATAGTTTATCTTTCTTGTTAAAAAAGGTCAAAGAAGAGAGAATTTCTTAATAATTTACAGTGTTTGTACTGTGTTTTGGACTTTAATTCACCGGAATGTCTCCGGTACCTAGGCCTTCAGGCTTTAAAAAGTGCACCAAGTGCAACTTTAAAATGTCGATCACAGATGACCACTCTCTCTGTGTTTATTGTTTGGGTGCAAAGCATTTGCAGGAGTCCTGCAGCGTGTGTCACGCTTTTTCCTCGAGGGTCCTCCAAGAGAGGAAAAATAAGCTCATATTAAAAGGTGTTGTAAAACCCTCCTTCGAAGAAGCTTTAGCATCCTCTTCTTCTCCCGCTAAAAAGAAAAGGGCGTCGGCTCCGACCAGTCCATCGGATCCGACCGCCAAAAGACATAGGCAGGTTTCTCCTTCGGCTCCAAGGACTTCGGAGCCGAGGGCGGAACGGTCTGCCTCGATGCCACCAGTCTCGACTCCTCTGGCTTCGGAGCCGATGGCTGGGGCATCGAGGCGGGTCACCTTCGTCGGCTCCACTGGTCTCGGAGCCGACAAAGGTTGTCTGCTCAGACACTTCCTCCTCGGCGCCGAAGTCCTCCTCGGCACCGATGGAAACTAGTGTGGGTATTCCTTCGGCGCCGATAGTCATCGAGTCGCCTCGGAGCCGGTCCCCTAGCCCCTTGGGGCCGTTGGAGAGGCCATCTCGAACCCGTTCAGTATCCTCTAGGTCATCGAGGATGTGAGATTCGGACATAGACAGGGTGCTCCAAAGACTGTTCCAGTCCCCAGTCTTTCAAAAATTTGTTTCGGCTCCGACCCAGTTGGCTTCGGAGCCGATGGCCCATGCCCATGTCATTGCTATTCCTCCTCCGACCGCTTGGCTCCGCCGGAGCAGGTGCTGTTGGAGCCGGTGGAGATCTTAGGGTCGGCTCCGACCCTTACTCCAACCCGGCCTTCGGGTCCGAGTTTGGTACACGGACTTCTTCGGCTGGACCTGGGGTGATGTTTCGGGACCTATGCTGTCTGTTCCGAGCCTCCCTCTCGGTGCTTGGCTGCGGGACTTCCGTCTGCTATCATGGCTCGGGACCGGACACTCCCAGGATTCTGGGGTCCGGCTTTCAGAGCTATGAGGAGTGCCTTGGCCAAGTCTTCTTCGCCATCTCTCCGGCTTTACCGGCACCTTCCCTGGGCGTGGAGACTGGGTCTTTGGCAGTTCCCTGTCCTTAGGCAGCGGAGCCCTGGGCCTGAGGTTACCCCATTGGGGTTCCCTCCTCCTGAGGGTTCTTCGAGTTGTCTTCAGAGGAACCGCCAAGGAAGGCATCGTGCAAGAGGTAGCACGTGGACTCCCCCGAGTCTATTACATCGGACACTGATCTTGATGATGCGGAGGGGTCCCCGAAGTTGTCCTCGGATGATGTCTCATTTGCAGACATCTTAGAGATCCTCAAACAACGAGGCGGCTGGATATCCAAACCCCCTCTGCTGATGAGTCAGTGCTCCTCAAGGCCTTCGGGGCTCAGCCCTCCGCCTCCTGGGTGTCTCCGCCCTTTGACGAGCTCCTGGATTTAGTTTGTCGGAGGGCGTGGGAACATCCAGATACCGTGGAACCAGTCCCTTCTCGTCCTAACAAATTTTTGTCTGCCCCACCCGAGAAGGAGTTCCTCACTAAAGGCGTGGCTGTAGATGCCATGGTGGTGGCATCTGCTACACAACAGGACGTGGCAGAGGCTTCAACGTCCGTCCATCCTCCTAATAAGGAGTCTAGGAGCATGGACCGGTACGGGAAGCGTACCCTGACTTCAGCGGCCTTTACTTTAAGGTCCCTGAATTATTTGGCACATTTTACCAGGCTTCAGAGGGATCTGGTCAAGGAGCTGTCAGATTCCTCTCAGGTAACCTACCTGAGCAGCTAGCCCAGTCGGTTAGCTCTCAGTTGGCTATCCTTGCTTCAATTTCTAACTCGTCCATGAGGCTCATTTTGTATGCGGCCGAAGGGGCGGGTAGAGCGGCAGGCACAGGCGTGGCTCTACGGAGACAAGCCTGGCTCAGTTTGTGTCGCTTTTATGGAGGCCTTCAAGTCTTCCTTCACGACGCTCCCTTTGATGGGTCCTCTTTATTTGGACCTAAGGTTAAAGACACTCTTACCCGCTGTGAGCAAGAAGGAAAAACTTTATCTGCCGTAGGTGCACGTTATTCCACTCCCTTTCGGCCTTACCCCAAGGCTAAAGGAGGAGGGAAGATGTGGTTCCGCAAATCACGTAAGTTTTTCCATCAACAGCAGGAAGATTCCCCTTCCAGAGGCAGAGGACGGGGAAATTTTTCTGGGAGACGCCGTCCCAGAGGCGGCAGAGGGCCCCGCAATTCTGGAGACCGCCAGTCCTTTCGTGGCTCTTCAGCCTCCCACACTTCATGAGGGATTGCCCGGCTGTGCTGCTCCGGAGCCAGTCGGGTGCCATTGCCAAGCACCTAAAAGCCTGGGAGTCAATGACTCACGACAGATGGGTGCTTCGGATTATTGCCGGAGGTTACACCATCCCTTCACACACACCCCCACCGTCCAAAAATCCCGGACCCACCACCCAGTCAAAGGGAAATTGCAGCCGCAGAAGCTTTAAAGCTGCTAGAAAAGGAGTCATCCAACCGGTCCCCACAGACCAGATCGGATCCGAAATTACTCCAGGTTCTTTTAGTGCCAAAAGACAGGGGACCTGAGACCAATATTGGATCTCAGCAGACTAAACCAATCCGTCACGAAATCCAAATTCAATGGTCACGTTACAATCCATTCTCCCATTGTTGGAGAAGGATGTTTGGATGTGCTCCATAGATCTCAAGGACGCCTATTATCACATACCGATACATCGGGCGTCCAGGAAGTATCTGCGCTTCAGCCTGGGAGACAGTCATTTCCAATTTTGTGCTCTGCCCTTTGGTCTCACCACAGCCCCCAGGGTGTTCACCAAATGTTTGGCAGTAGTAACGGCTCACCTGAGGAGTCTTGGATTCCAAGTGTTTCCCTATCTGGACGACTGGCTCCTGACTGCCACCACCAGTCATCTACTAATGGACAACCTCAAAGCCACCATCTCCTGGGTGCTACCCTGGGAATTAGATTCAATTGGTCAAAGTCTGTCTTGCTGCCCTCTCAGCGCATAAGGTTCATAGGAGCAGAGATAGACTCAAAATTGATGCGTGTTTTTCTTCCTACCGAAAGGATCCAAACTTTACAAGGCCAAGTTCAAGCCCTGATTTCAAGATCCAAGGCCCCAGCCAGGATGGTCCTACAAGTTTTAGGTTCGATGTCTGCCACGGTTCTTCTAGTTCCTCTGGCAAGATTGCACATGAGGATTCTTCAGTGGCTATTATCGACTCAATGATCCTTTCAGGATCTTCCCCTCAATTACCCCATTATGATTACAGAAACATGCAAACGGGACCTTCGCTGGTGGCTTCAGACATCCAATCTAAATCAGGGAAGTCCTTTTGTTATTCCCTCTCCAGTGGTCACCCTGACGACAGATGCCTCCCAGACAGGGTGGGGGGGGCATTGTCTGGGCAGGTTAGTTCAGGGCTCCTGGCTTCCAGACGAAACTTTTCTCCACATCAATGTATTGGAGATGAGGGCTGTACTTCTGTCCCTACAGGCCTTACACAAGTTTCTCCCTCAGGGCATAATCGCCATCCACACAGACAACATGTCGGTGGTCTGGTATCTAAACAAACAAGGAGGGACCAGATCTTACCCCCTTTGCAGAGAGGCCATGAGGGTGTGGGAATGGGCTGTAGCTACCAGCCGTTTCTTGGTAGCGACCCACATTCCGGGGAAATCAAATATATTGGCAGACAGATTAAGCAGGACAATTCTCTCTCCTCACGAGTGGTCCCTAAATGAAACAGTAGCAGCTCAGGTTTTCAGGAGATGGGGGACGCCGTGCTGCGACCTATTTGCAACACCACAAAACACAAAGTGCAAAAGGTTCTTCTCCTTGACTCCACATCAGGGGGAAGCAGCTATGGATGCTCTAGCACAACCTTGGCCAACAGGGCTACTTTATGCCTTTCCTCCGATTCCACTTCTCTCCAAAGTCATTCAGAAAGCTTCTCAATTGGGGTCCACAATGATACTGATTGCTCAAGACTGGCCACGTCAGGTATGGTTTCCTACCTGAAGAAACATGCGGTGGACGATCCTTGGACTTTAGATGTAACTCCGGATCTGCTAATTCATCAGTCGGGACGACAACATCAGTCCCTTCACTCCTTGAAGTTGACAGCTTGGCTCCTCCACTTCCGACTTTATTCAGAAATCACACATTAGACCCGGAAGTTATTCACATTTTATCTTCGGCCCACAAACCCACCACTAAGAAATTGTACCTCAGTAAGTGGAAGAGGTTTGCTGTCTGGGCTCAACTCAGGGGCTTAGACCCTATCACTGCTCCAATCCCAGAGGTTTTGAAATTCTTAACATCCCTGTTTAATCAAGGATCTTCTGTCTCTACTATTAAAGTCCAACTAGCGGCTATCTCTAAATTTCACGAATCCATGGATCCTCCTTTGATGAGCAGCAGATTATGCAAAACTTTCATTAAAGGTGCGGGCCTGTTAAAACCCCCAGTTTTTCATCCTGCGCCTCCGTGGGATCTTGATTTGGTGCTTCGTGCATTAACATCTTCCCCTTTCGAACCGGCTGCTACATGTGAGTTAAAATATCTGTCTTGGAAAACTGCCTTCTTAGTTGCAATTACCTCTGCAAGAAGAGTTTCAGAGCTTCAAGCCCTATCTATCAAACCACCGTACTTGATTTTTCACAAGGATAGAGTATCACTTAGGCCTAATCCATCTTTTGTCCCAAAGGTCTGTTCTAATCTCTGTCTCCAACAATCACTAGAGCTACCAGTTTTCTTTCCAAAATTCTCCAATGAAGCAGAATACACTCTCCATAAATTGGATGTTCACAGGCAATTGCGCTTCTATTTAGACAGGACTCAGCAAATTCAGAATCAGACCAGTTGTTTGTGTCCTTGTCAGACAATAAATTGGGTAAAACCATCACAAAAGCTACTATCTCCAAATGGATTAGAGATTGTATAACTCAGGCTTATTCCTCTTCGAATAAGCAACTTACAACATCTATCAAAGCTCACTCTACCAGAGCTATGGCGACTTCTATAGCTTTTCATTCCAAGCTCGCTATTTCTGAGATTTGTGCTGCGGCAACTTGGTCCAATCCGCACACTTTCATTTCCCACTATAAATTGGATGTGGCATCTAAAGGGCGAGCATCATTTGGTTCCACGGTACTCAGGAGTGTTTTCCAGTGAGCCACCCAGGATTCAGGTGCTAGGGACGCTGTCCCATCAGTCAGAATGTAGGCGAGATAGGATCACATAACATCTTTTAGTTATGTACTCACCATAACTTCAGATGTTTGGGATCCATCACTCCTACATTCCTAATACCCACCCTCCTTCCCCCTGCCTTGGAGATCAGAAGAGATTGAACGGTTTGAGTTCTACTGTTTTATCTTGTTTCATCTGACGATGTTATATAATCAGTGCGTGCATGTGTGCATGTATGCGGACAAACTAGATCTGGGGGACTGGTAGTGGTGCATCCTGGGATATAATAAGCTCAGCCAATAAGAGACTTCGCTCTTTGGCATAAGCGTGCCGAGTCAGAGCCGAGGGATCGGCTCCGAACCCATCAGTCAGAATGTAGGCGAGATGGATCCCAAACATCTGAAGTTATGGTGAGTACATAACTAAAAGTTTTGTCCAGCTTCCTTGCTCTAAGACATTGCGAGGTCTGCTTAAAAAAAAATAATCCAGTTAAGTATTACGGCCCATTTCCCTGCCTTCACTTTTTTTTTTTTTTTTTTTTTTTTTTGTGCTCCGGTTCAATTTCAGATCACAGAATTACAGATAGCGGGTGATATTACATGCTTCTGTGATATCCGGATACGGCTTGGAGGTATGATTACAGATCGTCCGTGCATATCTGTTTGTGAAATGTTTGGTGGGCTTGTTATTGATAAAACAAAATAAGTTTTGTTCAGCTTCATTGCTGTAAGACGTTGTGAGGTCTGCTTAAAAAAAAGAAATCCAGTCAATAATTATTACGTCCCCTTCCCTGCCTTCATTTTTTTTTTTTGTGGCATGGATGTAAACAGTGAGATGTTAAGTTATCTATCTCGCCTTCATTCTTGCTGGATGGGTTCGGAGCCGACTCGGCCCGACTGCCACTCTAAAAGCTCGAGAGTTGGTTCCACCGCTCGAGGCTCCCTTATATCCCACAATGCTAGGCGAGTTACCTCAGATCTCGCTTTGCCGCTACAGCTATCGAGGTGTTGTTTTCTACCGTTCTTGGTAAGTGACTTTCTAGTGTACTTAGTCTATTAAAACCCCTTTAATTTTAATAATTTTACGTATTTCCTTAGTTTAGAGAAATTCTTATCCCTTTCTTTAAAAATTCCTGTTTTTTCCCTCAAGAACTTTAAGTTCTTCCCTTGGGCCTTCAGGCCTCTTTTCCTTCCCTAGTGGAGTGTGTGTTCATTTTCTTAAAACCTAGTTAGTGGTTTATTATATATTTTAATTAGACAGGTGTAATTAGTGTGTTTGTGACTGTGTGTGATTACACCTGTAGTTATGTCTAAAGAAGCAAAGGTCTCCGATTCAAGAAGTGTGATGCGTGCTGTCAGAAAATGTCTCTGACAGACGCCACACTTCTTGTGTCTACTGTCTGGGACCTTTGCACCTGCAGGACTCCTGTGCTGTGTGCCATGGCTTCAGCCCCAGGGTCCTGCAGGAAAGAAAAATAAATTGATTTTAAGGGCTTACTCAAGCCAGAGGATTCCCTTTCTGTATCTACAGGGAAGCCCTCTAAGGCATCTAGGTCTTGGCCCGACAACTGAGCCGAGACCTAAGGTTTCTAAACCTGTGCCTACATCGGCTCCGGCTGGAGCCGATGAGTCTCAGTCCACAGTTTCTGTGGTTCCCTCTGCTCCGGCTGGAGCCGAGGTATTAGAAGTTCCCGTGTCGGCTCCGACCAGACCTTCGGAGCCGATAACTAGGAAGAGGTCCAGGTCACCATCTCTTGGCTCCGTTCATTCGGCTCCAGGATCTCCCCTGCTGTCTGAACGGAGCCAAAGATCTCACTCCTCTAGGTCATCGAGGCTTTCGGATCATGACCTTCAGAGGGTAGTGAGTCGACTTCTTAAGTCCGAGGCACTGGCCCAGATGCTTCAGAGCCCGACTCATCAGTCGATGCCTGCCCCAGTCCATCAATATATTCCTCCTTCGACTCTCTTGAGTTCGGAGCCGGGTCGTCGGAACCGAGACTGTGATAGCCGGAGCCGATACATTTGTCTTCGCTCGTCGGCTCCGATTTCTTCCTTGGAAGAATCTCGGCGCCGGACTTCCCTTCGGCTCGAGGGGTGAGTGGCATCGACCCTTGTCCGACCCCCTCTCCTCTCGGTGCCGGGCGCTGGTGAGTTCGGCTCCGACATCGGCCTCGGAGCCATCACTGTCGGTGCCGAGGAGGTTCTTAGCTTCTCGGAGCGGGACCTCTGGCTTTGCCTGACAGGGGTGCATTCGAGGTCATGCGGAGTGTGTTGGAGCCTGAGTCTACTCCACAGTCGGCTCCGTCCGCCTCCCTCACGGTGCCTCAGGTCAAGTCGACTCACTCCCTCATCCCGGACCGCAGAGAGCCAGCTCCTCAGGAACCCCTGTGGGATTTCATCCTCTTCCGAGGCCTCTCCTGATTTGGCAGAAGAGCCCCCTCGGAAGAGGAAGTGCAAGAGGAAACACATTGACTCACCTGAGTCCATCACGTCTGACACAGATTTGGATGATTCTGAGGGTTCCCCGTTCCCCTTCTGAAGATGTCTCATTTGCAGACATACTAGAGATCCTGAAACAGAGGGGAAATTAGCCAGCCCTCAACCCTTCGGAGGATGAATCTGTGTACCTTGAGGCGTTTGGCTCTCGCCCTTCCACCTCCTGGGTGTCTCCCCCCTTTGACCCCCTCATGCAGGTGGTTGCTAAGAAGGCATGGACGGCTCCTGATTCAGTGGACCCCACTCCAAGGAGGCCCTCCAAGTTCATAACGGCACCAGCAGACAAACAGTTCTTAACAAAAGGAGTTTCTGTGGATGCTATGGTGGTAGCTGCTGCCACTAAGAAGGAGCTAGCTGATCCTTCAGTACCTGTCCATCCACCTAACAAGGAATCTAGGTCCATGGACAGGTACGGGAAGCGGATGTTCTCGTCAGCGACATTTACCATGCGTTCGCTGA
This sequence comes from Protopterus annectens, assembly GCF_019279795.1. Lineage (NCBI taxonomy): Eukaryota > Metazoa > Chordata > Ceratodontiformes > Protopteridae > Protopterus > Protopterus annectens. Next base: position 435,700,045 of record NC_056726.1, read on the forward strand.
ACTACCTATGCCACTTTACTCGTCTTCAAAGGGACTTGATCAAGGAAGCGAGTGAAATGTTAAAGGACCCTACAGCTGCGGGTTTTCAAGATAAGATGAATACGCAGCTGGCTACCCTTAACTCCATAACCAACTCCTCCATGTGCCTTCTCTCTTACGCGGCTGATGGAGCGAGTAGAGCCGCAGGGACAGGTGTGGCCTTACGTAGGCATGCCTGGATGCGGCTATGCAATTTTGCGGACCCTTCAAGACGTCTTTCACTAACTCCCCGTTTGATGGATCATCTCTCTTTGGTCCTCAAGTGAAAGAAACCTTGACTAGGTGCGAACTGATGGCAAGACCCTTTCTGCTGTCGGTGTCCGTTATTCTACTCCTTCTAGGACTTACCCCAATGGTCAGAAAGTTGGAAGGATGTGGTTCCGTAAACAATCTCAAGGGACTTCGCCTGACGACAGAGTCGTTTCCCGCCAGAGGCAGAGGCGGGAATAACAATGGTAGACGCCGCCTAGGGGCAGGGGGTCCGCAGAACCAGGGCAATCGGAAGCCTTCCTGACAAGCCCTTTCAGCATCCCTGAGGTGTTGCCCGACTGCCCATCTTCGAGGCAGTCGGGAAGATTGTCACTGTACCCAGAAGCCTGGCTATCCCTGACTCAAGACAAATGGGTACAGTCCATAATTTCAAGGCTATTCTATCCCTTTCTTCGCATTCCAAATCAATCAAAAATCCCTTCCAGATGTTCCACCGCTCAAAGGGATCTAGCGGTTTTGGAGATTTCAAAACTGCTTACAAAAGAGCAATTCAGCCAGTTCCAGCAGACCAGCAAGGATCCGGAATCTACTCAAGGTTCTTTCTAGTTCCAAAGAAAACAGGGGACTGGAGACCAATTTTGGATCTCAGTATCTTGAACAGATCAGTCAAGAAAACAAGATTTCGGATGGTCACGCTGCAATCCATCCTTCCCTTTTGGGCAAAGGAAACTGGATGTGCTCTATAGACCTTCAGGATGCGTGCTATCACATAAAATGAACAGACGCCCAGAAGATTCCTCCGCTTCAGGCTGGGAACCAGTCATTTTCAGTTCAGGGCCCTGCCCTTTGGTCTCACCACTGCCCCGGTGTTTACCAAATGCATGGCAGTGGTAGCTTCTCACCTGAGACGACAAGGATTCCAGGTGTTTCCATATTTGGACGACTGGCTCCTCACAGCTCCCACCAAGCATCTCCTTCTGATGGCCAGGGATTACACTTTTCGCATTTGTCAAAAGTTAGGCATTTCAATAAATTGCGAAAAGTCTGTTTTGTCGCCTTGTCGTACTATTACTTTCATAGGCAAATCTAGACACAGTAGACATGTCTGCGAGACTAACACATCAGAGAATAACCGACATTCACAAACTGGTCTCACTCCTTTTCAACAACAACAGAATCAAAGCCAGATTAGTTCTGAAAGTGTTGGGAATTATGGCGGCGGCCATACCCCTGCTTCCATTAGCCAGATTCCATATGCGGATCCTTCAATGGATGCTCTTTACTCAATGGTCATACCAGGAACTTCCAATGTCTCACACCATTATGATCAAGCGTGCAAAAATCATCTCATGTGGTGGATGTCTCCCTCAGCTCTTGTTGGGAAGACCCTTTGTTCCACCGCCTCCGGTTGCTACTCTGACAACGGATGCCTCCCTGATCGGGTGGGGGGGGCATTATCAGGGCAGGACGGTCCAGGGCACATGGCAACCAAACGAATGCCACTTGCACATAAATGTTCTGGAGATGAGAGCAGTGCTTTTAGCGTTGCAAGCCCTTCAAGACTCTCTTCCCTTGGGAACGATTGCAATCCAGACAGACAATATGTCTGTAGTGTGGTACATCAACAAACAAGGCGGAACCAGGTCATATCCCCTGTGTCGAGAAGCACTCAGACTGTGGCAATCGGCGATTTCTTCTCAGCGGTTTCTGATAGCAACGCACATCCCCGGGAAGTCCAGTCAAATGGCGGACAAGTTGAGCAGAGCAATCCTCATGCCTCACGAGTGGTCTCTGAAAGACTCTGTGGTGAGAGAAATTTTCCTCAAGTGGGGTCAGCCTTGCTGCGATCTTTTTGCTACTCCCCAAAACAGCAAGTGCAGAGAATATTTCACTCTATTCCCTTTACCAGGCCAACCCAGCAGAGACACTCTAGTCCAAGTTTGGCCCCGGGGACTTCTGTATGCATTTCCTCCCTTCCCACTAATCTCTCAAGTGATACAGAAAGCTATCGCTCAGAAGGCCTCATTGATCCTCATTGCTCCTTACTGGCCTCGACAGGTATGGTTCCCCTTTCTACATCAATTTCTTTTGAGCGACCGTGGAATCTGGACCTAGTTCCAGATCTTTTGATCCATCAGTCGGGTCAGTTTCATCGCCCTCCCTCTCTGAACCTCACTGCTTGGTTCCTCCAGTTCCAACCTTAGCCAGGCTTCCTCAATTATCTCACTCTGTTCGAGATATTTTGATAGCTTCCCATAAATCTTCCACTCGGAAGATTTATTTGAGTAAGTGGAAACGCTTCACATATTGGGCTCAAGAAAAGGACATAGATACTTTCACTGCTTCCATCCAATTAGTCCTTGATTTTCTAGCTGAACTCTTCCATGCAGGTTCATCTCCCTCTACTCTTAAAGTTCAATTGGCAGCTATTTCTAACTTTCATGTGGGTATTTCTGAATCTGCCTTAATGTCCCACAAGCTTTGCAAAGCCTTTTTAAAAGGAGTTTTTCTTCTCAGACCTCCTATAAGAAATCCTCCTTCTCCTTGGGACCTAAATTTAGTACTTGCTTCTTTGATTCTTCCCCCTTTCGAACCTGCAGTCTCCTGTTCTTTAAAATTGCTATCATGGAAGACTCTTTTTCTGGTAGCTATTACTTCAGCTAGAAGAGTTTCAGAGCTTCAAGCACTCAGCTGTCGACCTCCTTATCTATTGTTTCATAAGGACAGAGTATCCTTACGAACTAACCCGTCCTTTTGCCTAAGGTGGTCTCGACGTCAAATCTAAACCAAAGCATTGACCTCCTGTCTTTTTCCAGAATATTCCAATAGGTCTGAACAAAATTACACTGCCTGGATGTTCATCACAATTGAGGTACTACTTGGATAGAACAAAACAATTCAGAAAATCTGATCAGCTGTTTGTCTCCTATGCGAAAGCAGAAAGGGACTTTCAGTTTCAAAGGTATCATTATCCAGATGGCTAACATCTTTGATTTCCCTTGTATATGAAATTAGACACCAAAACTGCCTAATAAACCTAAAGCCCATTCCACCAGAGCTTTGGCTACTTCTTTAGCCTTCCAAGACAGACTGCCTATTGACACCATTTGTGCAGCGGCTACTTGGGCTACTCCTCACACTTTTATTTCTCATTATAAGTTGGACTTAGCTTCTAGGCATAGAGCTAATTTTGGTTCCACTGTTCTCAGGAGTCTGTTCCGTTAGGCCACCCGGGACAAGGTGCTAGGGACGGTCCCATCCAGCAAGAATGAAGGCGAGATAGACAACTTAACATATAGAAGTTATGTTCTTACCATAACGCTCCATGTTAGTTGTCTTCTTCTCGCCTTCTTCTTGGCCCCACCCTCCTTCCCCCGGGCCTGGACAGACCTAGAGGAGTTGTGATTGTGACCTCTCTTTCTACCACCTCTTTCTTAGGCATATGCTATTGTGCATATTTCCGGTTCAGGATGTAGGTCACCCTTCTTTCTTCCTGTTGTTAGAGGTGGACTCTGTTTTAGAGTTATTCTTTTACTTTTATAAGCTGGGGTTAGCTTACAAACGAGATCTGAGGTAACTCTCGCCTAGCATTGTGGGATATAAGGGGAGCCTCGAGCCGGTGGAACCAACTCTCGAGCTTTTAGAGTGGCCGAGTCGGAGCCGAGGTCGGCTCCGAACCCATCCAGCAAGAAGAAGGCGAGAAGAAGACAACTAACATGGAACGTTATGGTAAGAACATAACTTCTATTTTCATAACAGGAGCAAAAGGTGCAATCTCACTATGAAGTAAAATTGCTATAAATGCTACTGGCATATAAAGCCTTGTTTAAGCATCTACACTCCATTTTGGAAAGATGCAATACATGGATTCTCCTTAGAATGGGTGACAATATTTCATGACTGATTATAGGGACTTATTAATATTTCTGTTGAAGGTTTCTCTCGTGGATTGTGTACCAACCACTCTGTTAATCCCACCGCAGTTATCTTCAGTGGTACTTGCCTAATAATATGGAATATTCTTATAAGAAGGGCATTATTAAACATCAAGTGTAATTTTGCAACTGGCCCACATGGTCTAAATATTTTTTTTCCCTGAAGGGAGTTGCAGTGGAATTATTGCCATGCTTAAAACAATGCCACATCAACATGACCTAACTGACATCAGCCTACAGGTAAAACTGCCCAGATGCTTCATGCAGAGTGTACTGGGAAGGACAAATGAAAACATCTAAGTGCACCATCCCAAGAGTGAACATACTGCTACTAGCTACCCCAGATGAGGTAAATGTCATTTTGGTGAAATGCTTCATGTTGGTGCTCGTGTGTATGGCAACATTTTACTGCAGGGGTCCCCTTGGATGATTGCTTCCTTTTGATGCATGTTCTTACCAGGAACTGTTACTGATGGGTTGTTTGGTGAAATAGTTAATTCTGGTGCATGTGCATACTTCAAATTTTATTGTCGGGGTCCCTGGGGTGAATGCTGCAATTTGGTGCATGTTCTTCCCAGGAACTTGCTGATGGGCTGTTTGGGAAAATATTTCAGTCAGGTCTTTGTGCATACTTCTGCATTTTATTGTAGAGATCCCCTTGGGTGAATGCTTCATTTTGGTGCATGTTCATACCAAGAACTGTTACTGAATGGTCGTTTGGGGAAATATTTCACTCTGGTCTTTGTGCATACTTCTACATTTTATTGTAGGGATTCCTTGGGTGAATGCTTCATTTTTGGTGCATGTTCGTACCAGGAACTGTTACTGAATGGTCATTTGGGGAAATATTTCATTCTGGTCTTAGTGTGATTTTGGCAAAATGCTTCATGTTGGTGCTTGTGCGTACTGCAACATTTTATTGTCTTGGTCCCTTGGGGTGAATGCTTCAATTTGGTGCATGTTCTTACCAGGACCTGTTACTGACGGGTTTTTGGGGAAAATATTTCATTCTGGTGCTTGTGCATACTTCTGCATTTTATTGTAGGGATCCCTTGGGTGAATGCTTCATTTTGGTGCATGTTCGTACCAGGAACTGTTACTGAATGGTTGTTTGGGGAAATATTTCATTCTGGTCTTTGTGCATGCTTCAACATTTTATTGTAGGTGTCCCTTGGGTGAATGCTTCAATTTGGTGTATCACCACGAAACCACTACACCATCAGGTGACATATGTAAATCCCATTCACAATACAGAAATTCCAGTTAGAACAACAGGACATAATCTGTGGATATAAGATGAGTGGCTTAGGGCAGGTACAAAGAAGTATTACTTTACAGAAGGGGGTAGCAAATTATTTTAATGACCTTCCTAATGCAGTATTGGGATAAAAAATGAATGAATTCAAGGATACATGAGATAAACATATAGCGATTTTTATAAGAACTAGACGTAGGTGAGTGGACAAATACTGAGCTGTTAGATAAGCAAAATATGTAGCCTGTGTATCAAAGTGGCAAGCTAGGATGGCCAAATGGTCATATCTGTGATTAAAATATGCCTCTAGTTTATAGAGAAAGGGCCTGCAATATTCACCATCCTAAACTTGTTGCAAACTGAAACATTCATAAAAGCCATACAATAATTACAGAAAAAAAAGCTTTTTCTTGCATTTAATTTATGTGTGTGCTACAGATATACCGTTAATGAATACAGATTTTCCATTCCTAAAAGATATCTTTAAGAGCTGGCCCTAAGTATGTGGCTGCTTATTCTTTGCATAGAGGCAGCTGATTTCAAGAGGCTGCCAGTATCCACCATTACACTCTGTGCCATCACATGCCACTTATACCCTCCTCAAGCACGTTACAGGCACTCGTCTGTAGCATGCCTCCTCATGGCCGTGGCATAATGTTTGCTGGCTCAATGTCTGACCTTTCCTAGTAAACAAATGTTACACCCCAAAAGAGGTGCAACCTATATTGCAATTATTTGCTTTACTTATATAATATTTCGATTTCAGTGTTTGTGAAATGTTCAGTGAGACCTGCAGGAAGTAGGAGGTATGGTACGTTACGCTAGTCTCTTCTTGGTGAAAACCATAAAATCGGTGAGAGGCTTTGTGGAGTGAAAGTGTGAGTCTTGCAGAAGTAAATGTTGGTAAATTTTTAAACACTCCCTGGAGTTTCTATTCCATAGGCTAATGTTTGGTATTTCATAAGTGCTGACAAGACTATTGCACAAGGCTGATACCCGATATCATTTAACTGTATCATGTAACTACTTTGTGTAAGTCAAAACTGCTACGTAATGTGGAGCTTTTCTTCCCAGGCCTCCTCTGAAAACGTGTTTTATCACAGTTAGACTTTCCCACAAAGACAGATAAAGAAATAAGTAAGCAAGTAAGTAATTGAAAGATTGGAAAGCACTGTAGAAGAAATGTGATAGTCCAGTTTGTTTCATAATGGGCCTTATAAGGGAAGAATACAGGGATGTTATGACCACCCTTGGGTTCTGGGGTTGTGTTCATCTTTTTCCACCACTCAGAATATGACATCATTTTTGGAAGCTCCTGTGCTCAAGGCTACACGTTAGTTCTGGTACATGCCGTAATGTTAAACATCATTTGCCTGTGTTTGCCTAACCCAGACCACTCAATTTTTTTGTCATCTTCCACAGTTCTGATCATGATCCTATACCATTTGCTTGGTAAAGTTCCTGTGTTCATTGCCTACATACATCATCAATCCAAGCAGGGTATTCAGTCTGTTTCATGGAGCTACCTTATATTTTGGGAATTTTTCTTGGGTTTGTCAGTCATGTTTGGAATTTAGGTGGGAGGAGGGGCTCTATAATATCTAAGTGTTATAATATTTTACTGAATTACTCGGGTCTTCCTCTTACTGATGACAATGAGTCTGTGTTACCTAACAGCTGCACAAGGTAATATAATGAATGCCTACTCAACAGGTTATGTTTGGGGCCTACTATAGATCCTTGTAACCAATAGTTATTGTCAAGAATGTAGAGAAATTATTTTACCATTTCATTTCTTCTGCACCAAGTAGTTATGGAACTATTGTAGTGATGAATTAGTGAACCCTAAGGATGGCAGTTTATGTAAGTGTTTCTGATGGGAGAGAGTATGAAAGCTTTTGATGCATCTAGAAAAATGGGGGGTAAGAGGTTTCAAGCATGTCTGTGGGTGTTGACAGTAACAAGCAGTAGGCTAAAAGTACGTACTGAGTATTTTGCACAGATCAAGTTGCATTTCAAAACTGCAAACAAAGGTCGTTGAAATTAGAATTTTAATTACAACTGTTTTCAAAATGTAGAGATTTTCTAATTTTGACAAATGAATTATTTCTCCACAATTTGTGCATGAGACAATTCCTTTATGTTCATAATCAGCTCAGTGCATTGGTGAGTTGTGCTTTTGAGATTACAAATGCAACAAAAAAAGGCCTTGTGATTACCTTTTGGCTTGGGTAGCAATTTTAGCCTCACACTTGGCTTTGTGGCAAATGTTTCATTTTAGTTCTTGTGTATACTCAGATATACTACTGAAGGGGTCATTGGGAGTAATCTGTCATTTTGTTCCTTCTGCATACTTGGAAGGGCTGCTGAAGGGTTTATTGATGGTAATGTTGCATTACATATGGTTACATTACTTAAAATACAGCACAGAAATGTAATTGTACTGTAATATGCCATATAAGACATCAGATATACCACTGACTAATTAATAGTGTAATGTAAAATAAGCAGACAAGAAATCACTTCTGCTTGTATTATTCTGTTTGTGATTAGTAGTTGCATGAGTGAGATAAGTTATCACTTGTTGACAACTGCCAGCATGGAGCTACCATATTTTTTGTGCATTTTTCCTGGCTTTGTCAGTCATGTGTGGAATTTAGGTGGGAGGGAAGGGCTCAGTAATATGCAAGTGTTATACTATTTTACTGAATTACTCAGGTGTTCTCCATACTGATAATGAGCCTGTGTTGCACAACAGCTGCACAAGGTAATATAATGAATGCCTAGTCAACAGGTTATATGCAGCAATTATCACCTTTGTCTGAGCATGCATAACTTTGCAGTACTGAAAGGAGGGTCATTATATTAGCAATAAGTGCAGTTACAGTACAGCAGTGAGTTATCACTTTTTTGGTAAGTCTCAGCTGCTGTCAGTGTTACTCACATAAGTAGAAGTCGTTATCACTTTGACGAATGCACAAACCAGATTGTGTTTTTTCTCTATTTGTAGTCATTGCAAGCCACTCCCTCCATTCATCATCAACTAGCTATCCTCCAAAACCTCTGATGTTTTTTTCCTGTGTATGTATGTATATATTTATATATATATATATATATATATATATATATATATATATATATATATATATATATATATATATATATATATATATATATATATATATATATATATATATATATATATATATATATATATATATATATATATATAAAATCTGTGCATATGTGTGTGAATATAAATATATATGTACATAATGTACTTGCACATATACACATGAATATCGGTATGGCAGTGGCCTCTCTTGGGAGATAGGGTGATGCATCTGCATACATTGTCTGTAGTTCATTTAGAGGGGATTTACATGTGCCCTTTCTGTGCACCCTTGTCAGGTACTGGCCAAGCCCTTATGCACCAAGGTCAGGAAGGTTTCTCTTCAGAATGTGCTAAGTAATACCTCATTTGAAGACACTACTGATAGTTCTAACATGGTAAAATAATGGTGCCTGTATGTTGTACTCATGTGCAGATATCAAAGTTTGCTTCAGACTTAGGTTATGGAAATTATGATTTTTTTTTCATATTTTTGGTAAATAACTTTGCAAGGGAAAATCTGACTGTGCTAAGTAATACCTCATTTTGAAAACAGTATTAATAGTTCTAACATGGGAAAAGAATGGTGTCTGTATGTTGTACTCGTGTGCAGATATCAAAGTTTATTTCGGACGTAGGTTATGGAAATTGATTTTTTTTCTTATTTTGGTAGCTTTGCAAGGGAACATCTGAATGTGCCAAGTAATACCTCATTTTGAAGACAATATTGCTGGTTCCAACATGGTAAAATAATTGTGCCTGTATGTTGGTCACGTGCAGATATCAAAGTTTGTTTGGAATTAGGTTATGGAAATTATGATTTTTTTTTCATATTTTGGTAAATATCTTTGCAAGGGAGCATGCCAGCGTGCCAAGTAATACCTCATTTTGAAGACGGTGTTACTCCTTACAACATGGTAAAAGAACTGTGTCTGTGCACTCTACACATGTACAGATATCACAGTTTGTTTAGTCTTGTACGATTATGAAAATTATACATTTACAATACTTTTCATTATTATGCCCATATTTTTGCAAGGGAGCATGGTGATCACACAAATGATGCATCATTTTGAAGCTGACATTCAGATGCACAACTTCTACACTGATATGTAGGCTCTGTCTGTTACAGCTGATGAGATATTATGTTTTGTTTATCAATTATGAAAAATATATTAATTATATTTCTGTGAATATCTCAAGAAAGGAACATCACACTGTAATGTTTAAGGTATCATTTTAAAGCTGACATTCATACTAACAAATTACATTCAAATTGTATGGGTCTGCATGGTACCTTGACCAAGATATTATGCTTTGTTTTTCCAAAAAGGTAAAAAAATATGCACAATATCAGCATTCCTTGCCAGATATTTAATAATGACTTTGATATACACTATCACCGTTTACACTGTTGGAAAGGTCAGTGTCTGCTGAACAACTTTCGCGTTTACATTTTTAGTCTAGCTCTTATAGTTAGAGTTATGAACATTTGTTTTCTATATGGTATTACAAATGGATTTTCTGAAAATGAGCTCAGGCTGCACTGTTGTTCCTATGGTGGAATTAAGCAGGCAGCTTTTCCTGAGCTGCTCCGGAGTGAATGAGTTAAGACGTCATTTGCAAATGCCTGTTACGATGGTTCTTCCTTGTTCGGGAAGACCGTTTGCAAGACATTGGTCCTTAGGAAAAGGACTGGAAAATGTTGTCTGCCATCGGGATCTGCTTCTCTAACCCTCAAAGATCCTTCTCCAGGAATCAGTGAGGGCAAAAGATGTAGTTCCGGAAGTCTCCGTATTCCTGGGACGCTCAGGACTCGTCTTCCCCCAGAGGCAGAGGGGGGTTTTGATGTATGCTAGCCCAGAGGCAGAGGGAGGTCCGAGGAACGTGGTGTCTTGAGAACCGTTCTCCTACAGGCCCTGCATAGCAGCCTTGAGGGGTTGCCGACTTCTGTCATCTGGAGGCAGTCGGAGGTAGTCTTTCATTGCACCTAACGGAATGGGAGTCCGTGTCAACAGACCATTGGGTGCTTCAGATCATATCCAGAGGCTATTCTATCCCCTTTGTGGAATTCCCTCTTCCACCAGAACACCTCCCAGATGTACCACCCGTGCAAAAGGGAGGTAGCAGCACTCGAGATAGACAAGCTGCTAAAGAAATGAGTCATCCATCCCGTCCCCATGACCATTGTGGATCGGGCATCTACTTCAGGTTCTTTTTGGTGCCAAAAAAAAGACTGGGGACCCAAGATGTATTTTAGATTTTTCCACACTCAACCTGTCAGTTGCCAAAGAGAAGTTTGAAGAAAAGGCTTTTGGCTTCTGAGGAAGACGTTCGAAAACGTATTATTAGTGTAAAGCGTTAAAGATTTTTATTCGTTTGTGGCCTTCGAATAAACGGATTTTAACATTTTGGATTATATCAGGCTTCGGTCTCATTCCCTTATTTGGTTCTCCTAAGCGAATTTTTGTATTGTTTGGGTTACATATCCAAACCCGAACAGTGTAAAGCTCACTGCTGGCTGCTGCAGTTTTCGTGATAGCTAGGACTCCTGGTTTGTCTTCTCCAGTTAAGACTATTCTAGTGCCAGCTCACAAATCGTCTACCAGCAAACTTTACCACAGTAAATGGAAGTGTTTTTCCATCTGGGCTTCTCAAAGGGATCTGGACCCTTTCACAGCTCCTGTCCCAGCGGTGTTGGAATTTATGGCATATATATTTCATCAAGGTGGTAGCTATTCTGTGGTGAAAGTTCAATTGGCTGCCATTTCCAACTTTCATATTTGGGAGAACATGGTTTCTTTCTCATCCTCTAAACTTTGTAAAACCTTTTTTTAAGGGTACCTTTCTTTTAAGACCCCAGGTGAAGGATTCTACCCCTCTTTGGGACCTGACTTTGGTTTTACAGGCTCTGGTTGCTCCTCCCTTTGAGCCGGCTGCGTCAGTAGACCTAAACTTTTTATCTTGGAAAACGGCCTTCCTAGTAGCTATCACTTTGGCTAGGAAGGTTTCAGAACTTCAAGCTTAGTCTGTCAAAGCTCCATGTATAGTCTTTATAAGGGCAGGGTGTCACTTCATACCTATCCATCCTTTCTCTCCAAGGTGGCTTCTGAGTCTAATATCAACCAGACGATTAATTTACCTGTGTTCTTCCCAAATTTTCAGAACAGGGGTGAATATAAATTTCACTTATTAGACATACATAGACAACTGAGGTTTTACTTACACATAACTAAGACCTTTCGCAAGTCTGAAAAGTTATTTGTGTCTTACTCTAAGCCCCTTCCTGGGCAAACCAATCTCTAAGGTAACTTTGGCTGGATGGTTCTCTCATTACATCCTCCAGATATACAAAGACAAGGTTATGTCACCTCTGGGTCAAGTAAAAGCACATTCTACCAGATCCATGGCTACCTCGGCAGCTTTTTGGTCCAGGGTGTGTCTGGATGCTATTTGTTTTGCGGCTACTTGGTCCGCGTCTCATACCTTCATTTCTCACTATAAACTGGACAATTATATCGATTAGAGAGAGCATCATTTGGCTCTGCGGTGCTGCGGAATATCCTTCCATGATGGCCACCCAGGTGTTTAGTAGCTGCTGGGGACTCTGTCCCACAGGCTGAAGAGCAAATGAAGTAAACTACTTCAGATAAAGAAGTTATGTACTCACCATAACTTCTCATCTGAATGGTTCTACTTTTGTCTTCAACTGTCCCTCTCTCCTTCCCCCTGACCTTATGGTTTATTACTCTGGTAGGTGGGAGAGAGCACCTCTGCGGCTCTCCTGTTCTTACTGGTAGGTTTATAAATAAACTGTTGATCAGGTCTTATTGGGTTGGACTTAGGTGGAGGGTGCAGCAAACTCGATCTGAGGGAAGGAAGGAGATGGATGGGTATTATGGGTAAGGGAAGGAGCTTGGAACTCGGATCAAATGCTTGTGAACCTGCTGTCTCAGATCCGATACGGATCCATATTCCCACAAGTTGAAGACAAATGAAGTAGAACTACACAGATGGAACGTTATGGTGAGTACATAACTTCTTTTTAATTATGAATAGTATGGGTTTTGCTAGGATATAATTAACTTCTTTTGCTGCCAATCACTAAATGAAATGTATATATTCGAAGCTGGTGACTGCATTACTTTTATTTTATAGTCACACTCTAGTGTTATCACTGTTGGTTCTCAGCAGTGCAGTGTTAACTTTGCTAATGTTTTGAGTGACACTATACGCATGGGTAAAGTGTTTTTGTTTGGAATATAACGGAGGCAGTGAATGGTATGGATCTTGAAAATTAGCTATGAATACAAAATTAGGAATGAGCAATGCAGTGACTCAAAGTCTGTGTTGCACATTAAATACACTTGTAGTGTATGTATATATAATATAAAATGTGTGTGTGTGAATATAAAATGTGTGTGTGTGTGTGAATATATCTCTCTATAGCTATAGAAATAGATATACATACACACGAGTGCACATGCCCAGTTCTTGAGCAAAGGTTTGAAATTTGGTGCATCATTTTAGTTGTTCTCTATGTAATCTTGTCATTTTTCCTGAATATATATGTAGGGAACAAAGGATTATTACTGTAGTTATTTGGAGGGTAATAAAGGATGAAATGATAGCACTGAGAACAGATTATAGAGATAGACTTGTGTGTACATATGATACTCGTCTGTGAAATATTTTATTTTGGGTGTGAGTGCTTGAAAACCCAGTCAGAGACATTCCACAATTTTTTCGATTGCTGAGAGGTTATTCTTAGCATAACTAAAAATAAATCTCTGCTTAGATGCTTGAAAACAGCACATAAATGGCTGACTAGTTCCATTGAAGCAAAACACTATTCATGCCATTTTTAAAAATTGCAACAAGAGTGAGGCTGGCAGCAGTAGGGCACACAGATGCAACCAGTTTCACCCTTGCACAAACTTGCTGAAACTCCTTGAAAAGTAGTACCGTAAAAAAAAAAAAAAAAAAGTGCCGTGTAAAATAGTAAAAAACAAAGTGCAACATTGATTACAAAACTGAATATGAATGCATTTATGTTCTTATCCTGTGACAGTTGAAGCTCAGGGAAAAAGATGAGGCTCTGACAAAAGCCTGACATGCTTCAGTATTTCCAGCCCTTCATTGTTAACCTAACACGACAATATGCCGGACGGTGGGATTTCCGGTAAGTAAGTTTTAGAAAGCTCACTGAAGCTCTAACTTGCCAGAATCGTCTAGGAAATAAAATAATACCAAAGAAAAGACAACAGTTGCTGCTACAGTAAGTGATGCAGCTATTGGAGCACATGCAAAACAAAAACAGAGTACTTAAATGTAGCAAATCATTTTAACCATATTTTCTTAAAAAAAGTCTGCAGCTTAAACCAAGGATATTATTCAAAATCTCCAAATAAGTAAAACATGGGGTATATACTTTACAGTGCATTACCAGTTTAATAGAGCAAAATTCCAGGCTTTCTTCAGCCACATTTTCCAAAGGCACATTTCAAATGCCTATTAATTATTATAATATATATAATATAATATGTTTTTTATTAGTCTTTGTAAGGGCTTTGTTACTGTCAAAACAGCATTCCTTTTTTGCTAGCTCAATCTATTGCCTAAACTTTTTTTCCTCAGCCAGTTATAGGTTCATAGGAGGTTACTAGGCTATTGGCTGTAGGGTCTTTATAAGCCTAGCCATGTTATACCCTTGTTCCCATATTGACCAGGTTTTATGGTCTATATTTTCAGTGCAAGTCTATGTTCAGCACCAACTGCCTTTATCCTAGAGGGACATAGGTGACACCCCCAGGGTAAATTTACGGTCTTCCATCCAGTTGTCTCATTTATGCTTAATATTTTCTTTATCATGAAGCCAATTACCAAGAAGCATTTTCAATGCTAATACTGTACTAGTACTTTCTTATATGCAAAAAAATTACAGTTATGCTAGGAGCTGTGATTGCAGATGCTTTGAGTATATTCAGTACTTCAGCAGTAACTCTTGGGACTTCCTGTCTGCAGAAGTTTCAAAAACATGCTCGACATTTAGAGTTCTGTATCTTCCCTCTTCAGGCATGGCGGATTCCCCCAAACCCAGACCTCCATATGCCAATGGTACAAGAGGGATGCCAGCCAGTATCACCTTTAGGTCTTCTTGCAGAGGCAGGGAAAATAGGAAAGTGGTGCCACGGCATAGGCTCCCATGGTGAAATTAGACTCCATGTTGCCTCTGTCAGCTACGGAAAGGCAAAGTGCTTGATGAGGGAATAGAGAGGAAAGATGGAAGGATTAGTGACTAGGTTATCCAGTCCAACCCAAGGATGCCCAACAAAGAAAGAAAAGGGATGGAAAAGGGGAGGACTGGTACTGCAAAAGTGAACATACTCTACAATAACAAATATGGCAAGATCCAAACATACTTTTAATATGGTCACTGCACTATTGACTCTTAGGAAGACTTCCAGAGCTTGCGTATTAGTGGGATGCTGGCCACTGGAAGTGGATGGACATATCAATCTCTGTAGAATGGCCATTGCAGATACTGCACTGGCAATGGAAGGTAGCAAGAGCCAATGGAAGGAAGCAAGAGCCAAACTGCAAGACTTTAAAAGATAATTACAGTTTCCCAAGTAGCTGTTTCCAGGATGGAGTGTGTGCTGCCCTACTGAGAAAGGCAGTGGTAGCTGCAGTGGCCACAGCAGAATGAGTCCCAACATGTGCTGGGACATTCTCGCCATGAAAGTAGTATCAGAAGCAACCAAATTTTGCTAGCTATTTTGAATATGGTCCATTTGCTCACATGCTTCGTCTTCTACCCTTGATTTCTTTGTTCTACGAAAAACCCCAGCTGCTTGCGTCCATCGACAGGTGGTATAATCCTTTTTCCCTTAGGCCAGAAGGCTGTGAATAAAGCAGAGAGGTGAGCAGCCAGATTTAGAGTTAATTCTGTCACCACCTGAGGCATGAAAGAAGGGTTAGTATGCAGGGTGACAGTGCACTTGTGGAATATACCAAATGGCTCTTTACACACAAAGGCCTGTAACTCTGAAATTCTTCTAACAAAAAATGCTGCAACTAGCAAAACAGTCTTACAAGAAATCTGACTGGTGTAACAGCAGCAGTTTGAAAAAGGAGATAAAGTCGTTTTTTATAACACACAGTTTTAGTCTCATGGCAGAGTGATAAATCTCAAGGGTGGTTTCAAGTTGAAAATCCTAGAGAAGCTGCTTACTAGCAAATTTTTATTTTACATGTGTTGACCGGGCTAGTCCAGCTGGATACATGTCCATTTTCAGTGGAGGCCCGGGGAGAAAAGCTCCACAATACAATAACCAAATAGGACAAACAAATGTATATCAAGTAGACATTGATACATTACAAAACTTTATGATATATTACATAACTAGGATTTTATATTCTGTATACCAGTAGGAACAAAAGCCTGATGTAAAAATAAGCTTGATACAATAGTCGTATGAATTAATAATGGAAATTATAACTAAGATGCTGTAGATACTATGGTCACACATGAAATCAGAAGATAAACATTAGTGTTGAATGGATAGAGTATACAAAAGCAAATAGGAGGATAACAATAATAGTGTTTAGTCTTACAAGAGTTGAGGTGTGATATGAACATGGTTGGAAATTCAACAGTATATACATATTTACAAGAGGAAAGAATCCACAGAATGGTCAAGCTCACTGCTATCAGAGTTAACACAAGATAATGTTCAAAAGAGGCTTGGAATCATGGAGTCTTGAAAAGGGTATGGTTGTTAGTCTGGGTTATCACAGGGGCATAGCCAGTGTGATTTGAGGTAGGTATTGAGCTTGCTTTTAAATAGGTTAACAGAGGATAGTGAGGTTAGCTGACTTGGAAGGCTGTTCCAGGCCTTGCCTACTGTATTAGAGAACAGGGTGTCACCAGCTGAATTGTTGGATTTAGATATTTGTACAAGTAGTTTATTAGATGAGCGCAAGGGTTTGAGATTGTTATAGGGGATGACTAGGGATGTGAGTATGGGTGTATTTTGAGGTAGATACAGGATCTTATGGACTACTGTTAGTTGACTAAAAAGTATTAGATTTGGCAATTCTAGCCATCCGAGTTTATTCAAATTGATACAATGATGAGTTCTATAGGAGGACCCTGCTGCGAATCTCGCTATATTGTTGTAGGAGGATGACAGTTTATTCAGGTTACTTTTGCATATTTTGGTATAGATAGGGGAGGCATACAGGAGGGTAGAGATGAGGTGTGTGCGAGCAATGGCGTCCCTGGCTAGAGGAGTTAGAAAGGGTTTAATTCTATAGAGGGAACCTAGTTTCTTAACTATTTTTATGGTGTTATTGTGGGAATATAAATAAGACTAAAATGGTGTGTCCCAAGGCAGGCAAGCTGAGAAAATACCTTAACAAAGGTATAGGCCAGTCACACTTTGTATATTTTGACAGGTAAGTGAGGACAAGACACGCTGGTGTTGTATCAGAATGCTAGCCTCTTCGAAGGCACAAAGGAAGAACTTCTTTCCATTTGGTAAGTACAATTTCATCATATTATGTTTCTTAGCTTCGGTTAAAGTACAGCCCATCCTCTGAAGATGCATCCAAAATGGATGAATGCAAGTCATCCAACCTGTCAGCCTTAAAGCGCTAAGGTTAGAGTGAATTGGAGATCCCTTGTTTTCTGTTACAGGGCTGCATGCTGGGCCAACAGGACTGATTCTGACCTTGCAAGACAAGGCCAAAAAAAAAAAAAAAATTATCAGCATTTTTTCACCATATGCAATACCACATGGAACAAGTGTACTGAAGGAAAAGTGCGAAAAAGCAGACCTAACATTTAAAGGTTATGGAAAAGGAATCTCTCACCCGCAGGACCCCAGCCCTCACTCCACAGCTGGTATCCTGGTGTAAAACTCTAATCTCTGCAGTGGCAAACAAATCACCCACTTGTGGACCAAGTCCAGAAGTACAATCCTGTTTGGCATCCACTTGTGAGGATACAAATTCTCTTTTGCTCAACTAGTATGCCACAGCACTTTCCTGAGATGGGATGCAGGACATCAGAGAGATATAGCTGGACTCCAGAGCTAGATCCCAGACTTGCTTTGCTAGTCTTCAGGACAGGCATAAGTGAGTTCCTCCCTGTTTGCTGATACGTGACTGCGATGTTGTCTTTGAAGATGTGTAATGCTTCCTGTGTCAAATGGGTTTAAAGGCCTTGATGGCTACAATGTATGCCATCATTTCTTTTATGCTGATGTGTCTTTTCCTGATTGTCCTGTCTTGGGTTCCCTGTACATGAAGGTCCCCCACATGTGCTCTCCAGGCTGTGCAAGAGTCTGTAGCAAGTGCTTGGTGACTAGGACTAGCTTGAGGGTATCCCCAGAATAAAGTACACTTGATTTGCCCACTATGAAAGTTTAATGTTATGCAAGGTAGGGATCAGACATGCTGGTAACATCTGTTCCACAAGTACCACTTTTTTTTTTGTTTTGTTTATGTGCAACCCTGCAAGTGGCCTCACAGAGATCCACAAAGCCACACAATCCAGTAACCTCAGGAATTCCCCGGCTGCAATTTAATTTTTATTTGGTAACTATTCTGAAGCCCAGGGACACACCCAGAACCTTGCCTGAGGAGAGGAAGACCATCTCCCCTGTGTCGTAAAGTGCCCCTGCAATGCTTAGAGAGAGAGAACGAGAGAGCGAGAGAAAGAAATGCAAAAATGTCTTTGATCCTCTAGGAAGTTGCATTTTGAAGAAAGGTGGATACAGAAGCTTGAATCTAGCCACCTGCCTTTTGATATTCCATGATTGCCGGGATAAATTTTCTTCTTTCCTGCTTGATGTCCAGTAAATAATTTTTATTTGTTTTATTTTTTCTTCGTTTACTGGGTTAGTAGTCTCTCTCCAGGGGAGACCTGATGCAGTTTATAATACTACTTGGGTAAATTTGGCCAGGATATCTGGGAAGTACTGCTCTTCTTTTTGATTGCTGCAGTGGGGACTTTTACACCTACCTGAAGTACTACCTACTCAGGGGGTCTTGGTTTAATGTCTCATCTGAAGAATGACTCAGAAGTGCAACCCCCCCCCCCCCATACTGCACTGTAGTGTCAGTAATCTTGTTTGCCTGGTGTGAGAATAGAATCCGTAGCCTTCCATACCAAACGTGAGTGTGCTGCCTGTTGCACCACTGGCACTCATTTTCCACAGATTCTGTTGTCCCCAATTTTTAGTATTCTTTCCTACTGCCATATTTTTGTGAGGAGCAACTCTTATCTACCAGTGTAAATTTCTTCTTTACTAATATAGTCCTTGGCATCTGTCTCCCGGGAAAGATGTGGAGCATACATGCAATGTCCCCTCTCAATAAAACCCTGCTGTGGAACACCAGTCTAGTTGTTTGTATGTTCATAAAATTTAATGACACTGTTCCTTTCAGCTTCTTTGATGCAGCATAAAATCTAAGGTTTTCTCTGCATCATCTGGGTTCTTACATTTTTTTTTTGGCTCTTTTGGAGAGGTGCCATGCTCTGCCAGCCCCCCAATTTGGCTTTTGATTTTTGCCAGTTCATCTTGTGTCACTAGTTAAAGTTCACCTTTAAAGCTTTTTGCTGACTGAAGAGTCATGGCTGTCGCAGCTTATTATCCTAAGCGGAGGACTTTCTTATCCTACCAGTTAGCCAGTAACCGTACCACTTCATTGTAGATTGTTGACACAGCAAGGATGACTGTGGATCACCTCACTTTCAAGGGGTTTAAAGTAATGTTTTGAAAGGTTTCAGGATTGTCCTTCATAATTTTCTTGGCCTCCTCAAATGTAGCCTGAATTCCGCAGTTGATGAGATTCAACACAAAGATGAACTTCTTGGCTAATGGAACAATTTCTTAAACTGTTATGGTAGATGGCTTTGTTAGTCTGCACCCTCCCTCAAGCAGTGCATATCACTTGGAAGTTCCTTTGGCCATGGCCTAGCTTAGTCTTTTTAAGATGCATTTTTGAGATGTATAAATGTAGTTTTCAGACACCCCCCCCCAGTACTATATCACCGCTGTGAAAACCCTCTGTGAAAGGCACTCTGCACTTCTTGCCTTCCAGGACAACACTACTAAGATTGCTGGCTTAACTGCTGTCCCACACACATTCTGGAAGACTATTTTGGTTGGCCATCACTTGAGCTAGAAAGCTGTCAGTTATATTGCTAATGTTGATGAAACTTTACACGGTCTTTCACAAGAACAGTTTTTCACTTAATGACCAATTTATCTGTTTAAAGGTAGTCTTTCAACTCTTTTTAAATCCAGCAAAATTTCAGTTTTCCTGTTTTTTTTTTTTTTTTTACCCAAGAACTAGAAATGAGAAGATTTGTTGATACCAATGCTGTAAATAGCAAACACGGATACTATTTTACAGGGTCTGAGATCTGACACAGTTTTGCCCCTTTCAGTCAGGGAAGCAGGTTAGGCCAATATCCAAGCAGTCTCGCACTGTCTTCACATAACAGAATTGTATTGCCTTTTTTTTGTGATGCTAGTAGAAAGACCCTAACTATGGCTGGTCGACAAGATTAATTGCAGCCATAACAGACTTCAGGAATATTTCCGTACAAAGTATGTCTCTAGCTGTGCTTGAATTTGCTTTCAGACTTTCTCCAGCAGTTAGTTTGTTGAACTTTGCAACATGTGTTGCTTCAGTAGTTGTTCATGGCACAGTGGCATTTAGATTTGAGATTATTGCTGGAACTAGGCAGTGTAGTTCCCATTTTCCCTGTTTTCTTACTAGATAAACTGTTTCTCTGAGCAATTTTTCTTCTCATTTGGCAGAGGTTTTCTGTCCCTAGTAAACATATGGTTGGTAGTGTTTGTGTACTGGGTCTGTTGCTCATTATGGTGAAGTTTGTGTGCGAGTAATAAGTACTTCATGTGGTGGGGCACCTTTTGCTATGCATAGGTTCTTTCCTGAACTTAGCAGTAGCTTTGTCTTACATTTTTGGTGACCACCTAGGTAGGGAGGTTCAGGAGTGCTTGCTAGTGATTGTGTCAGAAGAGAGGATGGCATGGGTTTTTCATTACTTTGCAATTGGGCTTTCTTTAATAACCATGCAGGGACAGGTAGCTTCACATCCTGTCTCAGTGCGGTCTGGTTAAACGTAGTCTTGATAGAAGACTATCTGCTTGCAGCTATATCTCATTAAGTTTTGAACTTACTGCAATAATGGTCCCAGTATCTGAACATTTCTGAATATGGTGAGTTCCTCTGGCATGACTGTACCTTAAAGTTTTGGATAGTATTTTACAGAGTAGGGCTTTCTTTTACTAACTAAAGCCCTTTGTTAGTGCAGCTTTCTAAAGTGGTAGTTTCTGATTTGTGTTCATTTGAGGCTCAAGAAAAAAAAAGAGAGGCATGATTACTTCAATTGTTGGTACGAATGCTGTTAATAGCAAACACAGATACTATTTTACAGGGTCCGCGATCTGACACAGTCGTGAACTGAGATTATCGTTGGACTGTCAACAATTCCTGGACAGTGACCAACATCTCTCTGCCTGGTGTTTGCTAACAAATGTCTGCAATAAATACCTGCCATTCGATGTTTTGACATTCTCACATTGTATTAAAATATAGTTCATTCTGTATATCTAGCTTTCAGGTTTGGTCACATAATTTTTGTCTCTCTCTCTAGCTGTGTGGCTGTAGAAGTTTGGGTGGGTTGGTACATTGTTGGGTGAGCTTATAAAGTAAAATTAAGCTACGTTTTAAATTTCTACTAGTCTATTTTGTTTTCTACATTGTTGAAGAGCTTTGTTTAGGTTTTCTTGATTTGGTTGCATTTTGTGTAACTTTTTGAAGAGGCATTTTATTTATCAAGAAAGGACATGCTTGTAGAGAAGCTCTGTATTTTTTTTTTTTATCATGTATTCATAGCCTGTTTTACAGTGATTAATTTCTGAATTAATTTTGAACTTGCTTTCTATTTGGCTTATAGTGAAGATTAAAATATTTTTAAACGCCTTTATTAAATTCAGATATAAGCACATATGCATTAATAGAAAAGAAAACAAACCATATTAAAATGTTTCATTTATATACATTACCCACATATTTACAACTTTCACTTAATCCAACGATGTTATGTGATCCTATCTCGCCTACATTCTGACTGATGGGTTCGGAGCCGATCCCTCGGCTCCGACTCGGCACGCTTATGCCAAAGAGCGAAGTCTCTTATTGGCTGAGCTTACTATATCCCAGGATGCACCACTACCAATCCCCCAGATCTCGTTTGCCGCTAATCTGCGAAGACGTGGTCTCGAGCTGGCTGAGCTGAGTAGTAAATTTACTAACTTTTTTCTGTCAGAATTTTGCTGTTCTTGTCATAAAAAGCTGTTTTAACGGCTATTCTTCACTTTTGTGTGTGTTTGGAGTTTGTGAAAAGACTTTGTTGTGTGATTGGGTTGAGTTTGATTTTAGGCCTCCTTCATCTTAGGGCCTTCCCGGTCAGTCAACCCCCCTTAAACCTTACAGGGTTTCAAAGTACCCTTAGTAATTTGTGACGGTTTCTTTACCTAAACGGCAACTGTAAACCTATTATTAGGTAGTGTCAGTAAACAGAAAGTCAGTGGATAGTGTATTTTCTGTCAGGGATTACTGATTTTTTTGCCATAATGTCTCAGAATCCTAGGCCTTCGGGCTTTAAAAAATGCACCAAATGCAATTTCAAGATGTCTATCACAGACGATCACTCGCTCTGTGTGTATTGTTTGGGTGCAAAACATTTACAAGAGTCATGCAGTGTGTGTCACGCTTTTTCCTCAAGGGTCCTCCAGGAGAGGAAAAATAAACTTATTCTTAAAGGGTTAATAAAACCTTCCTTTGAAGAAGCTTTGGCATCCTCTCCTTCTCCAGCTAAAAAGAAAAGGGCGTCGGCTCCGACCAGTCCGTCGGATCCGACGCCAAAAGACATAGGCAGGCTTCTCCTTCGCTCCAAGGACTTGGAGCCGAGGCGAACGGTCTGCCTCGATGCCACCAGTCTCGACTCCTCTGGCTTCGGAGCCGATGGCTGGGGCATCGAGGCGGGTCACCTTCGCCGGCTCCACTGGTCTCGGAGCCGACAAAGGTTGCCCGCTCAGACACTTCCTCCTCGGCGCGAAGTCCACCTCGGCACCGATGGAATCTAGTGGGTATTCCTTCGGCGCCGACAGTCATCGGGTCGCCTCGAGCCGGTCCCCTAGCCCTTTGGGGCCGTTGGAGAGGCCATCTCGAACCCGTTCAGTATCCTCTCGGTCTTCGAGGATGTCGGATTCAGATATAGACAGGGTGCTCCAAAGACTGTTCCAGTCCCCAGTCTTTCAAAATTTGTTTCGGCTCCGACCCAGTTGGCTTCGGAGCCGATAGCCCAGGCCCATCCCATTGCTATTCCTCCTCCGACCGCTTCGGCTCCGTCGGAGCAGGTGCTGTTGGAGCCGGTGGAGATCTTAGGGTCGGCTCCGACCCTTACTCCAACCCGGGCCTTCGGGTCCGAGTTTGGTACACGGACTTCTTCGGCTGGACCCGGGGATGTTCCGGGACCTATGCTATCGGTTCCGAGCCTCCCTCTCGGTGCTTCGGCTGCGGGACTTCCGTCGGCTATCATGGCTCCGGGGACCGGACACTCCCAGGACTCTGGGGGTCCGGCTTTCAGAGCTATGAGGAGTGCCTTGGCCAAGTCTTCTTGACCATCTCTCCGGCTTTACCGGCACCTTCCCTGGGCGTGGAGACTGGGTCTTTGGCAGTTCCCCTGTCCGTAGGCAGCGGAGCCCCTGGGCCTGAGGTTACCCCCATTGGGAGTTCCCCTCCTCCTGAGGGTTCTTCGAGTTGTCTTCAGAGGAACCCCCAAGAAAGAGATCGTGCAAGAGGAAGCACGTGGACTCCCCGAGTCTATTACATCGGACACTGATCTTGATGATGCAGAGGGTCCCCGAAGTCGTCCTCGGATGATGTCTCATTTGCAGACATCTTAGAGATCCTCAAACAACGAGGCGGCTGGATATCCAAACCCCCTCTGCTGATGAGTCAGTGCTCCTCAAGGCCTTTGGGGCTCAGCCCTCCGCCTCCTGGGTGTCTCCGCCCTTGACGAGCTTCTGGATTTAGTTTGTCGAAGGTGGGAACATCCAGATACCGTGGAACCAGTCCCTTCTCGTCCTAATAAATTTTTGTCTGCCCCACCCGAGAAGGAGTTCCTCACTAAAGGCGTGGCTGTAGATGCCATGGTGGTGGCATCTGCTACACAACAGGACGTGGCAGAGGCTTCAACGTCCGTCCATCCTCCTAATAAGGAGTCTAGGAGCATGGACAGGTACGGAAGCGCACCCTGACTTCAGCGGCCTTTACTTTAAGGTCTCTGAATTATTTGGCACATTTTACCAGGCTTCAGAGGGATCTAGTCAAGGAGCTGTCAGATTCCCTCTCGGGTAACCTACCTGAGCAGCTAGCCCAGTCGGTTAGCTCTCAGTTGGCTATCCTTACGTCAATTTCTAACTCGTCCATGAGGCTCATTTCCTATGCGGCCGAAGGGGCGGGTAGAGCGGCAGGCACAGGCGTGGCTCTACGGAGACAAGCCTGGCTCCGCTTGTGTCAGTTTGCGGAGGCCTTCAAGTCTTCCTTCGCCGACGCTCCCTTTGATGGGTCCTCTTTGTTTGGACCTAAGGTTAAAGAGACACCCTTACCCGCTGTGAGCAAGAGGGAAAAACTTTATCTGCCGTAGGTGCCCGTTATTCCACTCCCTTTCGGCCTTATCCCAAAGCTAAAGGAGGGGGGAAGATGTGGTTCCGTAAATCACGTAAGTTTTTTCCCCAACAGCAGGAAGATTCCCCTTCCAGAGGCAGAGGACGGGGAAATTTTTCTGGGAGACGCCGTCCCAGAGGCGGCAGAGGGCCCCGCAATTCTGGAGACCGCGAATCCTTTCGTGGCTCTTCAGCCTCCCACACATCATGAGGGATTGCCCGGCTGTGCTGCTCGGGAGCCAGCCGGGTGTCGTTGCCAAGCACCTAAAAGCCTGGGAGTCAATCACTCAGGACAGATGGGTGCTTCGGATCATTGCCAGAGGTTACACCATCCCATTCACATACTCACCCCACCGTCCAAAAAAATCCCGGACCCACCACCCAGTCAAAGGGAAATTGCAGCCGCAGAAGCTTTAAAGCTGCTAGAAAAGGAGTCATCCAACCGGTCCCCACAGACCAGATCGGATCCGAAATTACTCCAGGTTCTTTTAGTGCCAAAAGACAGGGGACCTGAGACCAATATTGGATCTCAGCAGACTGAACCAATCCGTCACGAAATCCAAATTCGAATGGTCACGTTACAATCCATTCTCCCATTGTTGGAGAAGGATGTTTGGATGTGCTCCATAGACCTCAAGGACGCCTATTATCACATACCGATACATCAGGCGTCCAGGAGGTATCTGCGCTTCAGCCTGGGAGTCAGTCATTTCCAATTTTGTGCACTGCCCTTTGGTCTCACCACAGCCCCAGGGTGTTCACCAAGTGTTTGGCAGTAGTGACTGCTCACCTGAGGAGTCTTGGATTCCAAGTGTTTCCCTATCTGGACGACTGGCTCCTGACTGCCACCACCAGGCATCTACTAATGGACAACCTCAAAGCCACCATCTCCTGGGTGCTACCCTGGGGATTACATTCAATTGGTCAAAGTCTGTCTTGCTGCCCTCTCAGCGCATAAGGTTCATAGGAGCAGAGATAGACTCAAAATTGATGCTGCTTTTCTTCCTGCCGAAAGGATCCAAACTTTACAGGGCCAAGTTCAAGCTCTGATTTCAAGATCCAAAGCCCCAGCCAGGATGGTTCTACAAGTTTTAGGTTCAATGTCTGCCACGGTTCTTTTAGTTCCTCTGGCAAGATTGCACATGAGGATTCTTCAGTGGCTATTGTCAACTCAATGGTCCTTTCAGGACCTTCCCCTCAATCATCCCATCATGATTACAGAAACATGCAAACGGGACCTTCGCTGGTGGCTTCAGACATCCAATCTAAATCAAGGAAGTCCTTTTGTTATTCCCACTCCAGTGGTCACCCTGACGACAGATGCCTCCCAGACAGGGTGGGGGGGCACTGTCTGGGCAGGTTAGTTCAGGGATCCTGGCTTCCAGACGAAACTCTTCTCCACATCAATGTATTGGAGATGAGGGCGGTACTTCTATCCCTACAGGCCTTACACAGGTTTCTCCCTCAGGGCATAATCGCCATCCACACAGACAACATGTCGGTGGTCTGGTACCTAAACAAGCAAGGAGGGACCAGATCTTACCCCCTTTGCAGAGAGGCCATGAGGGTGTTGGAATGGGCGGTAGCTACCAGCCGTTTCTTGGTAGCGACCCACATTCCGGGAAATCAATATACTGGCAGACAGATTAAGCAGGACAATTCTCTCTCCTCACGAGTGGTCCTTAAACAAAACAGTAGCAGATCAGGTTTTCCGGAGATGGGGACGCGTGCTGCGACCTATTTGCAACTCCACTAAACACCAAGTGCAAAGTTTCTTCTCCTTGACTCCACATCAGGAGTACCAGCTATGGATGCTCTAGCACAACCTTGGCCAACAGGGTTACTTTATGCCTTTCCTCCGATTCCACTTCTCCCAAAGTCATTCAAAAGCTTCTCAATTGGGGTCCAATGATACTGATTGCCCCATACTGGCCTCGTCAGGTATGGTTTCCTTACCTGAAGAAACATGCGGTGGACGATCCGTGGACTTTAGACCTAATTCCGGACCTGTTAATTCATCAGTCGGGACAACAGCATCAGTCCCTTCACTCCTTGAAGTTGACAGCTTGGCTCCTCCACTTCCGACTTTAGTCAGAAGTCACACATTAGACCCGGAAGTTATTCACATTTTATCTTCGCCCACAAACCCACCACTAAGAAATTGTACCTCAGTAAGTGGAAGAGGTTTGCTATCTGGGCTCAACTCAGGGGCTTAGACCCTATCACTGCTCCTATCCCAGAGGTTTTGAAATTCTTAACATCCCTGTTTAATCAAGGATCTTCTGTCTCTACTATTAAAGTCCAACTAGCGGCTATCTCTAAATTTCACGAGTCCATGGATCCTCCATTGATGAGCAGCAGACTATGCAAAACTTTCATTAAAGGTGCGGGCCTGTTAAGACCCCCAGTTTTTCATCCTGCACCTCCGTGGGATCTTGATTTGGTGCTTCGTGCATTAACATCTTCCCCTTTCGAACCGGCTGCTACATGTGAGTTAAAATATCTGTCTTGGAAAACTGCCTTCTTAGTTGCAATTACCTCTGCAAGAAGAGTTTCAGAGCTTCAAGCCCTATCTATCAAACCACCGTACTTGATTTTTCACAAGGATAGAGTATCACTTAGGCCTAATCCATCTTTTGTCCCAAAGGTCTGTTCTAATCTCTGTCTCCAACAATCTCTAGAGCTACCAGTTTTCTTTCCAAAATTCTCCAATGAAGCAGAATACACTCTCCATAAATTGGATGTTCACAGGCAATTGCGCTTCTATTTAGACAGGACTCAGCAAATTAAGAATCAGACCAGTTGTTTGTGTCCTTCTCAGACAATAAATTGGGTAAAACCATCACAAAAGCTACTATCTCCAAATGGATTAGAGATTGTATAACTCAGGCTTATTCCTCTTGAATAAGCAACTTACAACATCTATCAAAGCTCACTCTACCAGAGCTATGGCTACTTCTATAGCTTTTCATTCCAAGCTCGCTATTTCTGAGATTTGTGCTGCGGCTACTTGGTCCAATCCGCACACTTTCATTTCCCACTATAAATTGGATGTGGCATCTAAAGGACGAGCATCATTTGGTTCCACGGTACTCAGGAGTGTTTTCCAGTGAGCCACCCAGGATTCAGGTGCTAGGGACGCTGTCCCATCAGTCAGAATGTAGGCGAGATAGGATCACATAACATCTTTTAGTTATGTACTCACCATAACTTCAGATGTTTGGGATCCATCTCGCACATTCCTAATACCCACCCTCCTTCCCCTGCCTTGGAGATCAGAAGAGAATGAACGGTTTGAGTTCTACTGTTTTTTATCTTGTTCATCTGACGATGTTATATAATCAGAGCGTGCATGTGTGCATGTATGCGGACAAACTAGATCTGGGGGACTGGTAGTGGTGCATCCTGGGATATAGTAAGCTCAGCCAATAAGAGACTTCGCTCTTTGGCATAAGCGTGCCGAGTCGGAGCCGAGGGATCGGCTCCGAACCCATCAGTCAGAATGTAGGCGAGATGGATCCCAAACATCTGAAGTTATGGTGAGTACATAACTAAAAGTTGTGTACTGCGGTGGTGGTGCTGTGGTAGCGCTGTCGCATCACAGTAAGACGTTGCCCCGTTCGATTCTCGGCTAGATCGTCTTCTGTGTGGAGGCATATGTGAAGGGGCGTGCCTTAGTTGAAGGTTGTGCGTCAGGGCTGGTAACCCGGTACGTATAAATCCACTACCAAACATTAGTGGACCGGAGTTCCGCTGTGGCGACCCCTAACCGGGAAAAGCCGAAAGAAACAAACAAACTTAGTCCAACATTGCATGCTCAATTCCTGCCGTCTCTTAATCCTCACTTACTCCTTCTCTTTTCTAAAGATCCCATTTCTGTGTGTTCTCTTTTACAATGTTCAGTACTTAATATAATTGGTTTAGACTGATTTCTGTTTTCTAGTCATTGAATTTTTTTTGGCAGCCAGTAGAATTAAATTTAATAAGGCCTTAATATGTCTAGGCAAGTCAGATCTTGTGTGCCATCTCCAAAGAATCCATTTCTTAGTTATAGGCATTTGCTCCCACAGTATTTCTGAAAGAGTATTCTGTAGGGAATTTTTAAATTCTGCAGCTTATTATACTCCCAAAAATATTTCCCAGTTACCTTTTTGTCCTCATCACACCTCCAGCACTTGCTATCTACCGGAGGAAAACATATTTGAAGTCTGCTTGAGTGTGAAAATACCTTTACAAATGCTTTCAAGCAAAGATCCTAAACCTCCTGGACTTTGTTGCACACTTGGCTGTCATACTTGTGTCCTTCCAATGTTCCCTTGTAAATTGCTTTTCCAGAGTCTCTTCCCAGTCTTTCTTACCTCATTTTATTGCTTCTTAGCTATGCAATATTTCACATGTCCTACTAATTATCCTCTTTTTCACTTATAGATTCAACTGACAACTTTACCAGAGCAAGTCTTTCACTTGGTTCTCTCTATCCATTTCTTTTGTCTATATTCGGTCAGTCCCCGTTAGGGAAGGCAGTCTGTAACCTGCAGTCCACACTTCTTATTGGCCTCATCCTTTTCTGTTACCTTTCATTCTCTAGTTATTTCCTCTCAGTACCTTGGTACCTTTGCCATTTTTCCAGTAAATTCCAGCCCTCTCATCTATTTTCTGTATCTCAACTTGCAGTCATCCCATTTGGCAAAATTTCCTTTCTCCACTCCCCTGTTGGCCTAGGAATTGTTTCTTGATGGGCTTGCTCCTATCCTCAGCCCAGGGTTAGTTGCAGAAGTTGGTCTGTTGTAAGAAGTGAGAACATTGTGATTAAATACAGGATCTGTACTCATACAGACTACTACTGTGTCCATTTTTGCCTAAAAATGTACTTACTGGTTATTTCTGATGGTCTGTTACCATATGTTTGAAGCCTGAGTTGCAGTAAATCACAGTACTCTCACTTGCTGTAAGCTCTCTTTCTTTTAGCTGTTTGTATTATTTGTTTTATTTCTTTCCGTTAAACATTGCCTGAAAATTATGCACTTAAAAATGCCCTCTGCCTGTTACATCTGCTCTTATCCCCAATTGTAGTTGATGCAGTTTGTCATTGCTCACCCCCAGCCACTTTATTACGTAGTCTTTGTTCTTACTTGTTTCCTTCTGTAGGTACATAGCTACTGTCTTCCCTGCCATTGTTTTACATTTGGCTATAATTCTAGCCAATCTGTGACCCAAGGCTTGTAATTCATATTCACAGTGGTCAGAGAACTGTGCTTGGCTACATGATCTAGTTACAGAGCACCACTAGTTTTAGGTTTATAGCCTTTCTGATTAGTTTTCTCCCTCAGCCCCTGTCCTGCGAATTGTACTGAGCTGTGCTTGCCCAGGGTCATTGACTAAAAACTCTGAACATCTTGATAAGCCCTGAACACAGAGAAAAGAGCTGTTGATTTTGGCATCCCCCGGGTGTTCCAAACAGCTTTTTTTTTTTTTTTTTAACAAAATCTAGGAGAAAATGCTGCAGCTGTAAGCAGTGAGAGCACCTCCATTTCCAGCAATATCATTGTCTAATCCCCCCCCCCCCCGCCTATTCTGTTGTAATCAGGCCAGTTATTGAGCACAGTTCCCCTTTTGGCATGCATCTGGCCAAGAATATGCAATGACTTAAATGCACACAGAGGTTACCCACAAAGGGAATACAGACCCTAAAATAAGACTAATACACAGACTGCCTCAAAGCACTGTCACTGTATTTGGTATCCCACAGATTGCAGAGAGGGACCAGTGTCTGTTATGTAAGGTGTCCTCTGAAACTATACTGATGGACTTGCTGCACATCCGCAAATCAGTTGGCATCAGAAATGCTCTTTTCAGAGATCTAAACCTCTTCTGTAACTTAAATGGAATGGTTTGGCGAGATGGGTACCTCTCTCCGAAGTTACCACTGCTCTGGAGCAAAGTTTATTCTTGTTTCTATTCAAGTGTAACCTGGATCTATGGATAGGAATGAGAAAATTTACTCCAGGACTGCCCCTTGTACCTCTAAAGGATATGGACAGCACCCAAATGCTCTTCCTACAATATGGTCCCCATAAACACTCAATAATTTTCCTAGAAACTACTGTCTCACTCAGAACTGATCCCTATCTCATGAGTAGTATACAAACTTAGACCTTGCAACCAAGTATGGGTAATTTTAACTGTTGGGATAATTGTCTAGGCTTAAAATGGCCTTCAAGGGCAGTTAGCCTAGTATTCAAATACAAACCTATAAACTGGTCTGTTCCTTGAAAGGCCATCTCGATTGTTCTGCACCCTTTCCACTGAGGGCCTCTGCTTAAGTTAAATGGATCTGCAGCCCTGGGGGGTGGGGGGGCAATGGCTTTCTAGCAAGTTGTTGCTCAGTTCTGTAGTTAATGTAAATATAATGTAAAAAAAATATCCTCCGCTCTCTTCCTGGACCTATCGAAAGCCTTCGATATGGTAAACCATCAGTTACTTCTATATACTTTAAAAACCCTGTATCTAGATACTCCAGCCCTTGACTGGTTTCAAGCTTACCTCACTGGGAGACCAGCAGTAATGTGGCAAAACAAGCTCTCCTGCCTACTACCAAATACCATAGGAGTTCCTCAAGGTTCCATATTAGGACCTCTCCTCTTTTCAGTCTTCATAAACGACATCCAAACAGTCATCCCTGAAGCCACCTGCATTCAATATGCAGATGACTCGACTATAATATGTTCCAATGCCTCTTTTGCAAATCTACTAACTACCACCCAACATAGCTTCACCAAAGTCGAAAACTGGCTTGCCAACCATCTCCTGATCTTAAATCCAAACAAAACCAAGTTACTTCTCTTCTACCCAACCAATAGATCTCCGACTGAAAACTTCACTATAAAATCCAATAATGGGACCATCATCTCCCCAGACACCTATACAAAGCTATTAGGAGTAAACATTGACAATAAACTCAGATTTGATATACATATCAACCAAGCCATTAAGTCAGTCAACAAGAAACTTGGGACCCTATATAGAATTAAAGCCTTCCTTACCCCGAATGCCAGGGCAGTCACAGCCCGTTCACACCTTCTCTCTACCCTACTTATATATGCCTCTCCTGTCCTCACTCACCTTAACAAATCTGATCTGGCCAAGCTCTCATCCTGCTATAATCACATTGCCAGGTTCGTTACAGGCCTACCCTACAGAACACACCACTGTACTAACCTGAAAAAGCTTGGATGGATAGAATTCCCACACCTTCTTCACCAGTCCCAACTCAGGTGCCTTCAAAATCCTTAAACAACCTGAGAATACCCCAGCACTAAAAAACTTAATGACTCCCTACTCCAATCTAAGCTGCCTTCGCTCAGCAAACAGACTCCTTGTCTAAACAACTAAATCTCTCAACCTAGGTGGTGACGCGCTATTTGCTAACACCACTGGTAAAATATGGAACTCTCTCCCAAATAACATCACGCTTGCAACTTCTCTAAGTCAATTCAAAAATAGTCTAAAACTCCACTTCAAGTCACACTGGCTATGTCCTTGCTCAAACCCAGACTAGCTCTGTGCCATTAACTAAAACATAAACAACTAGCTAAGATGATAAGTACTTTGTATACTGTGATAAAGAAATATGTATCCTAAGTCTGTCATTATACTGCCTACCGTCCTTGCTAATATGTTAATGTTACATTTGTAGTAATCTCAGAAATAGTAATGGCAGTCTTGTACTTGTATGTAAATAGCCTATGTTTTTGTTAAGTTCTTTCAGCTCATTTACTGTACCCTAATTATCAATGTAACTCTGTTGGAGCTTTTCTCCCCGGGCCTCCGCTGAAAAAGGACATGTATCCAGTCGGACCATCCCGGTTAACAAATGTAAAATAAAATAATAATAAATAATGTATGGAGCACACCCTTTTTAAAGCATCACTTTCTGCATCTTTTCACTGGGGCTTCTTGTTTGACTGTTTCATTATTACACATTTTTGCTGTTGGGAATCATTTGAATTTTATAGTACTGTCAGTTTTTCTATCATTATTTTGTTTTATGTTCTTTTTATGTGAAAATTTGAATTATGTTGTATGCTCCTTTGTAGTAATTGTATGTTAAATGCTTGTTTGTGTTCTGTTGTAGGAACTTAATTTGTCTTTTGGTGAGATTAAACGTAATGCAGCAGTGGCTGTAGCTGAAGCTGTGGAAGGAAAAACAGAATTAGAGAAACTAGATCTCAATGGTATGTATTACAGCTAGTTGTATATGAAACATGATTTGCCATTTTGCAAATAAAATGCCCGTAGTAAGTTATCTGACAGAGAAGTAATCAATTTCCTTTGGAATGGATTTAAACACCTGACCTGATGATATTAATCTTCATTCATTAATGACGGATGGCTCTCTGTTCCGTTCTCAGAACTGACTTGGCCGATATAACAAGCTTGCGCCAGCCAAAAACTCTCGAGCTAAGATTACTGACAATGGCCTTCTCCTCAGATCTTGTTTGCCGCGTAGAGTTTCAAGAAGCGTCAGGACAGCTCTCAAGCTAAGCGTTTCTTTTTTTCACTAAATATTGACCTTTTGTTTATTTAATCACTTATAACTTCTCTATTCTTAGTCGCTTATACTTTGTGATACTTTACTTCTGGTGCGAGTGAAAATGTCCTCCCTTTTTACCTTTACGGGTATTTCCTAGTGCCATAGTTGTTTACCATTGTTGGTTTAAAAAAAAAAAAAATTATTTTCATGTGTGGTGTATGGCTATCGTTGACTGTATTTCTCTACTACTGTGGAATTGCAGTTCTCCCTCCCCTTTGTTGGTTTACTGTTGTCTGGATATTAGCATAATGGCAGACAAAAAGTGCACTGCTGGTTTCAAACAATGTAACAAATGTGACAGGAAGATGCCCATCTCTGATGGCCATCTCTCTTGTGTCTATTGCCTGGGGTTACCACACTTAAGTTCAACACTGTGCAAGCTCTGTAAAAACTTTAATGCCTGCACCTTAACTGAATGCAAGAATAAACTTATCCTGAAGGGTATTTTTTAAAACCCCTTTCTCTTTGGCTTTCTGTGGCAGAGGTCTCAACCCCTCCTAAAGAGTCGAAGAGGAGCTAGTCAGTACTATAGTCTCCTCATCCTCAGGAATCAAAAACAATTAAGGCCTAGGTTCATACAGAACAAAAACCAAAAATTGCAAAAATGACTGACGTGTGTCAGCACTGGAGTCAAAAACTCCATCCATGGTGCCGTCCTTGACCACTGAACCGACGACTACTCCCACAGTACCACAAACCCTTTTGGCACCAAAAATAGTCTTGTAAAGATGATGCGAGCAGGCTTCAGGAACACACAAACAGAGTAAGCGCTTTCATTGGAGAAAATACTCCCAACTTCTTCAGACTAAAACATTTAATTAATTGATCAGTAGAATGTGACAACATAATTAAGGTTACATTTTTGTGAATACTATATTGGTGTTTGTAAATTCTTCGTTTGACCTTCCTCTCAGTTTTACCAATATAGTACGCTTCACATTTGTCACATACAGCCCCGTAGACTACCCCCAGGGAGTCGCAATTGAACTTGCCATCAATGTGGTAAGTTCCATCCCTGATTTTTATTTTATTAGTGGTTTTAATGTGTTTACATTGGGGACATCTACCACACTTAAACATGCCTGGACAACCTTTAACTATTTTTTTACTCCTCTCAACAAGACATTTCAAATTGGAACCATTATGGGTAATCTGGGGGTGCCTGTCCTAAAATTTTTCTAAGGCCATTGTCCTCTGAGATAAAGGCCCAATTCTGGACAATAATGTCTCTAATAAGCTGGGAATCCAAGGAGAAAGTTGTCAAAAATCTAATAATATAATTAGAATTTTGATCTCTTGTTATGTTAGGTGGAGAATCTTCTTGTGGGGATGCAAAAACTAAATTATATCCTTTATGGACTAAGGAGAGGAAATGGCCAACTATTCATTTGTTGATAACCTCTTCAAAAATGTGTTCCACAAAACCCAACGGGTAGCCTCTTTTTATAAACATAGTTTTGAGTAAATCACATTAAACCAGGAAGTCTTTGTAATTCGACACCATTCTGGCTGCCTTAACTGCTTGACCTTTAACTACTGCTTTTTTCTGGTATTGTGGGTGACAACTTGTAAAATGTAAAAAGGTGTTAGAATAAGTTGGCTTCTGAAAAATAGTTGCTCTAAATCTATGGTTGGGGCTGTCTTTACTTGAACAAAAATAGTCTCTCCATTAAAGCCGATCACCCCCCCAAATCACAACCTTCTTGTCTTTCAACCATGGTGCCGAAGGTTGACACACTAGCTAAAACCAGGTATTCTCAGTCAGTTGACCCCTTTGCTGGATAGCAACCAAGTCCATTCCTTGATCAGCCTGAATCCCCATTGGGGATGTCAACCAGTTCCACCAGGAGCCTTTTGGAACTCGACGTAGTGAGACTTGTGGATCAGCTTCTAGTGGCCAGAGGCATACCAACTCCACCTAAAACCACCCTTCCACCCAGAGCCGAGGATTTTTCTCCACAGGCTCCAACATATATTTCTCCTTCAGCCTCCCCGCAGGTATTGGTGCCCTCGATGCGGATGCCTGCCCCGGTGCCAGCTTCTTTGGTTCTACTGGTGGATCTTACCGTGGTTCTGGAGCCTACCCTGTAGTCCATGGCTCAGTCGGAGCTGACCCACCCTTGAGACCGTGGCTGGTCTGTCGGCACTGTGACCGCTAGTACAGCACCAATTTTTTTCTATGGTTCTGGTTGCTCTGGCAGTTCAGAGTCAGCTTGCAGCTCCTTTCTTGGAGGCGGGCTTGTCAGAGTGAGGTGTGGCCTTGGTTCTGCAGTTATCTTTCTCAGTTCCAGGCTTCCATCCCTCTTTGGGTGGGCCTGCCTTGCAGGTTGTGGAGAGGGCACTCGCCTGAGCAGGTTTATAGTTGGCCCTTTTGGTGCTGGAATGCCACATATACATGCCTTCTGGTTTGCTGCTGACACAGGCACTATGCTGCGACATAAGGCACGAGAGCAGCAAAATGCCCCACCGGAGGGCATCCTTTCTTTGGAGTGCTCTTCAGATGTCCCCCCTGAAGAGCCACCCCATAAGAGATTGTGCAAGAGGAAGCATGTTGATTCTGCTGAGGAATTTCTCACCGAAGATGCATATTACGATGAGGGGGGAAGGGTCCTTTGGGTCATACTGGAGATACTGAAACAGAGGGATGACTGGAAGCCAACCAACCTTTTTTCTGAGGAATCTGTTTTCTTGCAGGCTTTCCATGATTGACTCTCTACTTCGTGGGTGACCCCACCTGCAGACGAGTTAGTCAAGGTCATCGTGCAGCGCATTTGGAAGACTCCTGACTGTTGAGCCAATCACCTGGAAACTGGAAAAAATACTCTCCCCTCCAGAGGATCACCCACATTGGTCCAAAGGCTTGGCAGTAGACGTTATGTTGGTGGCGGTGGCCACAAGGAAAGATCTCTCAGGTTAGAGTCCTGCTGTCCATCCTCCCAAACAGGGAGTCTCGTACGATAGACAGGTTAGTGAAGCAGGTTTTGCTTCATCGACCTTCGCCATACTGTCCTTGAACTACTTTGCACACTTTACCCGTCTCCAGAGGGACCTCATCACGGAACGCTCTGGGACCCTGGCAGGAGCTGTGTCTGATGACATGCATGACAAAGTTGCCTCACAGCTTGCCTCTCTGGAATATTCATATCTAATTCATCCATGCAGTTGATTTCACATACAACCAAAGGGGTGGCCAGAGCAGCAGGTGTAGGCGTTGTCATGAGATGTCACTCTTGGATGTGGTTCATAGGTACTAGGCTATCGGCTTAAGGGCCTATGTAAGCCTATCCAGCAAGGTTCCCTGGCTTACGCCACCCAAGAAAGTTATTTTCCTGTGTCACTGACGAGCAGAGACACAGAAGTTATCCCCGGGTGTATTTCCTATTTCCCATCCACTCAAGATTTTTCTTGAGTGCTAATGAAGAACTTTGCTTGCCATAGATGAGTAGCCTGTTCCAGAGTATGGGAAGTCTCTGGGACAGAAATCTATCCCCCCAGCATGTCCTGTTTATTGTGGTGACAAGGTTTAGGTCCCTAGAGCATGTAGCTCGGAGGGATTGGGATTTCTTTAGGTGTAGCATGTCCAACAGCTCTGGGTTTGACATAGCTTTATATGTTAGGCAGAGATCACCTCCGAGTAGGCGATATGCTATGGAGTAAAGCTGGAGTTTTTTGAGATGGTTAGTGTAAGGCATTTGTTTGAGGCCAGTAATCCTCTTTGTGAGGTACTTCTGTGGCCTTTCCAGCTGCTGCAGATGTCTTGTGACGTACATTCCAAAAGGGGCGTTGTACTCTATAATGTGTCTGAGTGTCGAGTAGAGAGGAACAATAACCTCTTTTTTTCCTGGATGAGAACCCTTTTATGATGAGGTGTGCTACGTAGAAGGACTTCCTGACTAGTGTGGCGATGTGACTATCAAAGGAGAGACTACTGTCCACCTGGGTCCCAAGGTCTCCTATCACACATTCGGTGTTAAGTAGATTGCTGCCTGTGTGGTAGTTCATGGGTACAAAGTTTTTACCAAAGGGGATGACACTACACTTTTTGGCATTGAGCTTGAGGCCATGGCTCTGACACCAAGCATCTGTATCAGCGAGGCCCTTGTAGGATGTCGACATCATTTGGGGACTTGACTCTGGCTCCTAGTTTGCAGTCATCTGCGAACTTCATTAGCCAGAGGCCTTCTGTGTTAGCCTGTACTTCAGAGAATTCTCGTAGATAAACAGGAGAGGTCCCAGGACTGAGCCATGTGGTACTCCACTTGTCACTGGTTTGAGGTCAGAGTTGGAGTGTGCAACTTTTACAGTGTGGGTTCTGTCCGCGAGACAGTTGCCAACCCATCTTGTGACATAGAGATTTATACCTAGTTTAGTGAGTTTAGCTATAATTCCAGAATGGGGGATGGTGTTGAAAGCCTTGGCGAGGTCAAGATAGGCTGTGTGAACCACCTTACCCTCATCTACGGCTTTGGTGACTGCCTCAAAGAAGTCGATCAGGTTCAGGAGGCATGATCTGCCTTTCACAAACCCAAACTGGGTGGGATCCAGAGTTTGGAGGGTACCAGTGTCTTTGTTTTTGAGTTCCATGATGATACGTTCCATGGCCTTGCAGACCAGGCTCGTCAGGCTAATAGGGCGATAGTTCCCGGGATCAGTGGTGGCTCTCCCTTTGTTGAGTGGGATAACTGTTGCTGTGCACCATTCAGTGGGCACAAAGCCTGATGCGAGGCTATTATTGAACATGGTGCTTAAGTGGGGAGCCAGTTCGTTCTGAAGTTCGTGTAAAACGCAGCCTGGGATGTTGTCCGGTCCCATGGATGCTGTGTTTTTTGGCTTTAGAGAGTTCAGCTTTTACCTGCCTAGTTGTGATTACAGGGACTCTGCATTCCTCCTGTATAGATATGGGCCCTTTGGGGGGGGGGGTAAAATTAGCACTGAACCTATCTGCTAGGATGTTGGCGATATCAGTTGGTTCTGTAATTTTCGTGCCGTTGTGCTGCAGCTCGGAGCAGATCTGGGTGTTGCCATCGAGATTCTTGACATAGCTATAGAATGCTTTATGGTTGTCCTAAGAATTAGTGGCGATTTTGTTTTCTTAGCTAGCTTTGGAAGATGATCTAAGGGATCTCAGCTTCTTACTGAGGCTGACCAGGGAGCTCCACCACTCATAGGATTTTACTCTTTTTTGCAACAGTTTCTTCCTTCAGTTGTACAGTTTTTTTATGGCAGGGGACCACCAGATTGGCTTCCTTTTTTTGGAGGATTGCGTCTTGGTTCTGTTTGGGATAGCACGATCCATGCATTCGTGTAAATGCTTATAGAGTGCATTTGTGTAGGATTCAGAAGTAACTGTATTGTCCATCTGCATGGGTGTCATGAAGTTCACCACTTCTGTCTTAAGAAGCATGAAGTTGGCTTTGGAGAATTTTTACCGTGGTTTCCTTAATTGGGGGGGGTGGGGGTGGGATGTGGATATCAATGGTGATTAGATTATGGTCGGATCAGACCAACGGGGAGTTGACTTCAGGTGTGGAACACCGGTCACACATGTTGGTAATGACTAGGTCTAGGATATTGTTGCCCCTGGTGGGGGTGTGGATAAGTTGATCCAGGGCATTGGAGTTTATGAATTCCAGAAGGAGTTGGTACATGAGTAGTTTTCCCAGTTAATGGTGGGGTAGTTGGTCGCCCATTATTAGGGTGTTTGAACCCTAATATTTTCCAGTACATCAAGAAAAGTGGAGTGGGAATCCTGGGGCATGGTGGAGGATCTGTAGCAAGCTACAGTTTGGATTGTAGTTTTGCCAGAGTTAGTTGCACTTGGATAACCTTGGATGCATTATGCTGAGCAACTAGCCTGGAGGTGTGGATATCCTTAATGAGTGTGGACACACCTCTGCCTTTGTTGTTTCGGTCCAGGTTACATGGCCGAAAAGTGTGGTATGAGTTTTAGCCTTGTAGTGCAGCGATGCTCTCTGGAGCCTTGAACCAGGTCTCCGTCACTGCACAGATATCGATGTTCTCCATTTTAAGGAGTGCCTCGAGTTAGTGCATTTTGAGAGATTTAGACTTCTAGCATTGAGTAGCAGTACTCTC
This sequence comes from Protopterus annectens, assembly GCF_019279795.1. Classification (NCBI taxonomy): domain Eukaryota; kingdom Metazoa; phylum Chordata; order Ceratodontiformes; family Protopteridae; genus Protopterus; species Protopterus annectens. The sequence goes on from NC_056726.1 coordinate 435,739,058, forward strand.
AGTTTTTGCTTGCCTGTTACGGTGGTGAATTTGTCATTTGAACCTTGCCTAAAATAGGCACTATAGGGGCGGCAAGAGCCTTAGCCAGTATCTGGAATCCCAAGGGCGACAGGTGCAGGCCATCTGTGGCAAAGCATCATGGTCCGTCGACCATGTCATACCAAGCAGACAGATACTGGATCCCCTTAGAATGACACCAGGAGCTTAGCCATTTGTTGAAGTCAATCATTTTGTCCTTGTACTGCGGTATCATTCTGTGCGATGGCAGAATGCTACTCATGGCAAGGGTCATACCTGCCTGGGCTACAAGATCGGAGAGCTCTTCCATGTTTCTTTTCATGTCAGGTCATTCACACCAACATGGACAATGACAGAGTCATATTTGTACTTGTGGAGTGACCAGAGTGTGTGGATTATGTGGCAGATCCTGGCACCCGACAGGCATCTAACAGTAACCTTCTCCTTGTTTAGCCTGGTGAGTGGGACATCAGTGTGCCTGACTATAGAATCACCTATGACTTGTGTGTTGGGAATGTTGTTTTGCCTTATTGGCTGTGGTTGAGTGGCACACTGAGTCTGTGGGCTGTGTCATTTGGGTTGTGTTGGGGGATGGAGGTTGCTTGCGTTTCTGCTTTGGAAGTCTCTGTTTAGACAGATTATTATTGAGAGCCTCCGCGAATGTTTTTATGTTACTATGTGTGGATTTTAGTGGTGTAGATTTAGTGAGACTATGTGATGAGTGTGATGTGGTGCAAATGTTTACCTTCTCTTGACTGTCAAGTTCAGTCTTGTTTGGAAAGTGCTTTACCTCCAGTTTGGCTAGATAAGTGCGTCTCTCACAGGTTGTAGTGTTGGGTGGTGGGAGGAGAGGGTTGTCCGTCTACATTGTGGTTGTGCAAATTTGCAGACCCTTTCAAATCTTCCTTCATCAAAGCTCCCGGTGACGCTTTTTTTCTTTTCATTCAAAGGTTAAAGACACACTAGCCAGGTGTGAGAAGGACGGCAAGACACTATCTGCTGTGGGTGTACGTTTTTGCACTCCCCAATGATCCTATTGTTGGAATCAGAGAAGTGGAAAGATGTGGTTCAGGAAATCCCAAGTGCCTCTCCATGGTACCCGTGGTGAGTTTTTCCCCCTAGGGCAGAGGGGGCAACTTATCAGGAAGACACCCCCCCCCCAGACAGGCGGGGGGTCCGCATAACAAGGGGGTCCAGAGATTCTTTTTCTGGGAAACCCTATCAGTGCTTCTGAAGAGCATCCCAATTGCTTGCCTCTGGAAGCAGTCGGGGGACTATTCTCTCTGCACCCTTTAGTCTAGCATCCCATAACGACAGATTCCTGGGTGCAGAAAATAGTTACCAGAGGTCATCGCATCCCCTTCAATCTTTACCTGACACCGCAAAGGCGAATTCCCAATGTTCCACCCAGTCAGAGAGATGTAGCAGGACAATAAATCCGAAAGCTTCTCCAAAAAGAGTAATTCAAATAGTCCCACCAGACCAGATAGAATACGGATTTTACTCAAGGTTCTTTTAGTGCCAAAAAAGACAGGGACTGGAGACCAGTTTTGGACCTCACCGTCCTAAACAAGTATGTCAAACAAACCAAATTCCAGATGGTCACGGTTCAGTCTATCCTCCTGTTTCTGGAGAAAGATGACTTGATGTGCTCGATAGATCTCCAGGATGTCTGTTACCATATAAAAATGGGCAAACGCTCCAGGAGACATCTCCACTTCTGGCTGGGAGCTGATCTTTACCAATTTCAAGTACTGGCCTTTGGTCTCTCCACAGCCCTCAGAGTATTCACCAAATTTATGGGAATGGTAACATTTCACCTGACACTGCAGGGATTCTGAGCGTTTCCATATCTAGACGATTGGCTCCTTGCCGCCCCCACCAAGCATCTACTGTTTCATGCCTTACACTACACTCTACCGCTAGCAAGCTAGTTAGGGATCTCAGTAAACAGAGAAGTTAAAACTAGTACCTGCTGAAAGCCTAGAATTCATAAGGAGAAACATTCGACACAAGGTCTTGTCTGATCACACTTCTGCTTCACAGGCTGCAGAGAATAATATCTCAGCTCCAAGTGATACTCTCTCAGGACAAAGTTCCAGCTCGTTTAGTCCTTCAACTCCATATCTATTGCAGCAACGATTACCATAGTTCCTCTAGCAACACTGCACATGAGATTGCTGCACTGGCTTCTAGTATCACAGTGGGTCCCTATTGACACATCCTATATCTCGTCCGATCTGCATAACAAACTGCTGCCAGCAAAAATCTGAATTGATGGATGAAGCCAGAAATGGAGTTATGGAGTAGTCTCTTCTCACCCGCTCAGCCCAAGGCCATAGTGACCACAGACGCATCCTTGATGGGGTGGAGGCATTTTCAGGGAAAGACGGTCCAAGGCACTTGGTCCCCTGTAGTGGCCAAATTGCATATCAGTGACCAAGTACTGAGTGCGGTGCTTCTGGCGTTGCAAGCATTCCACTGTGCCCTCCGGTTGAGGGCAATTGCTATCCAATCGGACAGTGTCTGTCATCTGGTACATCAACAATCGGGGCAACCAGATCCTACCCTTTGTCAAGAAGCCATGAGAATTTGGTAGTGGCGATGGCCTCCAGCCGCTTTCTAGTAGCAACACATTCCTGGGCATTCCAACGTGATTGCGGACAAACTGACCAGATGGATTTCCCTGCCTCACGAGTGGTCCCTCTGTCCAGTAGTAACGATGTAGATTTTCCATCGCTGGGGGCCAGCCTTGTTGTGATCTTTTCACGTCCCGCAGCAGCTACTTTACCCTGATTCCCCCTCAGGGGGAATCCCCGAGGGATGCTAGAGTACACATTTGGCCCCCCGGGACTACTATATGCCTTTCCTCCCTTTCCTCTGATACAACAGTTTCTAAAGAAGGCTCTTCGGTTGAGAAGCAAAATAATCCTCATTGCACCCTTTTGGTCCCTGTAAGTCTGGTTCCCCTTTCTTTGGCCTCACCTGGTTCACCGACCATGGATTCTGGATCAAACTCTGGGATTTCTGTCACACCCACAGGGGGTTGATCCATCCAAACCTATCGAGCCTCAAGCTGACAGCTTGGTTCCTCCACTTCCAGTAATTTCCAGGCAAAATAACCCCTTATCCCCTGTTGGAAAAAATACTTCTGGCTTCCCATAAACCACCCACCAGTAAGATTTATTATAGTAAATGGAACAGATTTGTGTTTTGGGGTGGAATAGATCCCTTCTCAGCTCCAATCAGTTTGGTTTTAGGGTATTTATCAACCTTACTCCATTCAGGAGTGTCAGCTTCTACTATCTGGGTCTGGTTAGCAGTTACCTCGTATTTTCACAATGGTTTCCAGGATTCCTCTTTGGTATCTCATCGCCTCTGTAAAACCTTCTTGAAAGGCATTTTGCATACAAGACTGCCTTTCAAAGAGCCCATTGAACCTTGGAATATCACGCTGGTCCTACAGTCTTTGACTCGTCATCCCTTTGAACATGCAGCCAGTTGCAACATAAAATTCTTGTCTTGGAAGTCTTTATTCTTGGTAGCCATTACCTCAGCAAGAAGAATGAGAATTACAGGCTTTGTGTTTCCCACAAATAGAGTGTATCAATTCTGACTAACTCATCCTTTCTACCCAAGGTTGTCTCTGAGTGGAATATTAATCAATCCATTGACTTGCCAGTTTTTTTTCCAAATCTTTCAAATAAAGGAGAAAGTTTGCATCTCTTGGATGTACACAGACAATTACGCTTCTTTTTGGATAGGACTAAATCTTTCCAAAAATCTGACCAATTATTCCTGTCCTTCTCATGTCCCAGGTTGGGAAGATAAGTTTCTAAAGTCAGCTTGGCGAAATGGCTGAGAGAATGCATTTCCTTTGTCTGTCTGCAGAGCCAAATGCGTTTAACAATGAAAATAACGGCAGACTCAACCAGATCAGTAGATCAGTTGGTACTTCAGTGGCTTTTCATTCTAGAGCCTCTGTGGATGATATTTGTGCAGCAGCCAGATGGGCTTCTCCTCGTACCTTTATCACTCATTACAAATTGGACTTTGTCTCCAGGGGTGAGCATCCTTTGACTCAGTGGTACTCTGGGAATATCCTTCCGTAGGGCCTCCCAGGACATAAAGTAGCTAGGGTCTGTCCCATCCGTCATGAATGAATTAAGATTAACAGCATCTGAAAAAGAAGTTATGTTCTTGCCATAATATTCCATCTATGTTGTTGATCTTCATTCATTTATGACATCCCACTCTTCTACCACCTCCAAAAGACTCCTGGAGGTTCGGACTTGGTCCTGGTTTCAAAATAGGGTTTATGCTCAGACAAAGCTTCTGCTTTCTTTCCTTACGAGCAAACTCTAAGGAGAGGGGCACTATGGGTAATCTTGGGTTGAGAGTTTTTGGTTGGCGCAAGCTTTATATCGGCTGAGTCAGTTCGGAGAACCGAACAGAGACCCATCCGTCTTGAATGGATGAAGATCAGCAACACAGATGGAAAAAACATAACATTTTCCCCAATTACAGGAATGTTAACTCTTTACATTACAAACTGTGGAGAAAATGTGCTATGTTTTAATTTTTCTCAAATGTTGTAGGGTGACATGCCAGTATAGCATTATAGATAGTTAATGTAGAGCATTATAAAGCTTTAATGTTCATTATATTTTTTACTGTTTCAGTATTTCAGACTTTTGTTTCTGCTCTAGAAGGCCCAACATCAGGTCTGACCTCTGGAGCTTTTCACCATTTCCATTATTGTTGTGACCCTCCCACCTAGATGTCAGTTGTGGTATAAGAGGGATGTTTGCTTATGCCATCTAAAGTTTTTTCTTGCCACAGTACAGGAAATTAAAATCTGTAAGTTTTTTTTCTTCCTGCAGCTGGCTATCATTGAACCCTGATGCCTGTCCTCAATTGCCAGATCTGTCTACCTCTCCTAGCCTCCTCCCCCCAGGCTTGCTGTGATTAAGGTTGGGGCTAGAGAGAGTATAAAGGTATCCCAGGTTTGTATCATGATGCTTAAAGAGAAGATTTGAGCTTTTTGGCCTAACCTTTCCTTCTCTATGCTTGTTTGTGACTGTATGTACAGTGCTCAGACCACAACAATGTATTTCTCACTTCTTCAAGTAGCTGACATTGTCAGGACACCTTTCCCAATATATAGGAAGTGTTCAGTGGTTGGCTTTCTAGCTTGTTACAAAGCTTAGCTCCTCCCTGGAGGACCCTCGCAAATGGATTTTCCACGCAATCACCCTTCAGTGGGGCACTCCTCCGATAGACCTCTTTGTGTCATCAACCAACCAACCATCAGCTCCCCCAGTTCTGCACCAGAACTTTTCCCACAGGCTGGAGGGACAGATGCCTTTTCTTTCCAGTGGTCATGGAATTTCCGATATGCTTTTCCCTGCCTCATCTTCCAAAAATTCTTCTCAAGGCACAAAAAGAAGCACCCAAACTCCTTTTACTGCTCTCATTTTGGCAGTTTTATCTGGGGGCACATCTCCCTGTTAATTCCCTAATATTATCAATACCCCAGGTATTCGGGGTAATGGTGAACAGGGACTCTATATCCATAGTAATAAAAACATAATCACCAATAAGTCCAGATCCCCTCACATTAATATAGAAATCCTGCAAAAAAGTATTGGTATCTCTTAAAATTGTCCTTGTCTGTTCTAATACCAGTCGCAAAGTCTTCTCCATATAAATACAGTGATTCGGTAACCCATCCTATACTGGAAACAGCTGGTCTCATTGGTGGGCATTCCAAGTTCTTGTGCACCTTTGGAAGGCCATACAAAACCAGAACCACAGGATATTCTCTGTTACCAGTTACCATAGGAGTCCTTCAAGGATCCATCCTTGACCATTTCTGTTCTCTTTATTTGCTAACAAGATCTATTCATCCTCACCCACTGCCTCAGTAGTACAATACGCAGATGACACCACCCTTATGTGCTGCCTCCACCCTAAGTGAGCTACAAACTGTAACACAAAATAACTTCACCCTAGCTGAAACTTGATTCACTAGCATCAAACATCTTAATCCCCCCCCCCCCCCCCAAAAAAAAAAAAAAACATTCTTTGCAGCCCAGGCAGATCTCCTCCCCTAAATAGTTATTTCACCATCTACTCTAAAGAAAACATTCAAATTATTCCAACCATACACACTAAACTGCTAGATGTAGAAATAGACAATAACCTGAGGTTCGTCATACACATAGCACAAACCACCAAGAAAGTTGTTAAACTTGAACTCCTCTACAGGAACAAACAGTGTATGACTAAATAGACCAAAACAACCATTGCAAGGACTCCTCTTCTGTCCACCCTCCTCTGTGCCTCTCCCATCTAGACTAATCTCCGCCAAACTGATCTAAATAAAATGGAATCTTGCTACAACAAGATTGCCAAATTTGCTACTGAAGCCTCATATAGGTCCCACCACTGTCCATCCCTTAAGCAGCTCAACTGGCTTGAGTTGCCTCATATAAGTCTACTCAATCAACTCTCTATAGCACACAAACTGTACTACCTTCCTGAAAAACAAAACAGCACTTAAGCATCTAATTTGGCCCCACATTCCCTCTAGAGCCTTAAGGTCTAGTAACCAGAAGCTCATAACTGTCATCCCACATAAAAATGATGCCGGTAAATCCCTCTTTGCCAGCACCATTGCTAAAACCTGGAACAAACTACCAAACCAAATAACTTCTACCACTTCCTTTATTCATTTCAAAAAACTCCTGAAAACCCACTATTTAAGTGACTGGCTGTGTTCATGCCACTCACCAGGCTACCCCAAACCATGAGAATGTTTCTGTGAACAGCTAAATATGAACAGTTCCCCTGAAAGCTTGTGAACCCGTTGATATTTACTTGACAAAACTTATAACTTGAAAAATAATACAAATGCTGTTTTAAGTTTATTATGTACCTCAGTGATTCTCTGCTATAAGAATTGTTAATCTGTAACATATTGTGTATGATTGCTAAGTATGCTCGATTTTTCTCTTATCTCATATCTTCTTATCTATTGTAGTGTGGAGCTTTTCTCCCCGGATCTCCGTTGAAAATGGACCTGCATCCAGCTGGACTTTCCCGTTAAACAAATGTAAAATAAATTAAGTATTCAACAGTAAAATACTTATAGAAATCCTCACAGATGATCCTAGTCATTAACAAATCGGGAACCAGAAAAGACACTTTCTCCTTTTCTCCTTTCACAAGTGCTTTAGAAAGCACAGTATAAGTGGAAGGGTCTCTTACCAATTTCTGCATCTGCTCAAAATAAAGTTCCTTATCCATTACCACGAGTCCACCTCCTTTATCCGCTAGCCTTATTATTGAGCACATATTTTTTCAGTTCACATAAAGCTCTGTACTCGGCCGTAGTCGAATTATAATGAGCAGGACTATGCTCTCGTTCAGACTCTCTCCTTTTTTCATTCTCAGAAACAGTGACAAAAGTCTGAACAACCAGGTGAATCTTTGGTATAAAAGCACTCTGCTTATAAAACATATCTGGTATCTCATTCTGCCCAGGAAACATTAATTTCAAAGTTACATTCCCGGCGAATATTTGCAGATCTAACAAAAGATCTACCATGTTAGATTTTTTAGCTGGAACAAGAGGCCTTTGTTCAACAAGGAAGTTTGTGCCATTGTTAAGTCACAAAGTCATTACATTCCCTTTCAGATAATACACTCTCTTTGCCAAGAAAATACAGCTCCATTGCGAAAATTGGCCAAATCACGTTGTAACCTCCTTTATCTGTTGGCCTGATCATTACTGAGGACAGATTTGCAGTTTTCTCTCATAGGATGCAATGTTGTCATGTAGAATATCTAACTTGTTCCCGATCAGTTCTTCTGAAAACCTGGAAACAATCTCAGAATGCAGCTTCTTTATTTCGTTCAGTAGTGCCTTTTCTTGAGGTAAAAAAAAATACTCAAGTAGCTTTATGTAATCAAAACTGATTTTGAGGTTCAAAGCTTAACCACTGCCGCAACAAATCAGGAAAAGTGCCCCCATAGGTCAGCATCTTCCACATCCTAAGGTCTCTGGGGTCTATTGTATGTTGCAGTGATGCCTCCAAATGGAAACTCGGCCACTGGAGGTGTTTATATTTAAACAGTTTATTCTCAAGCTTCCTGTACTGCTTGAGAAATAGCAAAATACATGGTTTCATCCTTTACAGTCTAGCTTTCATGCACCTCAGCCATTACATATAAAAGAGGATTTGTATTAGTGCACAATACTTTACTCATTCTCTCCATCTGTGTGCTCAAGTTACCAGGATTATAATCCAACTCAGTGGTGAAACCTTCTGCCATTTCCAGTCCCTGGATACAAAACAAACAAGCAATGTAGATAAAAACTGGATCTTTGAAGCGATTCTGTCAAACGGAACAGAAGTACAAATACATAAAAAAAAACTAACAGAATCACCACGGCTAAAGGAAAAAGTTTAAAACATTATAAGAACAGAGTAAGCGATTCCGTGGCCTAGCAGCCACTTCTTCAGATTCGAGTAGCAGCAGCATTCTTCTCCCTATTTAAAAGCAGTCAGTCAAATTAAGAGCTCCATCCTCATAAAGACAGGAAATGTCTTTCTGGGACAGTCCTGTTCCTTCATTGTATTTTATACTGATGTAGTGCCTGAGTGGGCATGCTGTGTAAAAATAAAAGCAAATATTTTTATGGTTATTATCCAAGTGTTAAACTCTTGTGTGTTTAGGGCAGGATTTTGGTGCTTTTCGTGACTGATGCAAAAAAATTTAACTCAGAAGGTTCACAGGCTCACTCAGGCTCCACTACCAGCTTGTGAGGTTTCCTTCCCAGCTTGAAAGTGAATCAGTTGTCTCTCTCTGTAGATGTTAATCACTGCTGCAGTTGCCTTAGCTATATGTGTTATATTCTGTCAAGGATTTAAGAGCTGGGCAGCTTTCAAGGCTTCAGGACAACTTCCATGGACCAAAACTGCCAGGCAGCTCTGGCTGAGCTGCCAAAAAGACAAGTTTGGCTGCCTAGCCTTATAGAGCTTTACTGCTGCCAATATTATGCTCCTCCGGGTCTTTTGAAGATGGACGATCAGCTTGTGCTGTTCCTTTGCTGGGCAGATCCAGTTCCCTTTTGGGAAGGAGAAACCTTCCATTCAGTTATTTTTGTTCAATTATGAACACTTTTTCCTTTTTAGAAAAGTTATATTAAAAGTTTGTGTTTTAATGGACTGTCATGCGACTGTTTTTATTCTTTTAAATGAGAGCACTTGTTTATCATGTCAGTTTAGAAGTTATATAAAGTATTTAGAAAACATTTTTTGTGGATAAATTGTGTATTTTACCTTTTTGGGGCTGGCAGTTGTTTTAAAGTGCTTTTTACTGTGCTTTTGTGTGAAAAAATGACTTTTAAACACTAAGCATTTTGCTGCTTGTTTTTCCTGGGAGAGGCACCATTTTTGGTCCTTCCAGCCCTAAAAAGAAAAAGTTAAAACAGCCTTTGCCACCACAGCATGCTACCAATTTGTCCCTGATGTGTCCATTGTTTGTACCTCTGATCACTCACCTTTTAACCCTGATTCCTCTGGTGTAGCACCTACAGCCACTATGGACTTTGGGGGTAGCTATATCCTCTGCGGCTGTTAAATTCCCCTCACCAGGCAAGGGAGACCGTCTTGTTTGTCATCCCCTCACCAGGCAAGGGAGACAGTCTTGTTTGTCATGCGAGGGGGAACAGGGAAGGCTTCCCTGTTTTGTCAGAATGTTGTGCCCATCCCTGGGGAAGCTACTGCAGATATTTATAAGATACTGTTGGCTCCATTTTTTTCTGTCAAAAAGAATCCTAAAAGCTAAACATGTACCTACTCCTCTTCAAATTTCCTCAGACATGAATAGTTTACTGGGTCTGGCTCAGGCTTTTATTCTGTTTTTTGGTCTTTATTTATTGCTTTCAATAAAAAGAAGTCTATCGCCTTCGCTGAAAATATTCAAGAATGTTCATCATACTGATCACAGCTGTGTAGTAACCCTAGCTATATAGGTTATATTCTACTAAGGATGTAACATCTGGCCAGCTTCCAAAGCTTCTGGTCACCTTCTGCATGTCCAAACTGTCAGGCAGCTCAAGCTGAGTTGACTAAGAGACGAGTTTTGGTGCAAAGCCTTTCAGAGATTTACTGCAGCCGAAGAGTATGTTCCTCTGAAGCTTTTGAGACTTGATAGACTGCTTGTGCTTCTGTTTGTTGGGCAGATAAGTTCCCTTGGGTTAAAAATCTTCTATTTTCTTAATTTTATTGAAGTTTAATTGCTCTCCTCTGTTTTGAGGCTGTAACATACTTTTAAAATGGAATGCTTTTTTATTTTGGTGTAAAGTAACCAAACATTTTTTTCTGTGAAAAAATTGTTTAGTTTACTTTTGTGAGACTGTGTTTTAACTGCTTTTTACTATGTTTTTATGTCAAAGTAACTTTTGTGGACTGGTATAGTTTAACAACAATTGAGGCTTATCTTTCCATGGAAGGAGGCACCACTTTTGGCTTTACCATGAATCAGACTATTGGTACCATAGTCGGTCCTTCCTCCAACACACACACACACACACACACCACACCACACACTTTACCACAATAGGGTAGCCATTTGCCTCATTTGCAAGTGGATGATACTGCTGTGTCCATTTCTTGTACCTGTGGACTGAGGGGTTACCCAATTCCTGTGCGGCTCTTTGGGTCCCCTCAGTGGTTAAGTGAGAGTCACTGCTGTCGGTTGTGCAAGAGGGAGCAGAGGAGGTTTCTGTGTTAGAATGCTGCAGCCATACCTGGGGAAGCTGCTGCTGCCATTAATATGGTTGGCCCCATTTTCCTTGTTAAAAAGGAACAGACAAAGCATGTACGGGCTCCTCAGTTTCCTCTGGATAGGAGTAGTTTACTAGGTCTTGCTCAGGATTTAATTTAGGCTATTGGTCCTTGTAAAGTAGTTTTTAGTAAAATAATTCCTCTTTTTCTAAAGATACTCCAGATTCTTAATCTGAACAGTAATATATGTAGGAATAGACAGAGCCCCCTCGCCTCAAATTTCTGATTCGGACTGAGAGGGGGTTCAGTTTCTGATTCTCCCTCTGAGAGTTTCTCTTTGATACTATTGCTTGAATGTGCCAGTGTTTTAGTGGGAGAGCACTGAGGTTTGTCAATCCCTCAGAAAATAAAATCGTTACAGGGTTTTCCAGAACATGGCACTCATTCCTCTTGTGTCTACTTTAGAGGATGTGTTTTACTGCCTGCAATTTTGCTGATGGTTAGCCAGCTGCCCCTAAAAAGGCAGATAGGATGTATAAAGTTTCTAAATTTTTTCTACACTCTTTGTAAACCTGACTCAGCAGCTGTATAGTGATCCCAGCGATGCTAATTATGTAGTTAATTCCTATCCTACTCTCTTTAAGGATGGAAGCATTATTGATGGGTATAGGGAGAAAAGTCTGTACTTCCGCAGCTCTGATTTTCAGAATTTTGAATTCTCAGGCTTGTTACCTGACCAACTATAAAAATATGAGGAAAGTTTTATTTGTATTTACTTCTGGTGAGGAAAAATCTGCTTTAAATTACTTAATTTCTTCTATAGAGGTCACTACTCATTGTTTAGTGTGTATGTGTGTGTGTGCTACTTTTTCCAGGACTATGGCCACTATTACTGTTTTGAGGAGGTTTACTTGGCCACATTCTCAGACCCCCTCCCCCGAGGGAAAAAGATTTTAAATTTTTCAGAGGTTAGAGTTTGTGTTTGGACCCTTTGCTGTATAGGTGATCAAAAATGTGAGACACAAGCTAATCCAGGGAATATCTAGAATTTTCAGCCTTAATTTTCCAAAATTTCAAATAGATTTTCTCACTCTCTCTTCATCCAGTTTTGGCAAAAAAATGTCAGCACTAAATAGTTAACAGACATTTAAGAAGAAATGGCAAGGAAGTTCTAAAAGATGTCTGGAACATGCCAGGAACATGCCAACACCAAAGACAGTCAAACAAGTTTGAATGATTATTCTGGAGATCTTGTGAACCACTCCCAACCTGGCTCTTTTTTCCTCCCAGAAAGTCTAAATTTCCAGTTTGAAGTTGTTAATCTTCTTCCTGTTCATCACTGATGGGTTCGGTTCTGAGCCCTCGGAACAGAGTTGGTTTTATACCAAGCTTGCGTGCACCAAAAACTCTTGAGCTAAGCTGCTACCCACAATGCCCTTCACTCATTTGCCTCAGATCTTGTTTGCCGTACAGCCATATAACAGCGTTTCACTGAGCTCTCCAGCTGTTATATTTTTTCTAAATTTTACAAGTTTTTGTGGATTTTTCCTGTTAGCTTGCTAATTTCTTGTATCTTTACTACACTCAGCTCTACCCACAGGTATTTCCTTTGGTACCATTGTTGGTATTAGCTCTTCTACCCTTGTGGTATTCCCAATACCATTTTTGGTATTTCCCGTTTCCTTCTTTTCACTTTCTTCTATTTTTGTGTGTGTGTTTCCTGTTATGCCTAAGAAGAAAGGGACTACAGCATTTAAACACTGCTGCTCTTGCAGTGGTCAACTCCCGAATAGTGACCTTCTCGGAGTGTGTGTGTTGTTTGGGGGTTCCGCATTTATTGGCGAAACCCCCATGGGATATTTGTGCCGGCTTCAGTCAGCAGACGCTGAATGAGCGTCAAAATAAATTGATCTTTAAGGACCTGCTTCCTTCAGTGGGCGATAGCTTCCAACTGCTTTTTGATCGCAATGCATATTCCGAGGAGCTCCAATGTGATAGCGGACAGACTAAGCAGATGCATCCTTCGTCCTTTTGAGTGTTGTCTCAATCCGAGTGCGATGGCGGAAATATTCAGCCTTTGGGGCCAGCCATGATGCAATATTTTCGCCTCCCCCTCAAACACAAAATGAGTAGCTACTTTGTCCTCTTTCACCCTCGTGGGGAGTCACCAAGAGATGCTTTCATTCAAGATTGGCCAGTGGGTCTCCTTTATGCTTTTCCTCAGGATTTCCCTGATTCCTCTTTTTCTAAAGAAAGCTATTCGGTTGAGAAGCAAAGTGATCCTCATTGCTCCATTCTGGCCTCTGTATTCTTTCCAAATTATTCAAACAGTGGAGAATACTGCCTACATTCATTGGATGTTCATAGACAATTATGTTTCTACGTGGACAGAACTAAGTTCTTTCACAAGTCGGACAAACTTTTTGTTTCCTTTGCGGGCCCTAGAATGGGAGGTGCAGTATCGGAAGTTACCTTGTCAAAGTGGCTCAGCGATTGCATTAGCTTTAAATATTTGCTTACGAATGAATCTAAGCCTAGTCAAATCCAAGCTCACTCCACTAGAGCTATGGCAGCATCGGTTGCCTTCCACTCTAGGGCCTCCAGGGATGACATCTGTGCAGCTGCTATCTGGCTAAACCCCATACCTTTATCAAGCATTAAAAATGGGATCCGATTTCCAGGGGAAGGGCGGCCTTTGGTTCAATGGTTCTCAGGAATGTTCTTCCATAAGGGCCACCTAGGTTCTCCAAGTAGCTTGGCATTCTCTATCCTATCAGTGATGAATAGGAAGAAGATTAACAACTTCAGATAAAGAAATTATGTCTTACCATAACGTTCCATCGGTGTTGTTGATGATCTTTCAGTCCTCTCACCCTCCCACCGACTCCCACCAAAGGCTCTTGGCGGATCTTCTGGGTCTTTGTGGTGTTTCAGGGTTTCTGTGCAGAGATGGCCTCTGACTTTCTGGTTCTTCTGTATGTTACATGCAAACTCGATCTGAGGTAACTGAGTGAAGGGCATTGTGGGTTGCAGATTAGCTCGAGAGTTTTTGGTGCATGCAAGCTTGGTATACAGCTGACTCTGTTCCAAGGCTCGGAACCGAACCCATCAGTGATGACTGGAAGAAGATCAACAACTCAGATGGAACGTTATGGTAAGACGTAACTTCTTTTTTTTCTCTTTGCTAACAGATAGTTTTATACAAATAGGTTCAGAAAGTTATACATCAAGGTTACAGATAGCAGTGGGAGGAAATTCCTCCTTTCCATGGAGTCTTTCCTCATCTTCCAGATCAGACTTTTTCCACTGGATGTTCATCGTGCATACAGCTGCAGTAATCACATATGGGGTTCTCTGCCGTCAGGCGGGTCCTCGGTCGGCCGAATTCCAAAGTCTTGGTCCGGCGTTGGTTGTCATCGCTTTCTTTCCTGACGTCCGTGCGAGAGGGGTATACAAGACACAGCCGACGCCATATTCTTCAGTCTTTTTTGCCGTGCGGTGCCCGAAGCAGAAGCAGTTAGCAAGTGCCGGTCGGCCAGTTCCTGAATTTACAAAAAATTGGAAACCGAAGTCTTCATTAAAGCTAAGTACCCCGTTGGGGAAACTTTTCTTGCCTCAGACCGATGTCAGACAAAGTTAATAATTGTATTTCTTGTGGGAAGCAAATACCGCATAAGGATTTCCATTCCCTCTGCATACCTTGTTTAGGCCCAGACCACGACGTCTCGGGCTGTCGCTTTTGCGCTACTTTCAATAAACGCACTATTAATCGTCGGGCGGAGTTTGCCCAACACTATTTTGGTAAAGCCTTTGATTATAAAACGTTGTCGGAGACTCCGACTACCGTTTTGTCCAAAAAACGCAAGGACAAAGACCGACACCACGCCAAAACCGGCTGCACGTGGTCCGGTTCTCAGCGAGACGCCTATGCAGTCCCTGACTACCGACGACACTTCCTTGGCGGTGTCTTCTGTAACTGAGACCGCAGGTACCTCGGCCCTTACTCTGACTACAACCACCGAAGCCACTGTGAGTGTTGAGCCTCCTAATGTGGACAGGTCCACTTCCACCCAGGGTGTCTTTAGACCCTCATCTTCCTTTTCCATTAAGGCCTTTACTAAGTCCAAATCAGCCATGCATCCCAAGAGGCCTGTTGCACAGGGCCCATCTCCAGGCCCCATGCCTAAAAAGCAGATGCTTAAAATGGCTGAGGATTTAATTACTCCTATCAGGGGTTCCCAACCCCCTCCAGACAAGAGACCCAGAGTGGAGGAAGATTCTCCCTCTTCTGAACAGGGTTCCATTTTCTCGGAACATTCTGATGTAGAGGAACACTCAAACTCCCCTTATGAAGATTCTGATGCAGAACAGTCCATTCCTTCTGTATCTCCCCCAGAGGATTTTTCTTTTGGGGAAACCTTGCACACTTTGAGGGAACACTTCCATTGGGAAGACCAAGACTTTTCTGATTCCAAGAAAAGGCTTATGGAATTTCTTTTGTTACCTCAACACAGACCTCTGGCTATTCCTCCTGTCTTGGACATACTTGATGATGTTTACTCGGAGGCTTGTCTTAATCCGGATTCCCTGCCTCCTGCCCCTGTCAAACCTGATAGGTACTACAGAGTTCCTAACTCTCACCAGTTTCTTTTCAAAAGCCATAATGCTGACCCTGAAACCATTTTCTCAAGGCCCCAAGGGGATGAAGGCCTCTACTGCCAAGAATCCACTACCTTCCGAAAGAGAATCTAGATCCTTAAAAAGGTGGGGAAAAAAGGTATACACCTCGGCCACCCTAGCCATGAGGGCCTTAAATTGTCAGTTCCATATGCTTAAATATCAGCAGTTTCTGTTATCACAATTAAGAAATAAAATGTCTCAACCTGAACAACCAGATTTGAAGGAATTGCAGGATATGATGCATAGTGCAGAACAAGTGGGTAAACACACCTTACAATGTGGCTATGATGCCTTAGAGGCCTCAAGTAGAGCTGCTGTTACAGGATCAGTCATTCGTAGACATGCCTGGCTTAGGGAGCAAGCTTGCCTGATCATGTTAAAGCTAAACTACTAGATGCTCCTTTACAAAAGGATGTACTATTTGGTACTAATGCTGAGGAGATACTACGGAAAATGGAAGAAAAAGCTAAATCTATGCAAACTGTCAAGGCTTTTCTACAGGTACAACCACCTCGTTTTAGCAGAAATTGGCCTTCTAAAAACTGGTCCTTTCCAGCCACGAACAAGCCCCAAAGAGGTAGATACAGGCGAACAAGGGGCAGAGGACAATCTCAGGGATCATTTAGAGGCAGACAATGGCAAACTCCAGCACCAAGAGGTGGCGAAGACAGTGCACAACAATACAGAAAACAAATCCAATGACTTCCTCCTTTTCATGCCAAGCAAGTCTCAGCTGGCAGCACCCTTGGGAGGAAAGCTGGCATTATTTACAAGAAATTGGCATATTGTCACAACAGACAAATGGATCCTGGATGTTATAAGCAGGGGCTACAGATTTAATTTTCACACCCTTCCAAAAATGAGAGGCATGCCAAACCTGCCACACAATCAAAGGGCAGAGGCACAACTACAAATTTCAAAGCTCATAGACATGAAAGCTATTCAAGAGGTACCTACTCACGAACAAGGTCAAGGTTTTTATTCCAGGTTATTTCTGGTACCAAGGAAAGGAACCGACTGGAGACCCATTTTGGACTTATCCATCCTAAACACATTCTTACTCGTACCAAAATTCAAGATGCTCGCATTACAGCGGCTTCTTCCCATGCTGGGCAAGGAGTTTTGGCTGGTAACATTGGACCTCAAGGAGGCATACCTGCATGTCCCAATCAGACAAAGCTGCAGAAGATATCTCAGATTTCTTGCAGGTTCAATCCACTATCAATTCTCTGCATTGCCCTTTGGCTTATCTACTGCGCCCAGAGTATTCACAAAATGCCTGGCATCAGTAATTGCCTACTGCAGACTTCAAGGGATACAAATTTACCCTTATTTGGACGACTGCCTGATCCAAGCGGACAGCAAGCAAATACTTCTGGAACATCTGGCTTATGCAACACGGTTACTGAATTCTCTGGGATACACAATCAACAAAAAGAAATCCAGGCTAACACCATCTCAGAAAATAACTTTCCTGGATGCCAACTTGGACACAAACACCCAGATGGCCTATCTTACGCCAGAAAAACAGGGGCAACTAACTCAGTACTTCAAAATACTAGCAAATTGTACCAGGCTTACTGCAAGGAAAATCCTGCAGGCTCTGGGCTTCATGGCATCTTGCATTCTTTTAATCCCATGCGCAAAGTTGCATATGAGGAAACTTCAATGGTACCTAAAAAACCTATGGTCTCAACACAGCCACAGTTTGGAAACAATAATACCAATAATTCCATGTTTGCAAAAGGAATTTCTATGGTGGGCCCAAGCATGTCAAACAAACACAGGTCTCCCATTCTGCAAGCCTCAAGCAAATCAAGTCATCACAACAGACGCTTCGGATTACGCCTGGGGGGCGCACATGACTGGCAGGTGCATTCAGGGCAAATGGTCCCAAAAGGAAAAGCACCTTCACATCAATCAAAAATAAATGCTAGCAGTGATAAATGCAATTACAGCATTCAAGGACCTCCTGCATCCAGGAAAATTATTGATAAGAACAGACAACACCACAGTAATGTGGTACATAAACAAACAAGGAGGAACACATTCACCCCCCCTGTGCAGACTAGCCATGACACTTTGGAACTTGGCTCTGGAATGGCAAATCGAGCTTCAAGCACAGTACTTGCCAGGTTTGGAAAACACGCTGGCAGACAATCTAAGCAGAAATATGACAGATCCACACGAATGGAAGTTGCATCCTCAAGTGTTTACAAGGATAATCCAAGCGTGGGGGAGGCCAGACATAGATCTCTTCGCCTCCCACAGGAATCATCAATTGGAAAAGTTTTGTTCAAGGACCTTTCATCCAAAGGCCTGGAGAGTGGACGCCCTTTCATTCAGTTGGACAGCATGGACAGTTTACGCTTTCCCACCTCTGCCTCTTCTGCCCAAGGTGCTCTTGAAAGCAAGAGCAGACAGACCGAAGATGATACTGATTGCTCCAGACTGGCCAAGACAGCACTGGTACCCACTCCTGAGGAGCCTAACACATACTCCTCCCTGGCCCCTACCTCTAATGCCTCTTCTGCTGACTCAGCACAGCTACAAAACTCTTCAGTCAACTGAAAACCCTCAATCTCGCTGCATGGAAAATTCCTTAACACCACAACAGACCCTACTCCCCAAAGAGGGTGCAGGATGTCATTTTGGAGGCCAGAAGGCCATCTACTAGAAAGGCTTACTTCGCAAAATGGAAACAGTTTTGCTCTTGGAATGAGAAAAAAAGGCCAGGACCCTAGAAAACTGAATTTGCCTCAGGTGTTACAGTATCTAACTGAGCTGCTGAACAGTGGACTTTCTTTTTCCTCCATAAAAATCCATGCCTCAGCCATTTCTGCAGAATTCAACACGGATCCACCGTTATTCTCTCACCCACTCTTAAGACAGTTTCTCAGAGGGGCTAAGAATATAAGACCACCAAGGAAACAACCAGTGCCAGCCTGGGATCTTAATTACATTCTAGAAAAATTAACATTGCCTCCCTTTGAACCAGCTGCCTCAACAGATTTGCAATATTTGTCCTGGAAAACAGCTTTCCTTCTGGCCATAACCTCAGCTCGTAGGGTTTCAGAACTACAAGCCCTCATGGCTGTGCAGCCCTTTCTCATCTTCCATCAGGACAGGGTTACCCTTCGAACCAACCCGTCATTTATGCCTAAAGTGGTATCCAGGGTAGCGTTAAATCAAGCCATACACTTACCTACCTTTTACCCCAATCCTCAAAACAAAGGGGAAAGGCTGCCACACTCCTTAGACATCCATAGACAGCTACGTTATTATTTGGACAGAACAAAGCCTTTCAGGAAATCAGAACAACTTTTTGTGTCCTATGGTGTTGGAGCTCAAGGGAAGCCTATTACCAAACAGACAATTTCAAAATGGATAGGCCACTGCATACGGTTTTGTTACTCCTATCATGTGAAATCTGTCCCTACTGGCATCAGATCCCACTCCACCAGGGCCACAGCTACCTCTGCAGCCTTCCTTAGAGGAGTTCCTACCAAAGATATTTTAGAGGCTGCCACTTGGAGTTCTGTACATACCTTCACAACACACTACCACCTGCCTTTATATTCCAAAACTAGAGCAGGCTTTGCCACTGCTGTGTTGCAGGGCATTCTGGCTCATCCCAATTCCACCTAGTACCTACCACCCTGTGTGTAGCTTTGGGATTCTACTCATATGTGATTACTGCAGCTGTATGCACGATGAACATAGTACAGTTTTGTACCTACCATAAATGTAGATGTTCGAGTGCTAATACAGCTGCAGTACAGGTTTCCCTCCCTCCTTCCCCTCTTGGTAAAGGACTAGTGGCTAACACCTCCTCTTACAACCTAATTTGGGTTATCCTCCTATGGTGTATTTGCTTGCAACTACTGATGTTCTTCATCTCACATTGCTGCAGTCCTAACACTTGGGGTAGTCCGCTGTCCCAGTCGGCCCGAATACCAAAGTATAAGGCTGACGTCGGTCAAGGCGCATTTGTCTGACATCAGGACGTCAGGGGCATGACCGACGTCATATCCTCAGTCTTTTTTGCCGCATGGTCCGATGCAGAAGCAGTATTGCGAGTGCAGGTTGGCGTTCTGAAATTTTCTGAAGTCGGAGTTTCAGACCGAATCAAAGTTGGCTAAGTACCCCGTTGGGGAATATTTTGTTTTTTTCTTGCCTCAGTATTTAACCGGATGTCAGAAAAAGTGAATAACTGTATTTCTTGTGGGAAACAGATACCTCATAGAGATTACCATACATTGTGTATACCTTGCTTAGGGCCTGAGCACGACGTTGTTGGCTGTCGCTCTTGTGCTAGATTTAACAAACGCACTATTAAGAGAAGATTAGATTGTGCCAGGTTAGTTTTTGGGAAGCGTTGTAATTACAACATGCCGCCGGATGCTCCGCCCGCTTAGTCTAAAAAGCGCAAGGACAAAGCAGAAGCCTAGGGTGGAAGAACCGTCTGTCCCGGACGTCGGTTCTTTAGAGGGCTCGGTGGAGCCGGTGGTTCTACCAGAAGTTCCTTTGGATTCTCAGGGAGAGACTTTACTGTTACAAGATGTGTCCTCTCAGGAGGTAGGCCAGGCTGAAGGGGCTTCTCAGGTAGCTGTTCTCCCCTCCCTTCCTAAGGTGGTTAGGCCCTCCCCTTCTGTTTCCAAGGCTCCTTCTAGAGGCAGGCCAGGGTTAACTTCAGTGGGGGTCTCCCCTAGTTCTTCAGGGTCTCTGCCTAAGAAACATATGCTTAAAATGGCAGAAGATTTGATTACTATGATTAGAGGTTCTATACCCCCCCCTGATAAGAGGCCTAGGGTGGAACCTGAGCTTGAGAGTTTTGAGCAGTGTTCGGAGGCTTCTGAGTCTTCGGCTGAAGACTTGCAGGAGTATCCTCCTTATTCTGATTCTGATGTAGATGACTCTACACCTTCGGCTTCTCCTCCTGAGGATTTTTCTTTTTCAGAGACCCTTCATTCCATGAGGGAGCATTTTAAATGGGAAGGTCAAGATTTCTCTGATTCTAGGAAAAGGCTTAGGGAATTTTTGTTTCTACCCCAGCATAGGCCTTTAGCTATACCTCCTGTTCTGGATGTGGTAGAGGATGTTTTTGCAGAGGCTTCCCTGAACCCTGATTCTTTGCCTCCTGCCCCAGTTAAACCGGACAGGTATTATAGGGTGCCTGAAGCTCATAAGTACCTTTTAAGAGTCCTAGGGCAGACCCAGAAACTGTTTCTCAGGGCCCTAAAGGTGTTAAGGCTTCTGTTGTTAAAAATCCTGTTCCTTCTGATAAAGAGGCAAGGGCTTTGGATAGATGGGGGAAAAAGGTGTATACTTCTTCCACTTTAGCCATGAGGGCTTTGAATTGCCAGTTTCACATGTTGAAATACCAAAATTATCTCCTTTCACAATTGAACTCTAAGGTAGATGCTCTGGCGGAAGGTATTGAGTGTAAAGAGTTGCAGGATTTAGTTCATGTTTCTGAACAGGTGGGTAAGCATTCCTTGCAATGTGGTTTTGATGCTGTACAGGCCTCTTCGAGGGTGGCAGCCACTGGTTCTGTTCTTCGCAGGCACGCCTGGCTCAGTGATCAGAATTTAGCTGAACATGTAAAGACAAGGATTTTAGATGCTCCTTTACAATCTGATGTGTTATTTGGTGCGCCTGTGGACGCAGTTTTAAAGAAAATGGAGGACAAGGCTAAGTCTATGCAGACTGTTAAAGATTTTTTGCAGGTTCAGCCTCCAAAGTTTAGTAGAAATTGGCCTACTAAGGGGTGGACTTATCCTTCTTATGATTCTCAGTCTAGGGGTAGATCTAGACGTGGTAGGGGCAGAGCTCAAGGTTCTTTTAGGCCTAGAACAGGCAGTTCGCCTGCCCAATCTTCTGGTGAGGGCAGGGGTCAGTCCTTTCGTAAGCAGACCCAATGACTTGCCTTTTCAGCTTGCCAGAGCTTTCTCGTCTGGCAGCACCTTTGGGAGGAAGGCTGGCACTTTTCAAAGAAAACTGGAGTGTTATTACCCAAGGCAGATGGGTATTAGATATCGTTCACCACGGTTACAGGTTTTATTTCCATACCTTGCCTCCTTTCAAAGGCATGCCAGACATTCCTCCTATACAAAGAAAAGAGGCTCACAAGCAAATTTCTCTGTTGCTCCAGATAGGGGCCATTCAGCCGGTTCCTGTGCCAGAAAGGGGCCTAGGATTTTATTCTCGCCTGTTCCTAGTACCAAAAAAGGGGAACACGTGGAGACCAATTTTGGATTTGTCTATCCTCAACACTTATTTGGACATTCCCAAGTTCAAAATGTTGACGTTACAACAGCTTTTACCTCTACTGGGCAAAGATCACTGGATGGTAACTTTAGATCTCAAGGAGGCTTACCTTCATGTGCCTATCAGACTCAGTTGCAGGAAGTATCTGCGTTTCGAGCTGGAAATTCCCATTATCAGTTCTCTGCATTGCCCTTTGGCTTATCTACTGCCCAGAGTATTCACAAAAGTTCTGGCTCCAGTTGTAGCTTTTTCAGGCTAAAAGGAATACAAATCTATCCTTACTTGGACGACTGTCTGATTCTGGCTCAAGAAAAGGACGAGCTTCTTCAGCATCTGGAATATGTGATAGCAGTGCTAAGATGCCTGGGGTATTCTGTGAACGAAATAAAGTCCAGTCTAGTACCCTCTCAAGACATGTGCTTTCTGGGTGTGAGACTGAATACAGCAGCCCAGATGGCCTTTTTAACCCCGGACAAACAAAAGAGTCTATCCCTTTACTTCCATCATCTGTCTCATCAGTCCGTGCTGACTGCAAGGACAGTCCTTCAAGCATTAGGGTTCATGGCATCTTGTATTCTGGTGCTTCCCAATGCCAAACTGCATATGAGGAAGCTACAATGGTATCTCAAAAATGTATGGACACAGCACTGCCAGGATCTGGACACTGTCATTCAAATAATACCTTGCACTCAAAAGGAATTTTTGTGGTGGGCTCAGGAATGTCACCTAAACAAGGGACTCTCTGTGACCCGGCCAGAGGCGAGTCAGATTCTAACGACAGATGCCTCAGATATAGCTTGGGGAGCTCATCTGAATGGAAAGTGGATACAAGACAAGTGGCCTGCCAGACTACAGCATCTACATATCAACATGAAGGAGATGTTAGCAGTCCAGTTTGCATTGATGGCTTTCAAGGAGTTACTTCTTCCAGGGCAGGTGTTGATTCTAACAGACAACACAACTGTCATGTGGTACATCAACAAGCAAGGGGAACACATTCTTATTCTCTATGCAGGCAAGCAATGATTTTGTGGGAGACTGCTCAGCTTGCAGCTTACTCTTCAGGCAAGGTTTCTGCCAGGAGCACAGAACTCCTTAGCAGATGTGTTAAGCAGGCAAATCATGGATCCCCACGAGTGGAAACTGGATCTTCATGTATTTCAAAATTGACAGTGTCATGGGGAACTCCAGACATAGATCTGTTCGCTTCTCCACTAAACCACCAGCTGCCAAAGTTTTGCACGAAAAGTTTTCATCACACAGCTTGGAAAGTGGATGCTCTTTCGTTCAGTTGGGAAAATCTTCATGTGTATGCCTTTCCACCTCTGCCTCTCCTCCCAAATGTACTCCTAAAGGTCAGACAAGACAAGCCAAGGATGATTTTGATAGCTCCAGATTGGCCTCGGCAACACTGGTACCCATTACTGAGGAATCTGGTAAGAAAGCCTCCATGGCCTTTACCTTTAATTCCACACCTTTTGTCTCAGAGGGACAGTCATCTACTCAATGTCAAGCTTCATTCTCTTCATCTAACAGCCTGGCATATTCTGTTTTGAACCACAGCAGGTCTCAACTTCCTCAACAAGTTTTGAATGTGATTATGGAAGCCAGAAGACCTAGTACACGTAAAGTGTATGCAGAAAAATGGAAGAGATTTTTATTTTGGAGTGCAGCAAAGGATTTGGATGTGTCTGAGCCTAATTTGAGTGTGGCTCTTCAATATCTTACTGAGCTATTGGACAAAGGTTTGTCTTTCTCTTCCATTAAGATTCATGCTGCAGCAATTTCAGCTCACTATGATTGTGACCCACCATTGTTTTCTCATCCTTTGTTCAAGCAATTTCTTAGAGGGGCAAAGAATATAAGACCCCACGAAGAGCTCCTACTCCTGCTTGGGACCTCAATTTTGTGTTGGAGAAACTTACTCTACAACCTTTTGAGCCTCATGGCTACTGCTGAGTTGAAATACTTGTCATGGAAGACTGCTTTTTTGTTGGCCATTACTTCTGCAAGAAGGGTTTCTGAATTGCAGGCCCTTATGGCGGTGGAGCCTTTTTTGATTTTTCATAAGGATAGGGTATCATTACGCACTAATCCTTCATTTATGCCTAAGGTGGTTTCTAGTGTGGCTTTAAACCAAACTATTCATTTGCCTACTTTTTATGCAGATCCCCAAAATAGGGCCGAAAAGATTTTGCACACTTTAGATGTACACAGGCAGTTGCGTTATTATTTAAGCAGGACTAGGGATTTTAGGCAGTCTCAGCAGTTGTTTGTTTCTTTTGCTTTGAGTTCTCAGGGCAAGCCTGTGTCAAAACAAACTATATCTAAGTGGATTGGGTTTTGCATTGCATTCTGTTACTCCCATCATGGCAAGGAGATTCCAGCTGGGATTAGGCCTCATTCCACTAGGGCTACTGCCACTTCAACAGCATTTCTAAGGGGGGTGGCAACTAAGGATATTTTGGAGGCAGCTACTTGGAGTTCAGTGCATACTTTCTCCAAGCATTACCACCTTCCTCTCTATTCTAAGTCCAGGGCTGGTTTTGCCACTGCCGTGTTGCAGGGCATTTTGGCAGCTCCTGCTTCATTATAGTTTAGCCATCCTCCCTTACCTCTGCTTTGGGATTCTACCCAAGTGTTAGGACTGCAGCAATGTGAGATGAAGAACATAGTACAGTTTTGTACCTACCATAAATGTAGATGTTCGAAGATCCACATTGCTGCAGTCCAATTTTCCCTCCCTCCTTCCCCTCTGTGTTTAGGGGTGGTTGTGTGGGTGAGGTTCTATTTTTTGTACATTTGTATATATTGTACATATTTTAGGCACAGGAGGGTTTTGGTGTTTTTTGGTTTTGGCTATATCTTTTTAGGGTCTTCTGACATCTGGGGCAAGAAAAGACTGAGGATATGACGTCGGTCATGCGCATTTGTACCCTGACGTCCTGATGTCAGACAAATGCGCCTTGACCGACGTCAGCCTTATAGTTTGGTATTCGGGCCGACTGGGACAGCGGACTACCCCAAGTGTTAGGACTGCAGCAATGTGGATCTTCGAACATCTACATTTATGGTAGGTACAAAACTGTACTTTTTTTGATTACATTGCATTTCTTGAATATATTTATATATATATAATTTATGTATTGCCTTCCTTCTGGGGGCACCTGACATCTGGGGCAAGAAAGACTGAAGAATATGGCGTCGGCTGTGTCTTATATACTCCTGTCGCACTGACGTCAGGAAAGAAAGCGACGACATCCGGCGCCGGACCAAGACTTTGGAATTCGGCCGACCGAGGACCCGCCTGACGGCAGAGAACCCCATATGTGATTACTGCAGCTGTATTAGCACTCGAACATCTACATTTATGGTAGGTACAAAACTGTACTTTCTTCATTGCATACTGTCCCAAGGAATGATGTAGTTCTTCCTTTCTGTGTGGGAAAGGGTTTTTATTAAAGGATATTCTTTTTCTTAAACCTGTTTGATAGTGCCCACATTCCAAGCGATGTCACTACACAACCTGCTAACCTCTTCTTTCGCATCCCTATTCATCTAGACTTCAGAAGTTTCTAAAGGGTTTGTGTGTCTGGTTCACATTAATCCTGTGCCTTACCCTTTGGAAAATCCACTGCACCAAGAGTGTTCAAAAAGTGGCTTGCTCCAGCTGTTGCCATTTGCAGGCTACATGGTATCCACCTTTTCCCATATTTAGATGGCTTGCTTATAGTGTATTGTAAAAGTATAGAAGCCTGATTCCTTTTGTAGGTCAAGTTCAATCTTTGCTAGTGCCATTATCCAGGGGCTCCTGGACTCTTCTCCTTCAAACTCTCAAAACCAGTAAGCTAGGGTAATCTACCCATGTGTAGCTAAGGCTACTGCAGCAGCCATTAGGATGGTGAACATAGTACGGTTGTGGTAGTAAACTTCCCATAACAGTAAATATTTGATCACTGCTGCAGTAGCCATTCACTCTTTCCATTTCCCTTTTTTGTGTGCTTTTTACACCAGAGTGTGGTCTTTTTTTTTTTTTTTTTTTTTGTTGCTAGCATTCTCCTTTTGGGGCTCAGCCTCTCGGTCTCTCTTGGCAGTAAAGCTCTGAAGGGCTTGGCACCCAAACTTGTCTTTTAGCCAGCTGTCTGAAAGTTTGAGCACATGGAAAGTGTCCTGACGATTTGGAAACTGGCCAGTTATTTCCTTGGCAGGTTATAACCCATGTAGCTAAGGCTACTGCAAAAGTGTTCATTTGAACATGTAGTGTTATAGCAAGTTTATTGTACTTTCCTTCCCTCAACTCCACTTTTTTGACTTTTTAAGCACTAATTACATGTTCTGTCATCTATCTGACAGAGCCATTAATGCACTGAATGTGCAATATCTAATGTGCTAGTGTTTCATATCGTAGTATAATAGTTGCCTTTGTTTAATAAGAATGTAAATATAATTTAGTATATGTATGCATGTACATTTGTCCGTGTATATTAATATCTGATCTGGTGTCAATTTTCATTCGTTCCTCATCTCTTGGGTTTGGATCCGAGGCTCAGCCACTGTTATCAGCTCATGGATCACTGAAACTGCTGAGATCCTCCCTTTCCCATAATGCTATAAAACTATAAAAGAATCACAGGCCTAAAGCAGATGCCTTATGCTGACCACCTTAAAAAACTCCAGCTATACTCTGTTGCTTATAGTCTATTCCGAGGTGATCTCTGCTTAACATACATGTCAAACCCAGAGCTGTTGGACATGCTACACTTAAAGAAATCCCAATCCCTCAGAGCCACATGCTCCAAGGATCTAAACCTTGTCATCACAATAAACAAAACATGCTGGAGGGATAGGTTCCTGACCCAGAGACTTCCCAGACTCTGGAATAGACTGCCAATACATGACTCTCCAAACTGTAGTGTTGGTGCTGGATCCGAGGTGTTGGAGTGTAGATAGCTTGGCTCAGACTCCTCCTTCGAGTAGTTTGCCGTCACGATGGAGGGAACTTCTGGCCTGTAAGCATGTCTTCTCAGAGCCATTGTTCTCCTCTCTGAGACTTTCGATATTTGAAATAGTGGAGAGAACTTTCTCTGTTCCTAGAGTTTAGTCTTCTACTTCGGCTCTGGCTACCCTAACCCATTCATCTTTGCATCTAGAGCCTAAACCAACTGTACCACTATTACAGCCAGCCCAAGTTAGTTGCACCAAGATACCCAGCAGGGTGCATTAATTTCTCCCGACACTTCTTGGAGCATCCCACCGAAGTTTCCAGGAAAAAAAATGCAAAAAGAGGCACCTGGACTCTCAAGAGTCTGTCACGGCAGATACGACTTTGATGAAGGGGAGGAGTTCCCAAGATCACTACACGATGATATCTCATTTGGAGACCTTCTTGAATTCCTAAAGCAAAGGGGTGGTTGGTCTCCCAACAGCCCTTCCCAGGAGGAGTCATTATTCCTGGAGGCTTTTGGAAATGACTCATCTACCTCCTGGGTGACCCTGCCCGCTGCTGATTTCATTGATTTGGTTTCTCGACGGGTGTGGAAGGAACCGATTCCATTGAATCTATCCCCAAGAGACCAGATAGGATCCTGGCACCATGTAAGTATAGATCCTTTTGAAGCAAGGAAGTAGCAGTTGATGCCATGGTCATAGTGACTGCCCCAAAAAAGGAATTGGTGGAACAAAATTCCTCTGTCCACTCCCTAACTGGGAGTCTAGGGCACTGGACAGATTTGGGAAGTGTGTTTATACTTCAGCGACCTTTGCTGTTCAGTCTCTTAACTATTTGGCACACTTCACACGACTCCAGAGAGATTTGATTAAGGAACTCGTACCAAATCTCTCTCGGGGACCATATCCTCCAAGGCAGAGTGTACTGTTGCCTCACAGTTGGCTGTCCTTCAATGCATATCCAGTTCGTCCATGAGACACTTCTACCATGCAGCAGAAGATACCTCACTGACAGCTGTTTCAGACATTTCCATCAGGAGGCATGCCTGGATGCACTTGTATGATTTTGCAGAACCTTTCAAAGCTTCCTTGGTCAATGCTCCCATTGATGGAAGTTCCTGATTCGGCCCCAAAGTTAAAGATACACTCTCCAGGTGTGAGCAGGAAGGTGAAGCCCTGTCTGTTGTGGGAGTATGTTTTGTGACCTCTCAGCAGACATTCTGTGAGGACCAACGAGGTTGACGAAAAATGTGGTTCAGAAAGTCCCAGGGTCCTTTTCAAGATCCACATCCAGATAGTTTCCCAGGGACAGAGAGGGACCTGTAGTGGAATATGCCGTCCATGTGGCAGAGGTGATCCACAGAACCAGGGATTTAGATACCTTCAATTACAGATCCTGCCAGTGCTCAATTAAGGTGGCCTTGGAGACAGTTTGGTGTCATTTATCCTTGCACCAGACAGCTTGGATAGAGATTACAAAAGATTCATGGGTGCAGAGGATTATCTCCAGATATTAAATACCATTTTCCTACCACTCCATTTAATGGTAAACAATCTCCTCAATGTTCCACTCAGTCAATGGGAAGCAACTACACTAGAAATAAACGAGTTGCTAGAAAAGTCATCCAAGAAGTCCCCCAGACTAGAGAGAGTCCAGAACTTACTCCAGATTCGTTTTAGTACCAAAGAAAACAGGGGACTGGAGACCAGTTTTGGATCTCAACAATCTGAAGAAGCCCTTTCAGTACACAAAGTTGTGGATGGTCACTATTCAGTCCATTCTACCTTTTCTGCACAAGGGCGACTGGATGTGCTCAGTAAATCTTCAGAATGTGTACTATTCTATCAAAATGAACAGACAGTCCAAGGAGATGTCTGCACTTAATCGGAAGCCAGTCCTTACCAATTCAGAGCACTGCTGTTTGGTCTCAACACAGCCTCAAGGGTGTTCACTAAGTGCAAACAATCTGGAAATGTATCGCTGGTTAATAAGTATATTTCTTGGCATTTTAACCTTTCAGAGTTCTGCATTGTCTTAATTTTGCCTGACTGAATTGCTTTGTATATTTTCTGGCATTGTTTTCTGTTTCTCATCTGTCCTGAAACTGTCCCCCCCCCCCACCCTATTCTTGTGGTGTTATAGTTGGTGGCTTTAAAGTTGCCCTTCCCTACTGTAAATTTGATCTGGGACACCCCTCCCAGTCTGGTGTTCACTCCACTTAATACAGAGAGAACATTTGAGAAAGCCAAACCACTTAGGTTTTTAACTTTGAATTTTTATTCTGCTCCTTCTAACTCTCTCCTTGCACTTCAATTAAAAAAGCACTTTATTTTGCTTTTGCATTTTCTTAAAAGTACTCAGTTGTATTTATTCTGCTCCATTTATTACTGCTTGGTAGTAGCGTGATTAAATTTCAACTGTTATTCTAAGCCTTTTGGTTTAAGCACTTGGGCTCCAGACCAGTTGTTTTACATTAAGAAGGTTTGTGCTCTGCACTGTTGTGGCAGGACAGTTAGCTTGCATCCTAAGTTGGGAATTGCTGATTGAAGGCTCAGTGTCTTTTATTCTAAAAGTGTATTAGTTCCGGTTAAAGCACTTGGGCTTCAGGCCAGTTATTTTCCATTAAGGTTTGTGGTCTGCACTCTTGTGGGAGGAGAGGCTAGATTCTGCCCTTCTGAGCTGTGAATTTCTGGTTAAAGGCTTATTGTGCCTGCTTATTTGAACTGTTTCTTTCTTTAATTGGTGTGCCTTGTTTGCTGTAGCATAAACTAGACTCGGACATCCTGCCTCTAGCTTTGTTCGTATAACTTGAGCACTAATCTAGGCCATCTTTTTTGGAGAAGGTTCTCCTGCACCCTAGTGGCAGGAGTGTGCAGTTAGAGCTTGTCTGATTGAAGACTGCTGGAACAGGGCTCAGTTTTGAGCTTTTTTTACTGATTAATTGGGTAATTTGTTTAAATCAGTTTGCTTGTTTTCCATTGTTATATAAAAAAAATTGCACTTTATTCATCTGCTTTTACTGTATTTGTGCTTCTTCCTTCCTACTTTATTTTGATTTTGCTGCTTGTTCTTAAAAGTACTTAACTGCATTTATTATGCTGCATTTATTACTGCTTGT
The DNA here is from genome assembly GCF_019279795.1 of Protopterus annectens. Lineage (NCBI taxonomy): Eukaryota > Metazoa > Chordata > Ceratodontiformes > Protopteridae > Protopterus > Protopterus annectens. Next base: position 435,768,891 of record NC_056726.1, read on the forward strand.
TAGTAGCCTGATTAAATTGTAACCGTTATTCTAAGCCTTTGGTTGAAGCACTTTGGCTTCAGACCAGTTGTTTTACATTAAGACTGTTTGTGGTCTGCACTATTGTGGTAGGGCAGGTAGCTTCCATCCTTCTAAGTTGGGAGTTGCTGATAGAAGGCTTAGTGTCTGCTATTCTAAAAGTGTATTAGTTCTGGTTTAAGCACTTGGCTTTGGGCCAGTTATTTTACATTAAGAAGGTGTGGTCTGCACTCTTGTGGGAGGAGATGGTAGTTTCTGCCCTTCTGAGCTGGGAGTTTCTGGTTAAAGGCTTATTGTGCCTGCTTATTTGAACTGTTTTTTTCTGAACTTGGTACGCCTTGTTTGCTGTAGCATAGACTAAATTCAGACCTGCTGAATCTGGCTTTGGCTGTATAACTTGAGCACTAATCCAGACTATCTTTTTTTGGAGAAGGTTCCCCTGCACCCTAGTGGCAGGAGTGTGCAGTTAGAACTTGTCTGATTGAAGATTGCTAGAACGGGGCTTAGTTTTTAGCTTTTTATTGGTTAATTTGTTTTGTCAGTTTGCTCATTTGCTACTGTTTTATAAATAAGTATATATATATATATATATATATATATATATATATATATATATATATACACACACACACATATATATATACACTTTATGCATCACCGCTTAGCTAGGGTTAAACTATTCCCGGTGCCTTAAAGTCTGCTCTTTAAATTTTCCCTTAAAACTAGCCAGTTTTTTAGTTTTAGCACTCAAATCGGTTTCTTTGAGCTCAGAACTTGTTCAGAACTTGTAAGCACTAAATAAGCTATAAATTACTACATCACTCAACTCTCATCACTTGTCTAAAGGAAAACAGTTTTTGGTACTTAATAAATAAGCACCTATCCAGGCATGTCTAAGGGGCTGCTCTCTGTGTTTTCCCCTGTCTACCGGATTAATCTGGGCATCTTGGGGCAATGCAGCATTTGCCTCATGTACAGAGACAACCTTCTCCTCCTACCACCCAACACTACAAGAAATGTATTTGTATAGCCAAACTAGAAGCAAAGCTCTCTTCACCCAAGACTGGACTAGACAGTCAAGAGGAGATAGTAAATACTAGCACAACACCACACTCATCACATAGTCCCTCAAAACCTACAGCATCAAAACGGACACATTGAAACAAAGCACACACCTACATTCTCAGAGGCTCTCAATAAAAATCTGCTCAAGCAACAGAGACCTCCAAAGCAGAAACCCAAGCAACCCCCCCCCCCCCAAGACAACCCAAATGACACATAGCCCATAAACTGTGTGCCACTCAGCCACAGCCCATAAGGCATAACATACCCAACACTCTAGTCATAGGTGATTCTATAGTCAGGCACACTGATGTTCCATTCACCAGGCTAAACAAGGAGAACGTTACTGACAGCTGCCTGTCAGGTGCCAGCATCCACCACATAATGTGCACACTCTGGTCACTCCACAAGAAGTACAAAAATGACTCTTGTCATTGTCCATGTTGGTGTGAATGACCTGAGACATACCTCTCTGGACTACAGGAAAAGAGACCTGGAGGAGCTGTGTCCGATCTTGTAGTCCAGGCAGGTATGACCCTAGCCCTGAGTAGCATCCTGCCATCACCCAGAATGATACCACAGTACAAGGACAAAATGATTGACTTCAGCAATTGGCTAAGCTTCTGGTGCCATTCTAAGGAGATCCAATATTTGTCTGCCTGGGACGACATGATCAACAGACCACGATGCTTTGCCAGAGATGGCCTGCACCTGTCACCTTGGGATTCTGGATACTGGCTAAGGCTCTTTCCACCCCTATAGTGCCTTTTTTAGGCAAAGTTCAAAAGACAAATTCACCACCGTAACCGCTACAAGCCAGCATAATTTGAGGGTAATGCTACTCAATGCTAGAAGCCTAAACCTCAAAATGCATTCACTTGAGGCACTCCTTAAAGTGGAGAACATCGACATCTGTGCAGTGACAGAGACCTGGTTCAAGGCTCCAGAGAGCACCCCTGTATTACCAGGCTATAATTCATGCCACACCTTTCAGTCACCTAACCTGGACCGAAACACTAAAGGCGGAGGCGTGTCCATAATCATTATGCATATCCACAACTCAAGGCTAGTTGCTTAGCATAATGCATCCGAGATTATCCAAGTGCAGCTAACCCTGGGCAAGACCGCAATCCAAATTATAACTTGCTACAGATCCCCCACCATGCCCCAGAATTCCCACTCATTTCTTGATGCACTGGCAAAGATTAGGGTATAACCCAACACCCTCATAATGGGCGATTTCAACTACCCCAACATTAACTGGGAAAACTACTGTACCAACTCTTTTGCTCAATGTTTTCTGGAATTCATAAATTCCAACACCTTGGATCAACTTATCCACACCCCCACCAGGGGCAGCAGTATCCTAGACCTGGTCATTACCAACATGGGCGACTGGTATTCCACACCAGAGGTCAATTTCTCGTTTGTCAGATCGGACCACAAGCTAATAACCCTAGACATCCACATCCCACCCCCACCCCCCATTAGGGAAACAACCATAAAAAATTTCTCCAGAGCCAACTTCACGCTTCTTAAGACAGAAGTGGCAAGCTTCACGACACCCATGCAGACTGAGAATAGAGGTATGACTGCTGAATCCTGCACAAATGCACTTTATAAGCACTTACACGAGTGCATGGATCATGCTATACCTAACAGAGCCAAGATGCTAGCCTCCAAAAAATGGAAGCCAATCTGGTGGTTCCCTGCCATAAACAAACTCTACAACAGGAGAAAGAAACTATTGCTTAAGAGAGTAAAATCCCATGATTGGAGGAACTCTCTGGTCAGTCTCTGTAAGAAGCTGAGATCCCTCATAAAATCCTCCAAAGCTTGTTACGAAAACAAAATTGCCACTGATTCTAAAGACAATCACAGCGCATTCTATAGCTATAGGCAGAAAAAGAGACCAGCAGGACCAGTACAGGCTGGTCCTACACTAAAAAAGATTTGGCAAGGGACCAAGAATCAATAGTGTGGAACATATCAAGTAAGCTTTTAACGGAAGAAGAAAAGTATGTCTTGGAGAAGGGTCTAACATTTATTCCCTCTAGTAGAAGCGATATCACAAATAGCATTATTGATTTGAAAATGTTTATACGGAACCTCCAAATGAAGGTTGATTTTCATAACAGCACTAGTTTACCCCATCCATTTAGAAAACCAAGTACTTACACTCCATGCAACCACCCACTTATCGAGGCTTATTCGAAACTGGTTGAGCAAGGATTATATGAAAATGATGCAAATAATAGAAAAAAGAGATGGTTTAGCAATCTGAAACCAGTACAAAGGAAAGCACTTAATGGCCTGAAAGATGATAGGACCATTATGATAAGACCAGCCGATAAAGGTGGTCCTGTAGTTATTATGGATATGGAGTTTTATATTGATAAAATGTGCAATATGCTGGATGATTCTGTCTTTTATTTGAAAATCAATGATAGTAGAGTGAATAGGATCATATTAGATGTTTCTAGTAGATTAAATGTTATGTTAAATGAGGGTAAGATTAATCAAGAATTATTCACATACCTTGTAGTGGAACATCCAACAATACCCATTATACAGGGAATACCCAAGATTCACAAAAATGGCTTGGATCCACCTATGAGGCCAATTGTTGCAGGAAAGGGCTGGATCACCGAGCCGATTTCCATCTATTTAGAGTCCTTATTAAGACCCATAGTGGACAAGTACACACACATACTGAAAGATACTAAACAATTTCTAATTAAACTATATGAGAATACCTCGGTGAGTGATGGTTTCCAGCATAAACTGTTTGTGACACTTGATGTCAACTCTCTTTTTACTGTTATTCCTAATCATGAGGGACTCAATAGCATAAGTAGGATTCTTACTAGAGATGGCACATTCTCCGAAGGAAGGATAGAAGTTATCACGGAATTGATGGAAATTGTATTAACAAATAATATTTTCTTGTTTAATGGTCAAGTATATCTTCAGAGGGATGGCGTAGCTATGGGCACTTCTTGTGCCAATAGCTACGCCAACCTGGTTATGGCTTACTGGGAAGTTTCCTCCTTTCAGATGGAGGAATTTTGTCAGAATGTTTCTTTCTACACTAGGTTTGTAGATGACCTCTTCCTTATTTGGAAGGGTGATGAAGAACAATTGAGGTCTTTCTATGATAAAATAAATCAAGACACCAGTTTTTTAAGATTTTCTATGGTTAATTCCAAAGATGTCATACCCTATTTAGATGTATATGTTGAACAACTACCAAATGGTATACTTAACACTGGAGTTTTTCGAAAGGGTTGCTATAGAAATAACTTTCTCCATCGAAGCAGCATGCATCCTAAGCATGTCTTTGGTAACATCGTCAAAAGTCAAGCCATGAGGATATCTAGGCTGTTTTCTGAAGACTCATGCTTTAAAATAGGCATAGAAGACTTGAGGAATAAATTTATAGACAGGTCTTACACGGTAACGGAAGTTGAGGCTTCTTTAGGTATCATAGGTGAATTGAGAGAAGGCAGGGCTTCTCCCTACTTCTCTAGTAAACGAGATGATAGTAGCATCACCAAAACTAGCAGTGGAGTTATCAGAATACCGATACATTTTACACAAGATGTAAATAGTATTGAAAGCATATATCGAAAACATTGGGACATCTTGCTAACTGATCCAGTTATTTCTGAGATATTGAGCCAAGAACCAAAATTTACTTATAAAAATAAGTTGAATTTACACAGAATGTTATGTGGTCCGAATAGGTTTGACATAAATACAATCAGTAATCATAAAATGACTAAAAAATGTCAAAAATGCAATTATTGCAAATTCATTAAAGAAACTGATAAATTCAACCATCCTATTACAGGACAAGAATTTCATTTCACAGTTTCTGCCACTTGTGAGACCTGCCATGTGGTGTACCTGGCAACCTGTGTACACTGCCCTGCGTTTTATGTAGGGAAGACGGATAGAAAGTTTAAAGACCGAATTAGGGAACACTTATATAAAATCAAAGTTAGATGTTCTTCAAATGCTCTGTCTAGGCATGTAATTAATACATCTACCCCACATAGCTTTTTGTTTCAAGTGATTCAAAACAATGTTCTATCTCGTAGAAGAGGAGATATTTTTAACACCACGGAACAGATAGAGGCCAAATGGATCATCAGGCTTAGGGCTGATTTGTACCCAGGCCTCAATGACAGTCTCTCCATCAAACCCATACTTAAAGCTAGGAAACTTCATTGAAGCTTTTCACCCCTTTGCCACCCTTTATCAACTTCTGGCTGGTTTTACTTTTATATTTATAACATGTTCATACCTCACATTTTTCCATTTCTGTCTCCATTGTTGTCTCTGTATTTTACTCTGCAGGCTTATTAGGGGCCAATTGTTATGAAAGATGCTGATATACCATGTATTCCTCTTTCATCCAGTATACATATTTCACCTGATTTTGCACTTTTAGTCTCATATATTTTTATGTTTATAATATCAGCTGTTATCAACATCTTTGCGTGTGCACATATCTGTTTTGAATGATTTTTGCTGTTACAGATATTATGATATTTAGAAGCACACGCTGTACATATTTTAGATGCAGTCTTTTGAATGATCATTTTTGTACAGTTATAATTATGCTAAATAGCTCATGTGTAGATATTAATATCTTTATTAATTTGATTCCTATTTTAAACATGTATTCATGCATACAAGTATTTCAAATGGGACTATATCGCTTATTATTAAATACTAAACATGCGTGCCATTTTTGTTACTAGTATGCATATAAGTGCAGTATTTATAGGAAGATAGTATGTAATTGTGAAACACTTTATTTGCTGCATACTGTCTATGAGATGGTTACATAGATATTTAAATTATTTTAAAACATTTTGAATGTTACATGCAGCAGCAGTTAAAGTAGGGTGAAATGTTATTTTAGAACATTTTTATTGCACACTGTTTACAAAATGTCTGCATATATATTTTAAATATTTTAAATAATTTAAAACATTTTATAAGATTTTACATTTAGTAGGATGTGGCATCAGAGTTGCTTGTAGCATTTTACTACAAAAGTGATGTCAGTTTAAATATTTTATGTATAACAGGATGTGACATCAGAGTTGACTTCAGTATGTGCAAACAGGATGTGACATCAGTAGTTGACTCTAGCATTTTGCTATAAAATGGATGCTAGTATGTTTGTTTGTTAGTGGCCTGATGAAGATTCGTTGAAAGCGCTAGCCCTGTGTTCTAATTATTTTAATAAACGTGGTTTCTACTGGACGCTTGGATTTATTTTTACATGCTGGCTGCGTGTTTTTTCTACAAGTTATTGCCCAGTGGATGAGTAGGTTCGAATGAACACTCTATGGTGATTTTGACTCTTTTTTTATTGGATTAAGAGTTCGCAAAGTAAAGCGGTTTGTAGGTTACAGCTTCGTATCTTTTTGTGGAACATTTGGTTACCGTTTGTGACTGACTTGAATTGAACACAGCAAGTATACTTCCCATTATTTAAGCCTGTTTTTTTGTTGCATTTTATAAGTCTTGTTTATTATCAGGCGAACAGAGTGTAGTGAGCATTATTCTTTGTTTTTAAACTGCATTCTATAGCTATGTCAAGAATCTCAATGGCAACACTCAGATCTGCGCGGAGTCGCAGCACAATGGCACTAAATATAAAGAACCAACTGATTGCCAACATCCTGGCAGATAGGTTTAGTGCTAACTTTACCCCCCTCTCATCCCCTAAAGGGCCCATCTTTATACCGGAAGAATGCAAAGTTCCTGTAATTACGGCTGCACAGTTAAAAACCTCACTCTCCAATGTCAAAACACCGTATCCATGGGACCTGACAACATCCCAGGCTACGTTGTACATGAACTACAGAATGAACTGGCATCCCACCTAAGCACCATGTTCAATCATCGCCTCACCTCAGGCTTTGTGCCCACTGAAAAGCACACTGTGACATTTATCTCACTCCACAAAGGGGGAGCCACCATGCCACCGGGAACTACTGCCCCATTAGTCTAAAGAGTCTGGTTTGCAAGGCCGTGGAATGTATAAGCAGATACACTGGTAATCTCCACACTCTGGACCCCACCCAGTTCGGGTTTGTAAAAGGCAGATCATGTTTCCTAAACTTGATAGACGACTTTGAAGCAGTCACCAAAGCCGTAGACAAGGGTAAGGTAGTTCACACAGCCTATCTAGATCTCACCAAGGCTTTTGACACTATCCCCCACTCTGGAATTATAAATAAACTCACTAAACTAGGTATAAATCCCCATGTCACAAGATGGGTTGCCAACTGGCTCACTGACAGAACCCACACGGTGAAAGTAGCAGACTCCAAATCCGACTTCAGACCAGTGACAAGTGGAGTACCACAGGGTTCAGTCCTGGGTCCCCTCCTGTTTGGTATCTACTTTATCTACTTTTCTGAAGTACAGGCTAACACAGACTGTCTTTGGCTAATAAAGTTCGCAGATGACTGCAAACTAGGTGCCATAATCGAAACTCCCAATGATGTGGACATCCTACAAAAGGGCCTCACTGATACAGATGCCTGGTGTCAGAGCCATGGCCTCAAGCTCAATGACAAAAAGTGCATTGTCATCCCCTTTGATAAAAACTATGTACCTATGAGCTACCACATAGGTGGTAGTCTACTTAACACTGAAAGTGTGATAAGAGAACTTGGGACACAGGTGGACAGTAGTCTTTCCTTTGATAATCACATGACCACAGAAGTCAGGAAAACCTATGTGGCACACCTCATCACAAAAGGGTTCTCATCCAGGAAAAGAGGTCATTGTTCCCCTCTACCCATCACTCATTAGACCCATTATAGAGTACAGCGCCCCTTTTGGTATGTCCCTCACAAGACATCTACAACAACTGGAAAGGCCGCAGAAATACCTCACAAAGAGGATTACTGGCCTCAAACAGATGCTCTTCGCAGACAGTCTCAAACTCCAGCTTTACTCCATCGCATATTGCCTACTCAGAGGCAATCACTGCCCAACATGCAAAGCTATGTCAAACCCAGAGGTTTTGGACATGCTCCACTTAAAGAAATCCCAGTCCCTCCAAGCTATACGTTCTTGGGATCTAAACCTTGTCACCATAATGAACAGAACATGCTGCAGGGATAGATTCCTGTCCAAGAGACTTCCCATACTTTGGAACAAACTACCTGTCTATATGTCTATATCAAACAAAGCACTCTTCAAGAAAAATCTTGACTGGTTGGGAAATAGGAAATTCATCCCGGGGATCACCTCTGGGACTCTGCCCGACAGGGGAAAAGGAAAATCATTTTCTTGGGTGGCGAAAGCCAGGGTACCTTTTTGGCTAGGCTTATATAGGCCCTAGGGCCAGTAGCCTAGTACCTACCTATGAACCTATGGCAATAGTAGCAGCAGTTTATCTGATGCTACATGGATTCTGTTTTTTTTATATTTGGACTAGTGGCTCATAACAGCTCCAACCAGGGATCAACTGATCAAAGCATGAGATTATGTACTCTATTTATGCTCTCATCTGGGAATTATAATCAATTGCAAGAAATCTCAACTCAAACCAACTAAAACATTGGAATTCATCAGAGCCCTGTTCAATTCTGTCTAGAATAGCCTGTGCCCCTATATCATGGATTCAAATAATTCGATTTCAGGTCAAAAAGATCATTCAAATTTCCTCTTTCAGCCCAAATGATCTTTCATGCTTTGGGGGTGGATGCCTGCTGCAGTTGTTGTGGTAACTGTAGCAAGATACCATACGAGTATTCTTCAAACCTCTATCTAACCAGATTGATAATGCTGGTTTGCAAAAATTGCTTTCTGTGGTGGATTTACACTGATCAGATAATAGAAGGTCTTCCTTTTTATTTTCTCTCAGCCCAAGGCCATAGTGACCATGGGTGTTTCCCAGATTGGGGGTGGGTGGGGGACATTTCTTGAGAAAGACTGTCCAAAGTGGTTGGACCCCAAAGAAGCCAACATGCATATCATTGTCCTGGAAATGAGAGATGTCATCCTTGCTTTGCAGGCCTTCCAAGAAACTCTCCCCGCCAGGACTGTTGTGATCCAGATAGACAATGTTAGTTGTCTGGTGTGTCTACAGACCAGGGGGAACCAAATCTTATCCCCTGTAGTGAGGAGCTATGAATATGTGGCAGTGGGTGCTCTCATCCAGTTGGTTTCTGATAGCGATGCACATTCCAGGGAAAACCATCATGATTTCAGACAAGTTGAGCAGGTCTATTCTGATGCCTCACGAGTGGTTTCGCAACATGAATGTGGCAGAGAAGATATTCCTTTGATGGGCCAACTGGGCTGCAAACTCTTCTTTTCCTCTCAACAGCCAAGTGCAGCAGGTTCTTTGCCTTCATTTCCCCCCACTAGTGGAGTCACTGAGAGATGCTCTTCTTTACTACTGGCTAGACCGTCTCTTTTATGCCTATTGCCTATTACCCTTAATCCCCACATTTATTCAGAAAGCATCTTTATTTGAAGAGCAAAGAAATCCACACTGCCTTTTACTGGCCTCATCAAATTTGGTTCCCTTTTCTTTGGCCTCATCTTTTACCCTCCATGGACTCTGGATCCAACTTCAGACTTACTGTTTCACCCAACAGACCAGATTCATCCAGAAATTTCAGACCTGAAGTTGACTGCATGGCTTTTCTATTTCCGTTGATTGCTAGACGGCCCAGGCTGCCCTCTCCTGTCCGTCACATACTTTTGTCATCCCACAAAGCTTCCACTAGGAACTTTACATAGGCAAGTGGAAAAGATTTGTCATTTGGGAGGAACAAAGCAAATTAGACTCATTTTCAGCTCCTCTTCCCAAAGTTCTTGAATTTTTAGCTTCAATTTTCAGTGACAGAGCTAGCTCTTCTACAGTAAAAGTGCAGCTGGCTGCTATTTCCAGTTTTCATATAGCAGAAAATAACTCGTCTTTGGCATCCTCCAAACTTTGCTGATTATTTCTTAGAAGAATTTTTCTACTTAGACCTCCAGTTAAAGATCCTACTCTTCCTTGGGATTTGAACATAATTTTACAGTTTTTAACAACCTGCTTTTGAACCTTGATCTAAAAGTGAACTAAAATTTCTGACCTGGAAAACTGTCTTCTTAGTAGCAGTTTAGCTCTGACAGATGTGTAGCAGGACTACAGGCCTGGTCTTCTAAACCTCCTTATTTGATTTTTCGGGTCTTTATCATATGAGCGAATCGCACAAATTGAGAACGCTCATAATATTGAACATACCGGAACTTAACCCCCCCCCGCTAAATATATATTCCAACTCTGAGATCGCATTACAGTGAGGAAAGGACATATATCCCATTCTTCACTGTACCACAATCTCAGAAGAAGCACTTCGAGGAGGTCCGGTATGTTCGATATTATGAGCATCACAATTTGAGAGATTTGCTCATATGATATAGACACGATTTTTCATAAGGATAAAAGTGTCTTTACGAACTAAGCCTTCCTTTCTTCCTAAGGTGGTGTCAGACTCCAATATTAATCAAACTAGTAACCTTCCAGTCTCCTTTCTAAGTTTATCAAATAAAGACAAATATGATGTTCTAGTTGCACTGTTGCAATCCTGACAGTTGGGATTTCTGCCGTGAAAGTCCTCAGCTGACCCAACTACCGGAGAGACTCATTTCGCCTTCCAGGCTGGTGGACACCATAACTGATATCAGTACGCTCAGGCGCAAAGGGAGCCAGCCTGCTTCATCACTTTAGTCTTTTCTTGCTGCCAGAGCCTGAAGCAGATTTCAAATGTATTGGTCGGTCCACACCAGAGATACAACGTCAGAATCATAAGTATCCCATTGGAGAACTAATTCCTTTTTTGGTTGACTCTGTCAGATAAATTTAATACTTGATGTGTTGTCAGTCTCTCCTTTATTCTCACTGATGGGTTCAGATCTGATGTGTCAGAACTGTCTTGGCCATTCCAATAGCTGAAGGTCTTCAGCAAAGCTCGTGGGCTCCCTTCTCTACCTATAATGCAGTTCCCCACCTTCCTCAGATCTCGTATGCCACGCTGTGAGAAGGATCTTCAAGCAAGCTCTGGGCTAATTTTTTTTTTTTTTTTACTTTTTATTAGATATTTTTTTCTTGTATATCTTAGTTTTATTATTCTATATACCTTAAATTCCTTGATAGTTAGCACCTTTCCCCTTCCCATTAGCATCGATTGTGATGAGAGGACTCGCATCTGTTTAAGTTAGAGGGTGTTTTCCTTTCCCTTGTATAAAGTTTTATGTCTATTGGGTCGATTTTTTTTCCTTCAGATTACTACTCATTTTTAGTTAGAGAGTAGTTAAGCAACTCCCCCCCCCCCCCCCCAACACAAAGTCTGTTTTAGTTAGAGGACTTTTGAATACTGTTAAAGTTCTAATTTTCTTTCTGTCATAATCTTTCTAAATTAGAGTGGTTCCTTGTGTTACCTTTTTACTATGTCCCAAAAAGAAGGTACGCTGTTGGGTTTCAAAAAAATATGGAAAGTTCAGCCAAAAGATACCCCTCAGTGACTCTCACTCATTCTGTTTACTGTCTGGGGCCTTTTCACTTGCAAGAATCTTGTTCCATATGTCACGCTTTTAATCTAAGGGCGCTTATGGAACAGAAAAACAAATTGATTTTGAAGGGGTTAGTTAAAATCCCGTTCTCTGAAGCTATCTCTGTAGAACCCTCCTCTCCAAAATCAGACAAATCTTAGAGAGCAGGGAAACGACTTTCTCCGGCTCCGATAACTTCCGTGGAGCCGAAGGCTAAACAACATGGTGTCCACTCCTACAGTACCTACGGAACAGACAGTTAACCTCAATAGCAGGAACCTCTTCGGATCAGACAAAATCATCAGCTCTTTAATCAGACCCATATTGTCCTCTCAGTGAGGCTATCTGATCCAGTCTCCATCCTTGGAGCCTGTTGCGTCTCTGCTCCTATCCCCTCTGTTAACCAGATCCAGATCAGTGTTGTCTACTAGGTCTACCAGAAGCCTCTCGAATGAAAATGTGGATAGGGTGATGCAGAGGCTTCTCAAGACACCTGCCTTGGCCAAACTGTTTTGCTCCTGAACCCAAAGGAGTCTGATCAGACTCATTATTCCCCTGTGGCGCCTCTTCCTTCTCCGATCCGTCCTTCGGTTTCGGAGCTGGAAATCTCAGATATCCAACTGGTGTCTGTATCTGGCCCAGGATCTCTGAGCTCCTCTGATCTGATGTCTGCCCAGAGTGTGTCTGTCCAATCGGAACAGGAGACCGCTGGGAGCTGACACTCACCGGTTGGGTCCTCAAAGCCGGTTTGGATCTCCTCTTATCCGATCTTGTCTCCCGAGGCTTCAAAGCTGATGGGTTCAGCTCCCGCCTAATCTTTGGAGCTTCTGTCTTCTGTTCCAGGGGCTCTTTTGGCTCTGACATCTGTATTGTCAGGTCCGGGGAGTTCTCAGAGCAGGGGTGGCCTGCCTTTGAAGTTGAGGGTATTGACTGCTCCTCCATCTCAGGCACAGTCCCCTTCGAAGATTCTCTCCCTCTTTGGCACAGGTGTCTTTTCCTCATTACTTCCATCCACAGGACTACAGGGATCAAAGGCTTCAGAATGTCCCCCAGGGGACCCCCCCCCCCTTGAAACTTCCCCAGAGTACCCCACTGAATACGTTTCTTGGATGAGACCATGCAAGAGGAAGCATCTAGACTCTCCAAAGGAGTCAGTCTCTTCAGATACTGACCTTGATGAAGTAGATGGGTCCCCACTATCACCTCTTGAGGATGTCTCCTTTGGAGACATCCTAGAAATTTTGACACCGGTGACTGGCAGTCCTCTTCCCCTTTGGCTGAGGAGTCTATGTACCTGAAGGCTTACAGATCTTGCCCTTCAACCTCTTGGGTGACACCGCTTTCTACTGAGCTTATTCAGCTAATCTCTTGGAAGGCCTGGAAGACCCCAGATTCTGTAGAGCCCACTCTGAGGAGGCCAATCAAATATGTTACAACACCTAAAGACCAAGCCTTAATCACCAAGGGAGTAGCGGGTCCCGCAAAAAGGAACTTTGAGACCATTTCCTCTATCTGCCTTCCTAATAAGGATTCCAGGACGATAGATATGGGAAGAGCATCTTCTCTTCAGTGGCTTTTACACTTCAATCGCTGAACTATCTTACTCATTTCGCCAGACTTCAGAGGGACCTTCTGAAAGAACTGTCAGACTCCCTCTTTTTTTAATTTCTCCAAATGTTTTGGCTTTCTAATACTATGACCGGAATGGACCGCTTTCCTAATTTATAGTACAGTTAAAGAATCATGAAATCAGTATTGTTTTAATCTTTGATGTCAGCCAAAAATGCTCTCTGCAGCACCCATAATGTGCCCAGTAATGACTCCTCCTGCAATTAGTATGGGATTACATTAGTTGGTAGCATATCTAAATAAGATTGGAGATCCTTTTTTATAATACCTATTGCTCCTACTACTATTGGAACTGTCTGGGTACCTTTCTTCCACATTGCTGTCATTTCTGCCTGCAAATCCTGTTAGTTTGACTCTCTCTCTACGCAAGACACTGGGTGTGGCAGTTTCAATGATCAATGCTACTCTTGTCTTTTTCTAGGCCACTATATCCGGTTTTCTAGCATCTATCTTTTGAACTGTTGGTAATGGGTGATCCTATGTGATGTAACTTCATTTTCTGTGATGCTTTATGGTTCATGTTTCCACTGTTTTTCAGCCACTTCGATACCATACTATTTGCACAATCACCAGTGCAACAGTCTTGCCACATTATTATGCCTTTCAGTATACAGTTTTCTTGTCATTAGTATGTCACAACCAGCAATGAGGTGAGCAACTGTTTCCACTTAAGTTTTTACAAAACCTGCATTTGTCTGTCAGACTCCCACCAAGGAGCTGTAGCTGATGCAGTGGCAGATGAGATTAATGCACAGCTTGCTACCTTTACCTCTGTAGTCAACTTGTCCATGAGACTCATTTCATATGCAGCAGATGGCGCAAGTAGAGAGGCAGGTTCAGGCATCTTGATTAGTAGGCAGGCCTGGATGCGCCTTTGTGATGTCATGAAGCCCTTCACGACTTGCTTCGCTAATACCCCGTTTGTCTCATCTCTCTTTGGGCCTAAAGTTAAAGAAACACTAACCCGATGTGAGCAAGAAGGTAAAACCTTGTCTGCCATTGGGAGTATGTTTTTCCAGATCATTTCCCAAAGGGTCAGAGAGGTAGTGGGAAGATGTGGTTTAGAAAATCTCAGAGGTCTTATCAAGACGCACAGGTGGTAGTTCCCCCCAGGGGCAGAGGAGGGAACAATAACAGAAGACGCCACACTCGCAGCAGATGAGGCCTGCAGAATCAGGGCTCCAGAAATTCCTTCTTTGGCAGACCCTTTCATTGCTGCTGGAGTGCCCAACTGCTCGACTCTGGAGGCGGTTGAGGGAAGACTGTCATTGCACCTAGAAACCTGGCAGAAAATAACCAATAACAAGTGGGTGCAGGATATAACATCCAGGGGTTATTTCATTCCCTTTTCTGTCCCTAGTCCTGAAAATGCAGCCAATCCAGATGTTCCATCCAGTCAAAGGGAACAAGCAATGTTAGAAATGCAAAAGTTGCTAAGAAAGTCATCCTAGAAGTCCCCACAGACCAGAAAGGATCCGGAACTTACTCAAGATTCTTTTTAGTATTAAAGAAAACTGCACTGGAAACCCATTTTGGATCTCTTCCATCTCAACAAATCGGTGAAGAAATCCCGAGTTCTGGATGGTCACACTGCAGTCGATACTTCCATTCATGGAGAAAGACAACTGGATGTGCTCTGAATGACAACTGGATGTGCTCTGTAGACCTTCAGGATACATACTACCACATCAAAATGGAAAGGCGATTCAGAAGGTACCTGCGCTTCCGGGAACCAGTCTCTTCAGTTTTGAGCTCTACCCTTTAGTCTCACTACAACCCCCAGAGTGTTCACCTGAAATGCCAAGGATTCCAGGTGTTTCCATATCCAGATGACTGGCTGATAGCCACCCCAACCAGGTATCTTCTGCTGCAAGCCAGGGACTGTACACTTCAACTTTGTTCTTCTCTAGGCATTACCATCAATTATGAAAAATTTGCTCTAGAGTCATCTCAAAACTTAAATTTATAGGAGCAGAGATAGATACAAGCATGCTGATAGCAAGACTCCCTCACAACAGAGTGCACTATCTTAGCCTACATGTGAAACTGTTAATCAGGAAAAATCAAGCCACTGCAAAACAAGTGCTACAGGTTCTGGGCAAGATGGCTGCATCTGTCATACTTATCCCTCTAGCTCGACTGCATATGAGAATATCTTAATGGTTAATTTCCAAACAATGGTCAATTCTGGAACTGCCAATGTTGCACAAGATTCTCGTAAGCAATTCTTGCAAAAAGGATCTCGAGTGGTTGATCAACTCTCCTTCAGTATCTCAAGGCCATCCCTTTATTCCCTCTCATCCTCAAGCCACGATGACCACAGACACTTCCCAGATAGGGTGGGAGAGGCATTATCTAGGGAAGATGGTCCAAGGCACCTGGCAGGAACACGAGGTTCACTTGCACATAAAACATCCTAGAGATGAGGGCAGTGCTCTTGGTGTTGCAGGCATTTCAGGACACACTTCCTCTAGGAACGATAGCAATTCAGTCAGACAATATATCTGTAGTCTAGTACATAAACAAGGAGGAACCAGATCTTACCCTTCTTGTAGAGAACCTCCTAAGGGTTTGGCAATGGGCGACGTCCTCCAACCGTTTTTTGATTGTTAAGCATATTCTGGGGAAATCCAACGTGATTGCGGACAAATTGATCAGAGCTATATTATGGCCCCATGAGTGGTCCTTTACTTAGAAAGTAGAGGAAAACATTTTCAGAAATGGGGCCAGATGTGCTGTGATCTTTTTGCTTCACCTACCAATGCTAAATACAGCAACTTCTTTGTCCTGATTTCCACCAAGGGATGCACTTGTTCACAATTGGCCTCCAGTACTCCTATATGCTTTCCCTCCAATTCCTCTGATTCCCAAACTATTACAGAAGGTGGGTCTGTTGGAGACCACGATAATCCTCATTGCGCCCTCCTGGCCTCATTAAATCTTGTTTCCATTTCTACAGCCTCATCTTTGAGACATCCATGGATTCTGAATCCGGTCCCAGATTTATTGACTCATCCATCTGGAATGGCATGTCTTGGCCTTCACAGCCTCAAGTTGACAGCTTGGCTGCTCCAGTTCCCTTGATTGTCAGATTTCCCTGTCTGTTGTCTCCAGTAAAACATATTGTATTGTCCTCCCATAAAACCTCTACACATAAATTATACAACAGTAATGGAATAGGCTCGTATTATAGGTGATTGATAACCAAGTAGATCCCTTTTCTGCACCAATACATTCTATATTGGAATTTCTAACCAAACTTTTTCATGAAGGCACTGTTTCTTCTTCTATTAGAGTCCAACTAGCAGCAATTTCAAATTTCCATGTAGGAGAGAATAGCTCTACTATCATGTCACACAGGCTCTGTAAGGCCTTTCTGAAATGACCACAAAATTCCAAGAAAAGCAAAGTATGAAAAAAGTCCGAGACTCCACAGCTACAGCAGAGAATTTATTGAACATCTAATGTATACAACAAACACAGTGCAGAATTCAATACTCAAGGTTAAGCGCTTTCACCCAACCACTGTCAGGCTTTTTCAGAACAATTGAAAAGTGCGTGAATAATTACAACCAGCAATGTAAAATCGACCAATAAATGAACACTAACAAGATAACCCCCTCCCCTTTTAAAAAAAAGTGTTTGCCTTAAATGCAATTAACACTTTTTTAAAATGGGAGGGGTTAGCTTGTTAGTGCTCATTTATTGGTCGATTTTACGTTGTTGGTTGTATTTAAATTATTATTCACGCATTTTTCAATTGTTCTGAAGAAGCCTGACAGTGGTTGGGTGAAAGTGTTTAACCTTGGATATTGAATTCTGCACTGTGTTTTTCGTATACTTTAGTTCAATAAATTCTCTGCTGTAGCTGTGGACTTTCTGAAAGGAACAACAATGATTAGGTCTCCATACAAGAATCAATTCAATGATTAGAATTTCAATTTAACTAATATCATGTGTTCCCCCTTTGAACCTTCAGTCGCATGTGATTTAAAGTGTCTGTCTTGGAAAACACACTTTTTAGTGGCTATAAACTCAGCCAGAAGAGTCTTGGAGTTGCAGGCCTTGTCTTCCAATCCCCCTTACGTGATTTTCGTAAGTGTAGAGTTTCTTTATGCACTAATTCCCCCCCCCCCCCTTTTTGCCAAAGGTAGTATCAGAAACTAACCTAAATTAATCTATCTACTTACCAGAGTTCTTTCCTAATTACCAGAACACAGGCGAATGCTCCCTGCATCCTCTCGACGTACATAGCCAATTACATTTTTATTTGCACAAAATTTCAGGTTTCAGAAAATCGGACCAACTTTTTATCTTATTCTGAGACTAAAAAAGGTCAACCAGCTTCAAAGGTTACCTTCTCTAGATAGCTCGCTTCTTGTATATTCTCCTTCTACAGTACTAAGAACGAGCCTCTTCCTTTTCCTGTTGAGGCACATTCCACCAGGTCAGTAGCTATATCTGCAACCTGTCAAGCAAGGTTGCCTGGGAATGATATCTGTGCTGCAGCTACATGGGAAAACAACATACCTTTATTAATCGTTACAAATTGGACTTCTACTCCAGTAGTAGAGCTTCATTTGGTTCCGAGAAAAATTCTTCCATGAGCCACCTAGGAATTTGGTTGCTTGGGACGTGGTCCTATCAGTGAGAATAAAGACGAGATTGACAGCAACGCATAAAGAACTTATGTACTTACCATATCATTCCATGTGTTTTGTCCATCTCAGTTTTTATTCTCAGAACCCACCCTCCATGCCCCCTTCCAGATTTTTTGGAAGACATAGTGGACGGTGGATTTATAGATATCTATAACCTTCAGAAATACTGATATTGACCTCAGAAGCATCATAACTACTCTGTGAGTTGTCTTCTTTTCTAGGAGGGCAAACAAGATCTGAGGAAGTTGGGGAGCTGCATTGAGTAGGGAAGGGAGCCCACGAGCTTTGCTGAAGACCTTGAGCTATTGGAAAGGCCAAGACGGATCCAACACATCAGATCGATCCCATCAGTGAGAATAAAGGTTGTGATGGACAACACACATGGAAAGTTATGGTAAGTATGCAAAATATTTCCACTGTGTTAAACCAGTTCCGTACAGAGACTTCATTACGGTTTGTGCAACATACCTAGGTCAAGACCACAACATCCCTAACTTTTTTCTGTGCTGGAAAACTAGGTTTAACAGTAGAACTGTTGGGCATTGAGCAGAGTTATTAGTTTGTTTTCTGCAGTAGGAATCTGTGATCATGTACTATGGTGTCTACCAGTCGTCCCAAGCTCAATTTACCTTGAACCAAAAAAGATAAGAAACAAAAGCCTAGGTCCACTGATGACACTTACTTGCCCCTGGCTCTCCTATTAGACTTGTGATTGTTGAGGAAGGTGAGGTGCTTTCGTAGCCTCCTTCAACCTTTGATTAATTGAACCAGGTCTCTGTCGTGACCCATTTCGAGTAGAACATGCCTTCGGTTCCTTTGACTTCTACATCTTATATCTTCAACTCATCTGAGTTCGAGACCGCTTAGCAGGCCACGGCTTCCAACAAGTGACTGCCAAGTTGAGATTTTTCATGGTCTAGGGCCATTCTGGTGCATCTTCAATTTAAAGAGTCAGGTTTGAGGATGTTGGACACTCCTAGGCCTAAGGCCAAGCCCACACCAAAGAAAGACATTGTGGCAGGGACTTCGGTTAGTCCTGTAGGCTCCCAGTTTCAGGGACCCCAACAAAATTTGATCACATTGTCTGAAAACCTCAACATTGTAAGGTCTAGACAGACTTCAGAGATTATTACCTCATGGAAAAGAGACCCCCCCCCCCCAAAAAAAAAAAAAAATACCTCACTGATTCACTGCATTCAGAAGAGTCTGTTTTGGAGAACTCTGCATCTGTCTAAGGCCCCACTTACACCTCGTATATGAGGGATCAGATTCGGAGAAAAATCCCCCCTCTGCCTCTCCTCTTGAAGATCTCACTTTGAGAGACTCTTCATGCTGTGAGGCAACATTTTCAGTGGGAAGGCCAAAAAGAGAGTCATGGAGTCTAGACCTTCCTGAGCACAAACCCTTAGCACCTATCCTGGAAGTGGCGGAAGATGTTTTTCAGGATGCTTTCTTAAATTCTGACTCGCTTCCTTCTGCATCCATTAAGCCTTGACTGGTTCTACAGGGTCCAAGACTCGCATAAATATCTGTTCAAAAACCCAGCTGCTGACCCTGAAGTGGTCACCCCTAGATTTAAGGGGTCTAGGACCAGTACCTCTAGGAACCCATTACCTATTGACAAAGAAAGTAGGGCTCATGATAGATTTAGAAAGAAAGTGTACACTTCGGCTACCCTTTGTGTGTGGCCCTCAGTTGTCAGTTCCATATGCTCAAATACCACCAAACCATTCTTGACCAACTAAAACAAAAGGTTTCCGGTCTAGAGGATCAAACCTTTCTAAGGAAGTTTTAAATCTCTGCCATTCCAGTTTTCAAGTGACTAAATACTCCTTGCACTGTGGGTGTGATGCCATGGAGGCCTCCTGCAGGACAACTGTCACTGGCACAGTGATCAGGAGACATGCTTGGCTTAGGGAGCAAACCACTCTGACCAGGTGAAAGCTAATTTCCTGGATGCCCCCGTGACAGAGAAATGCCGCTTTGAGGATAAAGCTGAAGTAGTCCTCAGAAAGATGGAGGATAAGGCAAAATCCATGCAAACGGTAAATGACTTTCTACAAGTGCAGCCCCCCAGGTTCATCAGGAATTTTCCAGCCAAACATTGGTTCTTTCCCCACCCAGTCTTGAAGAAAACAAAGTCTCAAAGGGACAGGACCCACAGACATCAACCACAGTAACAAAGATCTCTAGGCAGTGGACCTCAGAGTCTCACAGACATAGGATGTCTAGGACACCTGTCCTTGCCAGAGAGCAGTTATGAGACTCCGCTCCCACCCCCCTCCCCAACCCCACCCCAAAAGTAGGAGGAAGGCTGTCCCTTTTCTGTCGAAACTGGACCCATTTTACTTCAGATCACTAAGTTTTAAATATCATTGCCAATGGTTACAAAACTCGCTTTCAAAGAGCCCTTAAAATTCTCAGGATACCCAGATGTACACCAAAATAAAAAAAAATGCTTTAGAACAAATTCAAATTGTGTTCCCAGGGAGCAGTGGAACTGGTTCCAGAAGATCAAAAATAGAAAGGATTTTACTCTAGATTATTTCTGGTACCCTGAAAAGAAGTGTCTTGACATCCCATTCTGGACCTGTTCAACTAAAATCTTTTTCTCAGTGTACCAAAATTCAGAATGTTGATCCTGCAGAAGCCACTCCCCATGTTATCCCCTCAGGCATTCATGGTTTCATTAGACCTAAAAGACTCCTATCTGCACATCCCCATATCAAAGTTGCACAGAAGGTTTCTTCGCTTCAGAGCAAGCTCCAGTCATCAGTTTTCAGCTCTGTCCTTTGAACTGTCTACTGCACCAAGGATTTTTTACAAAGTTCCTGTTCCTGCCATTGCTTTCTGCAGGACCAAAGGGTTCCAGATTTACCCATACATGGATGATTGCTTAATACAGGCCTCAGACCGGTCACAGATTCTCAAAGACCCGAAATTCACACAGGACCTCCTAATCTCCTTTGGGTTCACGCTAAACCTAAAGAAGTCCTGGACTCGTCCTCCAAAAGGCCTTCCTCCCCCTGGACAGTTACCTTTTAGACCAGCTACTTACAGAAATTATAGTGCAAACAGTGTATAACAGCTAGAGAATTTTTCAGAGCTCTGGGGTACATAGCATCTTGTATCCTCACAGTGCCACTAGCCACGCTACACATGACGAAGCTTCAGTGATATCTAAAGAATGTGTGGTGCCAGAGCAGTCAGACCCTGGACACCAAAATACACCTGACACCTTTCCTCAAGCAAAACCTCATATGGTAGGTACAGGCTTGCACCCAGAATCAAGGCTTGAACTTCAAAATCTCTTCTCAGGGGCAAGCCCTCACCACAGACACCTCAGACATTGCATGGGGGTTCCCATACCCAACATCTCCAAACCCACGGATTAAGGTATTCCAAGACCAAGAAGAGATGCATAAATTGGAAAGAATGCATGGTAGTTCTAAAAGGCTTACTGGCCTTCAAGGAGATATGGATACCAGGGGTGGTAGTAGTGCAGACAGACAACAACACAGTCATGTGGTACATAGACAAGGAGGCACACACACCTACACCCTGTGCTATTTAGCCATATCAGTCTGGGAGACAGCACACTCCATGGGACTTCACCTCCTAGCACAATATCTGCCAGGGGTAGAAAGCATCCTTGCAGATCACCTCAGCAGGAACTTGACAGACCTCCACGACTGGCACCTACACAGAGAGATCTCTCTCAGCAGAGCTCAAAAGTGGGGAACCCCACAGGTGAACCTCTGTGCCAGCAAGGACAATGCTTAACTGGAGAAATTCTGTACCAGGACAAGGCAGGCATTGTCATGGAGAATGGATGCCTTCTCCTTCCCATTGACTCGCTTCTTCATTTCCACACCCCCCCCCCTCCCTCACCTCTTCTGCCTCAAGTCCTTCTAAAGATAAGAAAGAGGGCCCAAGGTCCATTCTGATAGCTCCAAACTGGCCCAGGCTACACTGGTTTCCACGCTCCTCACAGTCAGAAGCCTTGGCAGTTAATACAGAGGGTAGACCTCCTCACGCAAGACAAAGGGAGGATAGTGCACCCCCATCTGCAGACCCTAAATCTTTCAGCTTGGAATATCCCACATCACTTAACTGTTGCACCATCTTAAGTCAGCAGGTGCAAAACATTCTGAAGGAATCCAGAAAGCCTAGTCCAAGGAAATCTTATTTGGCCAAATGGACAAGATTCTCTACTTGGTGGCAGAGGCACTAAGTTGAGCCGAGTTCATCTAACATTTCGGCCATTTTGGAGTACTTGGCTAATCTAGTGGATAAAGGCCTTTCTTATCCCTCCATAAAAATACATGCCAAGGCCATCTATGCTCACATTTCTGTTCTTCCCCCAGTCTTCTCACACTCCCTCTTGAAACAATTGCTTAGGGATGTCATTCACATTGAGTCCCCCGGGAGGAAACCCACACCTCCATGGGAGGAATGCTGGAAAACATGGACTTTGCCTCACTTTGAACTTACAGCTACTGCCTCTTTAAAATTCCTCACTTGGTAGACTTCTCTTTTAGCCATTACCTCTGCTAGAAGGGTCTCCATTACAGGCCCTAATAGCAGTAGCCTTTCGTTATCTTCCATAAAGACAGGTTCTCCCTCAGGACTTAACCCTTCCTTTATGCCTGACATGGTAACCAATGGAACTTTGAATTAAGCCATTCATCTGCCTACCTTCTTTCCCAATCCTCAGAATAAGAAAGAAATATTACTGCACTCCTTAGATGTGCACAGAATGTTACATTTCTACTTAGGACAAAATCCTTGAGATCAGATCAACTGTTCGTAACCTTTCCACCCTGATCTGAAGGAAAACCAGTTTCTAAACAGACCATTTCCAACTGGACTTCCCACTGCACTTCTTTCTGCTACAGCCATCATGGCAAAACAACCTAGGATTTGGTTAGACCTCACTCTACCAGGGCCACAACTACTTCTACAGCTTTCTTTGAGGATCCCCACCAAAGACATTCTGGAAGCAGCCACTTGGTGTTCTGTGTATTCCTTCACAAGACATTGCCACCTGCCAGCTTTCTCAAAATCCAGAGCAGGATTTGCCTTTGCAGTCCTGCAGGGGATCCTCTCCTCTACTTTACCTCCGTCCACCCTCGGTTAAGGTTTGGGAATATTCCCAGTTGTTGGACTGCAGTAGTGAAACACAAAGAACATAGTACAGTTGTGTACACTTACCATAAATGTAGATGTTCGAGTGTATTCACTGTTGCAGTCTTCTTTCACTCCCTCTTACCCCCATGGCCTACCAGGTATACTTAGAATCTCCAAATATGACGATCTTGGGCACTTTTGCAGGCTACCCTGAGTTAGGTTCTCCCCTTTCTTTATTCCCCTATGTTTAACTCTGGGCTCCTCCTACATGGGGCCAAGAAAATAGTGACGCAATGACGCAGGCTAGCTCCCTTTATACCCGGGTGTACTGACTTTAGTTTAGGCATCTGCCAGCCTGGGAGGCAAAACAAGTTTCTCTGGTAGTCGGGCTAGCCCAGGGCTTTCTTAGCTGGAAATCCCAACTGTCAGGACTGCAACAGTGAATATACCTAAACATCTACATTTATGTTAAATGTTCACAGCTGTACTTTGTATGTATTGATTGTTCACAGACAGTTAAGGTTTCATTTACACAGAACCAAACATTTCATGAAATCAGAACAATTGTGTCTCTCCTTTTCAGAATCAGAATTAGCTAAACCAGTTTCTAAAGTGACTTAAGGTAATACAAATCAGTTAATTTAGCTTTGTTTATAAGGAATTGGGCATACCTTTACCTAAACCACTAAAGGCGCATTCCACCAGATCTACGCTGACTTCAGCCTATTTGTCTAGATCTTCATTGGATGATATTCGTGCAGCTCCTGTTTTGGCGACTTCTTGTACCCTATATTGCTCATTACAAATCAGTTCTGGTCTCTAGAGGAGGAGTAGCCTTTGCCTTATTGGTACACAGGAATATCCTTCGTTAGAGTCCTCCTGGGGTTTTAGGTAGCTGGAGAAGACTGTCCCAAGAGTTGAGGAATGAATGAAAATTGACAACATCAGATAAAGAAGTTAAGTACTCACCATAACGATCCATCTGTGTTGTCCATTTTTATTCATCCTCAACTTCCCTTCCACCAACCCCTCGTGTCCTTTTGGAAGAATCAAAAATACTGGAGGAACCGCTGTACCTGTGTTTGAGTCCCCAGATTCTATTATTCTTCTGCAATGGTGTTCAGATGTGAGGGGCAGCAAACAAAATCTGAAGTATGTTAGGTGAGTGCATTATGGGAAGGGAAGGAGCCTGAGAGTTTTTCTTATCCACAAGCTGGTAAGTGGCCAAGTTGGATCCGGGGATCGAATCAGAACCCAAGAGTTGAGGAAGAATGAAAATGGACAACACAGATGGTTATGGTGAGTACATAACTTTTTTTATTTAAAAATATTTTTAATATGTTGGAGTTTTTCTTTGTGCTTCTACTGAAAATGTTTTTTTGAGTAGGCACCGCTTTGGGCAGACCTGGTAAACAAAAGCAAAATAAATACATTTTTAAAATTTGATCAAATGTGTTTTTTCTTTCTGCTTCAGTCTTTGGATATTTTAATTTGATTGGATCCCATAGCAGTCAGCTTTCAGATCTTCATATTCTGAGACTTTCCCTTTTCTCCCATAGTTCCCTGCCTACCTAAAGATTCTCGGATCTTGCTTGCTGCTTGTTGAGACAGCTGGGCTGTGTAAGGCTCCATATTTTTCATCAAGATAAGTGCATGTTTGCTTGTTCAATAATTTTATATGTTTCTTCCTCTCCTTTTTTTTTAATATTTCCTCCTGTCCTTGGTAGTTTGAGTGTCTAGTCACAAATATATTTCTGTAGTTTGTTGTTTTTCATCCTTTTCTTTGCCCTTGATGGCTTATTCCCGCTTTAATCCTTGTCAGGTTAAAAAAATGCTCTTACAAAACTGTCAAAAACAAATCATTCTTAATAGGGCGGGTGTTTTGTTTTATGATGCTTGTGAGACTTCTTTCCCACCTGTGGATTCTAAGTCCATGGTTTTTCGCAAGTGTGTGTGGGGTGTGAACATAAACTACAGCCCCCCCCCCCCCCCCCCCAAAAAAAAAAAGACTGTGTGTGTCTATTACCTTGGGACCTGATCACCTCTGTACAGATTGTTAGGTCTCTTTAGCTTTCTGGTCACAGGTGCTGGTCGACTGCCAGGTCAGATTGATTTTGAAAGACTTTCTTCTAGCTGCTGTGGCTGATTTTCCTTCTGCACCCTTTACACCTTCTTCCAGAGTTGTAGGGAATGAAGAGGGAGAGGGAAAGAAAAGGACAGTAAGAGTAAGAAAGAAACCAGGAGAGAGAAGCAGAAATTTGAGGAAAAGTAAAAAAAAAAATGAAAGAGGCGCATTCTGTTTTTACTCCTACAGGGCCAGACCAAACAAAAGTCCCTAAGGACTTTGTTGGCTCTAGCTATGTCAGAATTTGAAACTGGTGCCTGTTTGGCTCTCGCCTTCCACATTTTCGGCATCTTGAATTGGATCCGACATACCAAGTTCCTTTCTGTGCCACTCCCGTGTCAGTTTAGGTCCATTCCCCTTTTATACAGGTATTACCCTTGAGTTGGAGTTTTCCTCAGAGGCATTTCTGCTTCGGACCTGAACCTCTCCTTTTCAGATCCAGGAGGTTTCAGTTTTTCATTTGAAGTCCAGCAAGCTGACTTGTTTCGCTTCTTAATGATCTGCGAGATGTACCAGACATTTTAAGGACACAGCTTGTAATCAACCCATGAGAAGATTGTTGAAGATTCAAATGAAGTTCTGTTTTATCCTTCCCCTCTCTCCTTAGGGGTCGAGGGTCCTGTCGTTTTGACTGCAAATGTTCCTCTTCCATGCCATTTCTCAGCACTTGTGCCCTTGACTCCGACAAATGTCCCATCAACCAGACAGCTTGAACCCTGTTGGATGTCTTCTTGACATACTCCATTGTCTTTGGATCAGAGTGCATCCCAGAGCAGTGGCATCAGGACTGAGGGCCAAGGCTTGGATTCATTCTGGAGAATTTTGAGCCATCTCTGCCACTCTGTGCCGTGGTCTTAGATAGCTCATCTCCAATTTCTGTCAAATCTGACTGGTTTGGCAGCTTCTCTTAGGCTGTCATATCAGCGAGTGCCCTTGGCTAGTCATCCAGTTTCAGCTTTCGACATTGTAGAGTGGATTGTATTTCAGTTAGCGAAGGGTTCTTCATTCCTTTTGACAGATCCATCTACTTTCTCCCTGTCTGCCTGCGTTTCTCACAAGTTGATCTTGGGGGAAAGCATGTGAGTCTAGAACAACCTTGAATTAGACCCTCCCCAGTTGATCCCAAGCAGGCCAGGTCAAGGGCTTGGACTGTTTTGGCAAGTGCACCAATGCTTTGGCCATGTTTGCTGTTTGTGTTCTAAATTGCTCATCGCACTTAACTAGGCTCTAAAGAGATTTTGTTTCTGAAGTTTCTGAGCTAGTGGCTGCTCAGCCCTCGTCAGACGTTCTCAAAGCTCTAGAAACTTTGCTGTCAATCTTGCATTTGATATGCAGTGTCTCCTTGCACCTTGTGTCCAATGCAGTGGATGGTATGGCACTTACTGCAGGTACTGGTATTGCTACTTGCAGCATGCTTGAATGCATCCTTGGAATTTTTCAGGCTGCTTTAAGGCATCCCTCTTAGACTCTCCCTTTGGAAACGCATTCTTTGGTTCCAAAGTTAAAAGATAATGATATGGAGTGAGCAAGAGAAACTAATTGTCTGCTATGGGGGTCCTTTCTTACACCTCAAACAACCTTTTACAGGAAACGGAAGAGGAAGGAGGATGTTCTTTTGGAATTTTTTTTCCATATGATTCTCCTAGCGATGGTGTCCTCTGAGGCTTGGGGAGGATAATTTTAGTTGACACTGGCAAAGTGGCATTGGTGATCCTTTGAAGCCATGGAAATGCGGAACTTTCTTCGGGAAGCACTTCCAGTACTCCTGAAAAATTGTCCTGCTACTGCTGTCTTGAGATCAATTTTGGGGGCCATCACAGCAGACTCCTGGATGTTACAAGTCCTTTCATCCTTTCCAGATGTTACTTTTCTGTTCCACACATTCCCAAGATCAATTAAAAACACCTTACAGTAGTTCCACCCACTCAGTGGAAAAAAGCAGTATTAGAGTTCCAAAAGCTGCCAACAGAGTAATCTAAAAAATTCAACAGAAGAGACAGGATCTGGGGTTGTTTTGATGTTTTTTGGTTCCAAAGAAAACCAGACCTCAGGCTTATCATGGACCTAAGCAAGCTAAACCTTTTTGTCAAACAGACCAAATTCCAGATTGTAATGGTTCAGTGCATCTTGCCTTTCCTGAGAAGGAAGGGTGATTGGATGTGTTTGGTGGTCAGACTCCTGCTACCAGATAAAGATTGAGAGGACCTTTAGGATGCTCCTGTGCTTCAGGCTGAGTCAGCCATTGTCAGATTCGGGCTGTCTAAACCTCACCATCACCAAGTGTATTGTGGTGTTGGCAGCCAGGCTTAGGCTGCGGAGTTTCCATTTTTTTCCCATACTTGTATGACTGACTTCTTGTAGCAATGTCAAGAGAGTCTTTGATTGAACAAGAGACTACCTACTTCAACAGTTTTTCTGCCAGTGGATGTCATGGAGAAGATCAAGCTAGAATCAGTTCATTGTAAACAATTTATTTGGTGTCCTCTAAACACATCCATCCAAATAGAGAAACAACCACCCTCAAGGATGTTTGCTCTTCAAACACTTGCCAGCCACATTCTTCAGATCCCAAAAACATCTACTGTTCTTATTCAGTGTCTTCTCAGATACAAGTCAGCAGCCAAACATCTTGTTCCTCTGTTAAAGTACTACATGATAATTCTTCATTGGACTCTGTCCTCCCAGTGGTTCATCTACATCCATCTGTTATCTTATCCCCTCACCAACTTGATGTGGTTATGCATACTTTGCTGTATCTTCTCTCTTCTTCTTGCTTCAGGCTTGATTCATTCTCTCCACACTCAAGGCTACAGTAACCATGGGTGCTTATCTCTTAGTGTGTGTGGGCATTATGAGGGAAAAACTGTCCAGAGTATTTGGTGTTACTCAGAGGCTCACTTAAGCATCAATATTTTGGATGTGTGGTTCTCCTAGTGTTGCAGGCATTCCAGAACGATCTCTCCAATGATATGACTATGATTCAATCCAGCAACACTGCTGTAGTGTGGTACTTGAACAAACCTAGGTGGAATCCATTCATCTGATGTCTTTTTCGTCCATCCTTGACGTTGGATCCATATCTTAAGTTTCTCCCCTTACCCAGAATCCTCTCTTAAGCCCCCTTACTATCTCCAGTTTCATTTGCCACTTCTAGCGAACAGACATGGTTTATTCTTGGATCAGGCATTTTTTGGGAGATGTCAAGTTTTTGCTTTAAGATTTTCTTTTGTCAGGATCCTTACATTTTTTCTCTTCCTTTGAGCCTCGCCTTTAGTACTACAGAACAAAAAGTATATAGCTCTATTGTTGCCGTTGGTAGTTTTTTCTCTCTTAAGCATAGCCCTTCTCCCACTTTTCTTCCTCTACACTTTAGAGTAATCTTGGGTGTCATTGATGGTATTTTTCTTTCCTATTTTTGTAAATATTTTTGGTAGTTCTGTTCTTTCTCTAGCTTCACTTGCATTTTTTCTTTGTCATCTTTCATCTGTCTTGTGGGATGTTAGACAAATCTATGGGTGTTAAGAAAGGTTCTTCATGTGAACACAAAATGCATAACTCCAGTGTCCCCTCCAAGTTCATGTATTGCCTGGGGACCGCTCATCTTGAGCTTAGGTGGGACATTTGTTCCGTCTTCAACCACAGGGCTTTTGAGTACAGGAACAAACATGTTCTCAGAGGTTTACTGCCACCACCTTCTTCCACAGTATCTGGCGTTTCCCCTCCTGCTGCTAAACCTGCAGAAAAAATTTATGTTGAGAAAGGTAATAAAATCAAAGAAAAGTCTAAAGAAAAGTCTGAGTTGAGAAAGCACACACTTGACCACTCTCCTGAATTGATGCAGACTTTGGCTCCACATCGAAAGCTTATCTATCCACCTCTTCGGATCCGGTGTTGGCCCAGTGCAAGTCTCCAGTCCATAAGCAGCATACGTTCTGTCTTGAGCTGATTTCAAGACTTCATTAACCATTTCTGCAAGCAAATACACATAGTTTCTAGACCTCCGTCTTCCTCCTCATTCTTTGGATCTACTAGGAACCTATTTGAAACCAGATATGGACAGTATGATGAGAGAGTTTCTTAGAACCCAAATTTGCTTGGGAGTTGTTCTGTCTGTTTACCATTGAACCTGTGAGCTTTGTACTAGCCTAAACACTTTTATTGACTTCTACTTCGTTTTGGCCTTCATCTTCAGTGGTTCAGAATCTGAGAATCAGGTCAGTTGGACCTGAAGGCCTGGCCTTGATATCTTCTCTGATCCGGCAGGTGCTGACCTTGTTAGTCAGAGGGATCTCTGAGAAGTAGCTTTGGTATCAGATCTGGGGCTAAGGGTTGGACTCAGATTTTCAGAGCCATCCCTTCCTTTCAGGACCTTGGTGGTAGACAATTAGACTCTGATTTCTGTGTTGAGTCACGGTCATGGGGAAGTCCCGGACTTCTCAAAGCAGTTGGTGTTAGTTTCTACTGGAGTGGCCCTGGGCTCCCTATCGGCATCTGGATTCGGGGCTGTGGAGAGAGCTGTCCATTTGACTGGAGAACTTACCCCCCGGGGTCATCTCCTTCTATAACTTTCTGCCCAAATTACTGAGTCTGCTGTTTCTGTCTCATTGGAGCAGCCCATCCATTCGAGCCTTGAAACTGTCCTTTTGCAGGACTCATTTGTGGGGATGATCCAAGGACTCTGGGTTCCCAGAAAGCATATGTGCAAGAGGAGGCATATTGAATCCCTGCAGGAGTCTTTTTAGTAGAAGGCACTGCCTTAGATGAAGGGGAGGGTCCACAGGCCACCCCTTGAGGACGTCTTATTCAGAGGAGTTCTTGAATTTCTGAGACGGAAATTTTTCGTCTTCCAAAGCCCTTTCCCAGGAGGAGTTGGTGTTCTTTGAGGCTTTTGGAACTGGCTCAGCTATGCCCTTGGTGGTAACCCTGGTGGATGAAATGGACCTTCTTTCCCAGCATGCTTGGTAGGATCTGGATACATTAGAGCCTATTCAAAAAAAAAAAAAAAAAGTAAATGCTTAGTTGTACCTACAGGCTGTGCCCATTGGAACAAAGGCACCCCAGTTGATGCCATAGTGGTTGCCACTAAAAAGGAAATGGCTGAAGAAAGTCCTTCTGTCCATCCCCCTAACAGTGTGTTTAGAGCACTGTACAGATTAAAGAGAATTCTTGCTGTGGTGACCTTTGTCCTGTGGTCTCTGAATTGCTTGACACATTTTGCTAGATTTCAGAGGTATTTGAGGAGAGTTTACCAGTCGCTCTCTGTGCCCATGTTGGCAAAGGATAAAAAGACTGTCTCTCTGCAACTGATGTGTCTAATCTCACATGCTACAGATGGTGTTTAGAGAGTGGCTCGTTCAGACATTACCATTAAGAGGCATACCTAGATGCAACTTTGCGGAGCCCTTTAGGATGTCCATCATTGTTACCTTTGATGGGTCTACCTTATTTGGACGTAAAGTTAGAGACGCTCTTCAGAAGTGAACAAGATGGGAAAACCCTATCAGGTGTAGGCATATGTTTTTCTACCCTTCAGAGGACTTTTTCAAGAAGCCAGAAAGGGAGTAAAAAGGTGTGGTTTCAGAAATCTCAATGGTTCTGTCAGGACTTCTGTGTAGTTAGACCCCGTGTGGCAGAGGGGCCACTGTAATGGCAGATATTCACGAGACAGGGGAAGCCTACAAAACCAGCCCGAGGTCCATTTACCATGGAGCCTCTCAAGCATGCCTGAATGGTTGCCTGACTGCTGCTGTCTGGAGGCAGTCAAGGGATGCTTTTCTATGCGCCCAGAATCCTGGATGACCATCACCAAAAATGTCTGGGTGCGGAGTATAATTACTTGAGGTTATTACAGTCCTTTCTCCCTTCCCCCACCCCTCATCTATGAAATTTCTGATGTGCCACCCTATCAGAGGAAGGAATTGGCCTCAGAGATAAAAAGGCTGCTAAGAAAGGGTCATCCAAGAGGTTCCACCAGACCATTGAGGATGCAGAACATATTCAAGATTCTTTTTGATGCCAAAGACTACTGGGTATCTCAGGCCAGTATTAGACCTATATGCCACTTAAACCAATTTGTCAAACACTCCAAGTTTTGAATAGTCATGGTTCAGTCCCTTCTCCCTCTTTTGTGGAAGAATGATAGGATGCGCTCGATAGATCTCCAAGATGCATATTGTCACACAAAAATTGACTGTCCAGGAGATGCCTTCACTTTCAGCTAGGAGCCATTCACTTTCACTTCAGAGCTCTGCCCTTTGATCTTACCGCAGCTCCTCTGGCATTTCACCAAATGTATGACAGGGGTTGCATCTCACTTGAGATTGCTGGAATTCCAGGTTTTTCCTTACCTTGATGACTGCTCCCTCCAGGCAAATACTGACATGCACAAAAGATTACCTGCTGCATTTATGTCTGCACCTCGCCATTATGGTCAGCAACAACAAATCTCACCTCCTTCCCTCCCAAACTTTGGAGTTCATATGCGCTCATCTGGGCACATTTTCTCAGTCCAGATTACAGCTTCAAATGAAAAATCTACCGTCCCTTCAGTCACCAGCTGCCAGGCTGTTCCTTCAGCTGTTGGGATCAATATCTGCCTCCATAACACTTCTACTCTTTGAGAGATACTACATGAGTGTTCTACAATGGACTGTAGCAGTTCATTGGTCTATGAATTCTCACCTTCGAATCAAAAAACTCTTGACAGCCTGTGTTGTGGTGGATCAGAGCACCATATATTTCACAGGGCTGATCCTTTTTTCTCCCAGTACCCAAGATCAAGGTGACCATGGATGCTTCCCAGCTGTGGGGAGGACGTTACCTGGGACAGACAATTCAAGGCACTTGTTGCCCTTTAGAGGCCAACCTTTCACATCAATGTCCTGGAAATGAGGACAGTCCTCCTGACATTGTAGGCATTTCAAGACATCCTGTCTCAAGGGACAATTGCTATACAGACTGAAAACATGTCAGATGTCCTTCAAGAATGCAACTGCAGTCATAACATGTGGGATGTCCTTCATGGATGCATCTGCAGTCATAACAACTGGGTTGTCCTGTCGTCAGGCAGCCCTTCAGTCGGCCGGATTCCAAAGTCCGGGTCCGGCTTCGGCTGATGTCACACTTCACCCGACGTCATCTCTGTTGGTCTTCGGGTATAAAGGCATCAGCCGACGCCATTTTCCCCAGTCTTTCTTGCCGCGTGGCGCCCGAAGCAGAAGCTGTTCGCAAGTGCCGGTCGGTCGGATCCAGAGATTACTTCTACCGAATACTACTTCGAAGACTTCTAAAGCTAAGTACGCCGTTGGGGACTCTTTCTTGCCTCAGCCGATGTCAGAAAAAGTTAATAATTGTTTAACCTGTGGGAAACAAATACCTCATAAAGATTTCCACTCTTATTGTCTGCCTTGTTTAGGCCCAGCCCACGACGTAGCAGCCTGTTCGGCCTGTGCTTCCTTCAACCGACGAACGCTTAGGCGTCGGTCGGAGTTTGCAGAACAGTTTTTCGGTTCTGATTTTGCGTACATTATGCCGTCGGATCCTCCGACTACCCAATCTGCCAAAAAACGCAAAGATAAAGACCGACACTCGCGGTCCGCGGTTTCGGCCGAAACCATGGTTAAGCAAACCGCGAGTGTCTCGGTTTCGGCCGAAACCGAGAAAACTGATCAAGGTACAGCTGAATCTATCTCTACAACTGAGGCCCCTGCTACCACTCTTGAATCGGCCTCAGAAAATTTATCCACTACGGTGGTTGCCACTGACTTATCAGACACCATTCCCTTGGATGTCTCTACCCCAGCACGTGGTGCTGCTAGGCCTCCAGCAGCCATGTCCATTAAGGCCTTCGCCAGGGCTAAAGCAGCCAAGACTACTAAAACAGTGCCTGTTAAACCCCCCACAACCAGGCCCTCTTCTAGTTCTCAAATGCTTACCTTGGCAGAAGATTTAATTTCATTAATTAGAGGATCTCAATCTCACCCAGACAGGGCCTCTCAGCCCCCAGAGAAGAGACCTAGGGCAGAGCCCCCTGAGCCAGTGTCCTCTGATGATTCTGCTGATGAATCAGACATAACTGACCAGCCAGAGGCTCCTTTCTCCAATTTTGAAGATTCTGATGCTGAAGAATCCATTCCAGCTGCTTCCCCACCAGAAGAATTCTCCTTTGGGGAAACCTTACATGCCATGCGAGAGCAGTTCCAATGGCAGCAACAGGATTTTTCAGACTCCAGAAAAAGACAGGACCTTTCTGCACCTTCCACAGCACAGGCCCTTAGCTATACCTCCTGTTCTCTCTGTGGTGGATGATGCTTTCAATGATGTCTGCTCCGCTCCAGATTCTTTACCCCCAGCACCTGCCAAACCAGACAGATTTTACAGGGTGCCAGATACTCATCACCACCTTTACAAGGCCCCACTTGCAGACCCCGAAACTATATCCCAGGGTCCCAAGGCAGTAGCCGCGACCATTGCTAATAACCCTATTCCTTCTGAAAGGGAAGCAAGGTCATTAGACAGATGGGGTAAAAAGGTCTACACTTCAGCTACTCTCTCAGCTAGAGCTTTAAACTGTCAGTTTCACATGATACAATACCAACAGTTTATGCTTGATCAGCTAACTAAAAAGCTAACCACTGATGAATCTCTTGATAAGAAATATGTATTAGAAATGGTAAATAACATACAACAGGTTAGTAACCATTCCTTAAAATGTGGCTATGATGCACTGGAGGCTTCATTTAGATCAGCCATGACTGGCACAGTGATAAGAAGGCATGCATGGCTAAAGGAGCAAGCTTTACCGGATCATGTTAAAGCTAAGTTGCTAGATGCTCCTATGGATAAGACAAGTTTGGAAGAAAAGGCAAAATCTGTTCAAACGGTTAAAGATTTCTTGCAGGTTCAACCCCCAAGGTTTAGCAGGAACTGGCCTGCCAAAAATTGGTCCTTTCCTGACTCCACAAGATCTCAAAGGGGCAGGAATAGACGTTCCAGAGGCAGAAACCAATCCAGAGGAGGTGCCTACAGAGGACGACAGTGGCAAGGTAACAACAGAGGCACAGACACAACCTCTGCCACTACATCAACACAACCACAGTGACTTAACCCTAAATCCGCCTACCAGGGAACAAATAGCAGCACCTCTAGGCGGAAAGTTAACCTTATTTTCAAAGAACTGGCACTACATAACAAAAGACAAGTGGATTTTACGAACCATAGATCAAGGTTACCGGTTCCACTTCCACACTTTACCAGTCAAAAGAGGAATGCCAAATCTACTTCCAAATCAAAAAACAGAGGCTCTACAACAGATAATGGAGTTAGCAAACATGAGAGCTGTGGAAAGAGTGCCAACAGCAGAGCAAGGAAAGGGGTTCTACTCCAGACTATTCCTAGTTCCAAGAAAGGAAAAAAGTTGGAGACCAATTCTCGACCTGTCCACCTTAAATACATACATCATTGTCCCAAAATTCAAAATGCTGACCCTACAGCAACTTCTTCCCATGCTGGGCAAGGAGTGTTGGCTGGTAACTCTAGATCTCAAGGAGGCATACCTGCACGTCCCCATTCGACCAATCTGCAGAAGATACCTCAGATTTCTTGCAGGATCAGAGCACTATCAATTCTCAGCATTGCCCTTTGGCTTATCTACTGCGCCCAGAGTATTCACAAAATGCCTGGCATCAGTAATCGCCCATTGCAGACTACAGGAATTCAAATTTACCCATACCTGGACGACTGCCTGCTACAAGGGGACAACAAAAGCAAGCTGACAACAGATTTACAAAGGGTCATTTACTTGCTACAAGCACTGGGATACACAGTCAATTTACAAAAGTCAAGGCTGATACCATCCCAAACAAGAACATTCCTGGGCCGGAATTGGACACAGAAAAACAAATGGCATTCCTAACTAAAGAAAAACAAAAAGAACTCCCTCTTTACTTCTTGGCACTAACAAAACTGAACAAGTTAACAGCAAGAAAAGTACTGCAGGCCTTGGGCTTCATGGCATCATGCATAATCTTGGTCCCATTTGCCAGACTACATATGAGAAAACTACAGTGGTACCTAAAGAATTTATGGTCCCAACACAGGCACAGCCTAGAAACAGAAATCCCACTAATTCCATGCTTAAAACAGGAGTTCCTATGGTGGGCTCAGGCATGCCAGTCAAACCCAGGCCTACCCTTTCGCAGATGTCAAGCAAGCCAGACCATCACAACAGACGCTTCAGACCTAGGATGGGGGGCCCACATGCTGGACAAATGCGTGCAAGGATTGTGGACACAGGATCAACTTCACCTGCACATCAACCTAAAAGAAATGCTGGCAGTAAAACTGGCAATCCAAAAGTTCAGACCATTTCTCAAAGAGGGCCAGTTGATGATAAGGACAGACAACACCACAGTCATGTGGTACATCAACAAACAGGGAGGCACTCATTCATACCCCTATGCAGAATGACTTTGGAGCTGTGGACCCTGGCACTCAGCTACAACATCCAGTTACAGGCAATATTTGTACCGGGAAAAGAAAATACTCTAGCAGACATATTAGGCAGAACCACATCGGATGCCCACGAATGGAAGCTGCACCCGGACATCTTCAAGACCATCTCAAAGAAATGGGGAATGCCTCAGATAGATCTATTCGCATCACCTCTCAATCACCAGCTCAAAAATTCTGCACAAGGACATTCCACCCACTAGCATGGAAAGTGGATTCGCTCTCCTTCAGCTGGAAAGGCCTAACAGCATATGCATTCCCACCTCTTCCCTTGATACACAAAGTACTACTAAAAATCAAGGAAGAACGTCCAAGGATAATCCTGATAGCTCCAAACTGGCCAAGACAACACTGGTACCCACTGCTGCGGAGCATGTCTCGAACAATATGTGGCCAATACCCTGATGCCTTTGATGTTAACTCAGAACAACTACAGCATCATACATCCAAACCTAAAAGCGTTGCAACTGACTGCATGGAACATCACATAGCAGCAGCTAATCCAGAACTTTCCCAAAGAGTTAAAGACATTATTCTTGAAGCACGCAGACCTTCAACAAGAAGGAACTATGCTGGAAAATGGAAAAGGTTTGTCATTTGGAGTACTGAAAGAGGAAAAGATGTGTCAAACATAGATATGCCTAACATTCTGGAGTATCTGCCCGAACTTCTTCATTCAGGCCTGTCCTACTCCTCCATCAAGATACATGCATCAGCTATTTCAGCAGAATACAGCTTTGATCCACCTGTTTTTTCGCACCCTTTGCTCAGGCAGTTCCTCAGAGGAATCAAGAATGTAAAACCCCCAAGGAAACCACCATTACCAGCTTGGGACTTAAACTTTGTGCTAGAAAAGTTGACACTATCACCATTTGAACCAGCAGCAACAGCAGACCTACAACACCTGTCATGGAAAACTGCTTTCCTACTGGCAATTACTTCAGCAAGGAGGGTTTCAGAACTACAGGCCTTAATGGCGGTGCAACCCTTCCTAATCTTCCACCAAGATAGAGTGTCCATGAGGACTAATCCTACATTTATGCCTAAGGTGGTATCCAGAGTGTCTTTAAACCAGGCAATCCACCTACCTACCTTCTTTCCCAACCCACAAAACAGAGGGAAAGAATACTGCATACCTTGGATGTACATAGACAGCTACGCTACTACTTGGACAGAACAAAAAGTAGCAGAAAGACTGACCAACTTTTGTAGCCTATGCAACGGAAGGGAAGGAAAAGCTATTTCCAAACAGACAATCTCCAAATGGATAGGAAATTGCATACGATTCTGTTACTCCTTCCATGGAAAACCAATTCCACAGAACATAAGACCTCATTCTACAAGGGCAACAGCCACTACCACAGCCTTCTTACGAGGAGTGGCAACCAAAGACATTATTGAGGCGGCTACTTGGACCTCCGTGCATACATTTGCCAAGCATTATAATTTGCCTCTATATTCCAGATCCCGAGCAGGGTTTGCCACTGCTGTACTGCAAGGGATCCTAAACACACCATAATCTACTTTTATCCTCCTCCCCTAGTTGGCTATGGTATTCTACCCAGTTGTTATGACTGCAGATGCATCCATGAAGGACATAGTACAGTTTTTGTACCTACCATAAATGTAGATGTCCGAACTGGATAGCATCTGCAGTCAGGATTACCCTCCCTCCTTCCCCTCTGTGGTACTCCTAGGGTGTTTACCCTCCTAATAGCTAGCTGGTGGGGGGGAGTCTTTTATGGTGTATTTGTTTGTATATATGTACATACATGCTTATTTTTGTGTTTACCTCTATCTTTTTGGAAACATTGGCATCTATCCAAATTTTAGCCTTCAAGAGGGCTACTGGCATCTGGGGCAAGAAACACTGAGGAAAATGGCGTCGGCTGATGCCTTTATACCCGAAGACCAACAGAGATGACGTCGGGTGAAGTGCGACATCAGCCGAAGCCGGGCCCGGACTTTGGAATCCGGCCGACTGAAGGGCTGCCTGATGACAGGACAACCCAGTTGTTATGACTGCAGATGCTATCCAGTTCGGACATCTACATTTATGGTAGGTACAAAACTGTACTTTGTCCTGCCTCAGGCAGCCCTCGGTCGGCCGGATTCCAAAGTCTGGGTCCGACGTCGGCTGATGTCGCATTTCTCTCCGACGTCAGAGCGGCTGGAGTATAAAAGCATCAGCCGACGCCATTTTCTTCAGTCTTTCTTGCCGCGCGGTGCCCGAAGCAGAAGCAGTTCGCAATTGCCGGTCGGTCAGCTCCTGTATTCTACGATTCCGAAGTCATCGAAAAAGCTAAGTACCCCGTTGGGGACCTTTTCTTGCCTCAGCCGATGTCAGAAATTACTGAAAAAGTTAACAATTGTCTTTTTTGTGGTAAACAAATACCTCATAAGGATTTCCACTCTTACTGCCTCCCTTGCCTGGGCCCAGACCACGACGTCTCGGCCTGTGTAGCCTGTGCTCGCTTCAACAAGCGCACTCTCAGGCGCCGGGCGGAGTTCGCTGAAGACTTTTTCGGCGATAAATTTGCTTATACCATGCCGTCGGATCTTCCGACATCGCAAACTCCCAAAAAGCGAAAAGACCGGGACCGACATCCTCGGCCCGCGTCTACTACCGACTCCACGCCAAAACTTAGCGCGAGTGCTCCGGTTCCCTCTGAGACTGTGTCTCCACCGCTCCGAACCGAAGACACCACAGTACCGATGACTCCGATTCCAAACATTACTCCGCCAGTTATAGATTTTTCTCCGGATACCGAAACCGAGGAGATGCCTGAGACCATTGCTGTAGACAAGGTCACTCCTGCACGTGGAGCTGCCAGGCCTCCTATGGCCATGTCTATTAAGGCCTACACTAGGGCTAAGGCAGCCAGCAAAACAAAGCATATTACTTCTAGATCCTTACCTCAGCCGACTCGAGAGACACAAATTATGTCCATGGCTGCTGATTTAATTTCCATGATTAGAGGTTCACAGACCCATCCAGAGAGAGCATCCCAGCCTCCTCCTGATAAAAGGCCCCGGGTTGAACCCTCTGACCCTACTCCTTCAGATGAAGACTCTGAGGGCTCTGTCCACTCTGACAGCCAGGAAGAGCTCTTCCAGACCTATGAGGACTCTGATGCAGAAGATTCCATTCCTTCGGCCTCCCCTCCTGAGGATATTTCCTTTGGGGAAGTTCTGCACACCATGAGGGAACATTTCAAGTGGCAGGGCCAAGAATATTCTGATTCCAGGAAACGCCTTAGGACTTTCCTTAAGAAGCCTCAGCACAGGCCCTTAGCTATTCCTCCTGTACTTGATGTTCTGGATGATTTGTATTCTGATTCTAGTGCTACCCTGATACTCTCCCTCCTGCACCAGCCAAGCCAGACAGGTATTACAGGGTCCCAGAAACTCATTCCCATTTATTCAGGGCCCATACTGTTGATTTGGAAACTATTTCACAGGGGCCTAAAGGAGTTTCAGCCTCCACCTCTAAAAATCTTTTGCCCTCCAATAGGGAGGCAAGGTCTTTAGAGATGGGGTAAAAGGTTTACACTTCCACTACTTTATCTATGAGAGCTTTAAATTGCCTTTTTCATATGTTCCAATATCAGGATTATCTCTTAGAAGATTTACAAAAAACACTAGCTTCTCCTGATCCTTTAGACAGGAAGACTTTGCAGGAAGCTGTACATAACACTCAGCAAGTAAGCAATCACTTCCTGCAGTGTGGATATGATGCACTGGAAGCTTCATGTAGGGCAGCTATGACAGGGGCAGTGATGCGAAGACATGCTTGGTTAAAAGATCAACCTCTACCAGATCATGTAAAAGCAAAACTTCTGGATGCACCTTTGGAAAAGAACAAGCTTTTTGGTGCAAATGCTAAGGATGTGCTAAAGACCATCGAAGAAAAAGCAAAATCAGTTCAAACTGTAAAGGATTTCCTCCAGGTTCAACCCCCCAGATTCAGTAGGAATTGGCCTTCAAAAAACTGGTCCTTTCCTAATCCAGAAAAGTTTCAAAGGGGTAAGAACAGACGTGGCCGAGGAAGAGGCCAATACAGAGGCCCTTACAGGGGATGTCAATGGCAGCCAGGAAACCAAAGAGGTGATGCAGGGGTTTCTCCTGCCTAACAACTACAATCTCAATGACTTTCCTCTACTACCGCCTACCAGGGAACAACTAGAAGCTCCCTTGGGTGGAAAATTCTCTGTTTGCAGAAAACTGGCACAGACTGACAAAGGACAAATGGATTTTGGAAATTATAGACCGAGGGTACAGGTTTCATTTTCATACCCTACCAAGAAAACAAGGCATGCCAAATCTACCACAACATCAAAGGGCAGAGGCTATCAAGCAAATCTCTCTGCTAACTCAAATGAAAGCAATAGAAAGAGTTCCAGAACAAGAACAGGGATTTTACTCAAGACTGTTCCTTGTTCCAAGAAAAGAATCTCAATGGAGACCAATACTGGACTTGTCCACATTAAACACCTTTCTCATAGTACCAAAGTTCAAAATGCTGACTCTGCAGCAACTGTCGTGGCTAATTACTCTGGACCTCAAGGAGAGGCATACCTGCATGTCCCTATCAGACACAGTTGCAGAAGATACCTCAGATTTCTTGCAGGGCCAGAGCATTATCAATTCTCAGCATTGCCATTTGGCTTATCTACTGCGCCCCGAGTGTTTACAAAATGCCTGGCTTCAGTAATTGCTCATTGCAGGCTCCAGGGTATACAAATTTACCCGTACCTGGACGACTGCCTCATACAAGCGGACGACAAACTGATGTTGACAAAAAATCTGGAATATGTCATACGATTACTTCAAGCTCTGGGATACACAGTCAACTTCCAAAAGTCAAGACTGCAGCCATCCCAGCAAATAATCTTCTTAGGAGCCACACTAGACACAGCCTCTCAAATGGCTTACCTGACAGAAGACAAGCAAGAGAAGTTAACTCAATACTTCAAAGATTTAGCAAAACTCACCCAGATGACTGCAAGGAGATTCCTACAGGCCCTGGGTTACATGGCATCCTGCATTCTACTGGTTCCATTAGCAAAACTACACATGAGAAAGCTTCAATGGTACCTAAAAAGCGTTTGGTCTCAGCACAGCAACAACTTGGAGACAA
The DNA here is from genome assembly GCF_019279795.1 of Protopterus annectens. Classification (NCBI taxonomy): domain Eukaryota; kingdom Metazoa; phylum Chordata; order Ceratodontiformes; family Protopteridae; genus Protopterus; species Protopterus annectens. The sequence goes on from NC_056726.1 coordinate 435,809,749, forward strand.
TCATACCACTCATTCCATGCTTACAAAAGGAATTCCTATGGTGGGCTTCGGTGAGCAAGGAAAACACAGGTTTGTCATTCAAAAAACCACAGATAACACAGACCATGACTACAGACGCCTCAGACCTCGGATGGGGGGCACACATGGAAGGCAGATTTATACAAGGACAATGGTCTCCAAAGGAAACACATCTGCATATAAATCAAAAGGAAATGCTGGCAGTAATGCATGCTATCGAGGCTTTTCAAAACCAACTCCTGTAAGGTCACTTAATGATACGGACAGACAACACCACTGTGATGTGGTACATAAACAAGCAGGGGGGCACTCACTCTTATCCCCTTTGCAGACTGACAATGCAGCTTTGGGAGAAATCACTGAGTCTAAACATCCAGTTACAATCACAGTTTGTTCCAGGAAAAGACAATGTGTTGGCGGACAGCCTAAGCAGGAATTTCACAGATCCACACGAGTGGAGGTTGCATCCGAAGGCTTTCAGACAACTCACTTTGACATGGGGCAAGCCAGAAGTGGACCTATTTGCCTCTCACCTCAATCATCTACTACCAAAATTTTGCACAAGGGCATACCATCCAAAGGCTTGGAAAATAGATGCTCTTTCATTCAACTGGAGCTCCCTAGCAATCTATGCATTCCCACCTCTGCCACTGATGACCTCAGTATTACTAAAGATCAAAGCAGAGAAGCCCAAGGGAATCATAATAGCTCCGGATTGGCCAGGACAACACTGGTACCCACTACTACGGAGCATATGTCACACCAGGAGGTGGGCCCTCCCTCAGTGGCCTCTACTTTTGACTCAGCACAATTTCGAAACACTGCATCCAAACCTTCAGACTCTGCAGCTAACAGCCTGGGAGATCCCATAAATAAATTCAACTTACCTCTCTAAGGAAGTTCAGCGGATACTAACAGAGGCTCTAAGACCGTCCACCAGAAAGGTCTACTTAGCCAAGTGGAAAAGATTCAGCAATTGGAATACCAGCAAAGGGCATGATGCATCATTACTGAACATCCCGCTTATCTTGGAATATTTGGCAGATATGTTACAGAGTGGCCTCTCATATTCATCAATAAAAATACATGCATCTGCCATTTCAGCTAGATACAACACTGATCCTCCTGTTTTTTCTCACCCCTTACTAAGACAATTCCTCAGGGGAATCAAGAACATTAAGCCACCAAGAAAGGCCCCAGTGCCAGCCTGGGACCTCAATTTTGTCTTAGAAAAACTGACTCTACCTCCTTTTGAGCCAGCAGCTTCAGTTGACTTGCAATTTCTTTCATGGAAAACAGCTTTCCTGTTGGCAATTACCTCAGCAAGAAGGGTTTCGGAACTACAGGCCCTAATGGCAATACCACCCTTTATTATTTGCCACAGAGACAGGGTTGGACCAACCCTACCTTTATGCCAAAGGTGGTATCTAGGGTTTCTCTAAATCAAGCCATTCATCTGCCTGCCTTCTTCCCCAATCCTGAGAATAAGGGGGAAAGGCTTTTACATACCTTGGACATTCATAGACAACTTCGATACTACCTGGACAGAACCAAGGCCAGTAGGAAGTCTGAACAGCTTCTTGTAGCTTACGCCCCTGCAGTCCAAGGAAAAGCAATTTCAAAACAGACTATTTCTAAATGGATTGGACATTGCATCAGATTCTGTTATTCCTTTCATGGAAAGACTGTTCCAGCCTATGTCAGACCACATTCCACCAGAGCTACAGCCACCTCTACAGCATTTTTAAGAGGGGTGCCTACAAAGGACATTCTAGAAGCTGCTACATGGAGCTCCGTGCATACATTCTCAAAACACTACAATCTCCCCCTATATTCCAGATCCAGAGCAGGCTTTGCTTCGGCAGTCCTGCAGGGTTTGATTGCCACACCATCACTCTCCTAGAGCATACCTCCTCCCCCAGCTAAGCTATGGTATTCTACCCACATGTTATGACTGCAGTTGCATTCTTGAAGGACATAGTACAGTTTTGTACCTGCCATAAATGTAGATGTCCGAGAGACATGCAACTGCAGTCGGGTTTTCCCTCCCTCCATACCCCTCTATGCTTAGGGTCCACTCCTATCCCTCTCTCTCTTAGCTGGGGATATCTGTTATGGTGTATTTGTTTTATTGCTCATGTATTTGTTTGGAATCCTGTTTTTGTCTTCCAATTTGATTACAGCCTTCCTTGGAGGGCACCTGGCATCTGGGGCAAGAAACACTGAAGAAAATGGCGTCGGCTGATGCTTTTATACTCCAGCCGCTCTGACGTCGAAGAGAAATGCGACATCAGCCGACTTCGGACCCAGACTTTGGAATCCGGCCGATCGAGGGCTGCCTGAGGCAGGACAACCCACATGTTATGACTGCAGTTGCATGTCTCTCGGACATCTACATTTATGGTAGGTACAAAACTGTACTTTGTCTGGTACATCAACAAACAGGGAGGAATCCATTCTTATCCCTTGTGTAGGGAGGCAGGGAGTGTTTGGCAATGGGTGAACTTTTCCAACCACTTTCTTTTAGCAATCCATATATCAGGAAAGTCCATTGTTTTGCTGACAGGCTGTGCAGATTTATTCCTGTGCTTCACAAGTGGTCTCTGTCCTTCAGTGGTGGATCTGATTTTTCGCCAGTGGGGCCATCCATGCTGCACGCCATTCCAAATGCAGTAGGTTCTTTACCCTAATCCTCCCAGAGGGTGAGTCACCAAGGGAAATGCAGATCCATGATTGGTCCCCAGAGTCCTTCGTGCCTACCCTCCCACATCTCTTGTTTCAAAGTTTTTATAGAATGGTTATCAATGGAAGAGCAAGGTGACCCTCATTGCCCAGTTTTGACCTCAACAGTTATTGTTCCCATTCTTCTGGCCTCATCTGATATACCCTATTTGGGTTCTGGATCCCTGTACAGGTCTCTTACCCAGACATACAAAGCTGTCAGGTTGAACACATGGTTTCTCCACTTCCAGTGATGACAGTATGGAACTTCTTCCCAGGTTTTACACATACTTGCTTCTCAAAAGATCTCCACTAAGAAGATATAAAAAAGCAAATGGAAACAATTCTCGATCTGGGCTAACGGGAGAAATCTTAGATCCCTTTTCAGTGCTTAGTCCAGCAGTTTTAGAATTTCTGCCTTCTATTTTTCCATTAGGCCACTGGGGCCTGACAGTAGTAAAAGTTACTGTACAAAGTACAGCTGGTTGCAATCTCCAGTTTTCATGTAGATGATGGATCATTTGTCCATGGCCTCCTTTAGGTTATGCAAGGCCTTTCATAAAGGTAAGTTTTTTTTACTCTGCCGTTGAGTCAAGGACCCTAACTCTCCTTGTGACTTGACGGCTCTTCTCCAGGTCTTGACTCAGTTTCCCTTTGAACCCACAGCAAAGGCCAGTTTAAAATTTTTGTCACAGAAAACCATTTTTCTAAGTTGCCATTGAATCCGCTAGAAGAGTTTTGGAGCTTCAGTCTTTATCGTGCCCAGCCATCTTAAACCATTTTTCATTTAAAAAAATAAAAAGAGTTTTCTCTGTGCACCAGTATATCCTTTCTTCTGAAAGTATCTTCTGAATTCACCCTTAACCAATCCATTAACTTACCAGTGTTCTTCCCACATTTCTCCAATAAAGGGGAATATATGCTTCATTTATTGATGTGCACAGACAGCTGAGATTTTTATTTGCACAAAACAAAAGCTTCCAGGAAGTTGGACCATTTCTTTCTTTCTTTTTTTTCTTTCTTTCTTTTTTTTTTCTTTCTTTCTTTCTTTCTTTCTTTTCTTTCTTTTCTTTCTTTCTTTCTTGCCAAGTTGGGGGCAGTCTGTTTCTAAATTTACATTAGCATGATGACTCACTGAATGTATTTCTTATAAGCAGCAAGTGTTTCTTTACCAAGACCACAATGAGGTCAGTCACCCATTTCTGCCTTTTGTCCAAACCTTCAGTAGGTATTTTTGCTGGTGGTACTTGGTCCAATGCTCATACCTTCATAGCTCATTACAAGTTGGACACATTTTCTAGAAATAGGGCAGTGTTTGGTTCTGCTGTACTCTGGAACATCCTTCCATGAGATGACCCTGTGTTGATACTTGCTGAGAAGTCGAGAAACAGATGCATCATTAATGGTGAGTACATAACTTTTGTATCTGTGTTTATTTTAGTCTTTCCTCAACCTGAACCCCCCCCTCCTTCTCCCTTCCTTTGGAAGAAAATATCTATATAGTCTCCTTTATGACCTGGAGGTATTCCCATTTGGTGTTTCCCTCTATTAGCTCCAGATACCTTTTCTATTATGTTTTTTAGACATGTTTAGAATTGTTTTCTTTCTGTATGTTGATATCAAGGGGATAAACTCGATCTGAGGTAATCAGGGGCTTGAGAGAGGATTTTAGGTAAGGGGAGGAGCTTGAGCTACGGATCCAAATTCTGTGGTGACAGATATCTGATCTGAGGTCAGATCCAAAACCCAAAGTTTGAGGAAGGATAAAAACAGACCACACAGATGCATCGTTGTGGTGTGTACATAACTTTTGATGTGAAGTTGTTCAGTCTCACCATTCATTCTTCACTGATGGGTTCGGAGCCAATCCTCGGCTCCGACTAGTCCGTTTAGCAAAGCTCACAGTTTACCAGTAGCTCGAGACCCAGCCCGTTATCCCATGATGCTGTGCTGGAATTACCTCAGATCTAGTTTGCCGCAGCACTGATCTCATGGCTTCCAGCTCTGCTCGAGACTTTATTCAACAAATTAGCAAGTTTTTCTAAAAATGTTCTTATAATTTCATATTTAGACTTTTGCTTAGTAATATATGGGTAAGGGAAATACTATCTCTTTTGGCCTCATTTATTTTTTGTGGCCGTTCTTTGCTAGTGTTGGCTTTGGCCTTTAGTAGTGTAGTGTTAGCGTAGTTCGTGTGGCCTCTTTTGCATTGTTTGATAGTGTGTGTGTTTTTCTAAAATAGTTTATAGTTGTTTACAGTTGTGATAGATTAAAATTATGTCTGAAGATAAAGACAGACATCCAAAGTCTGGTTTCAAAAAAAGGTCCAGACTGCGGACAGAAGATGTCTGTCACAGATGGACATGTTCAATGTCACAGATGGACATGTTCAATGTGTCTATTGTGTGGGTGAGGTGCACCTTCAGGAGTCCTTCAGTATCTGCCACTCCTTTTCTACTAGGGTGCTTGCTGAGAGGAAGAGAAAGCTCATGGATTGGGTTCTTTTTAAGCACGCTTTTGTGGAAGGTTTGACTGACCAGGATGGAGCCAGCAAGTCATCAAAGTCCTCTAAATCCTCCTTAGACTAGGGCCAAAAAAGTCAAAGAAAGTTGAACTTGCTGTGACTTCGGTTCCACAGCCTTCGGAGCAGACAGTCTTTTCCTTTTGGACCTGGGACACTGCCTTGGAAAAGGTCTCCGAAATACCACCTTCTCCATTACTCGAGTCGGCACCATCGGTGCATTCCTCCAGGTCCTCTGTTAGCCTTTTGGATTTGGACATGGACTGACTGGTACAGAAGCTCTTAAAGACACCAAACCTAGCTAAATTGCTGTCAGCTCCGACCCAGGCGTTGGAACCGAAGATCACTACCCCAGAATTGACTGCTCCTCCTCCGAGCCATATCGGTTTTTCAGAGTCTGAGGAGGCCGACCTGATGGTTGTTAGAACCCTTGGAGCAGACGCCTGTTAGTGTAATTAGCTCCATCTACTCAGGACGTCCTTGGCACCGACTGGGGATTTTAGGAGCCGACACTCTCCAGTCGGGTACTGGGAGGATAGTCGCACTGAACTGTCGGTGCCTACACTTCCTCTCAGGGCCTCGGCGCTGGTGAGCTCAGCTCCTGCCTTGGGCTCGAAGCCCACAGCATTGGTGCGGGAGGGGATCACGGTTCCTTCAGGTCCATCGACGACTCCTCATCGGAGCCGTGACACCTTCGAAGCCATGAGGTGAGTATCGTCTCCGAAGACTTCATCGTTAGGTCTGGCCTCTTCTTCTCCTGAAGTGCCTGTGTCTGCTTCTGCTTCCGCTTCCATCGGCCACTCCAAGCATAGAGACCCAGAGCCTCAGGTAGCCCCACTGGGCGCCCCCTGCTCTTCTGAGACTTCCCCAGAGGCTCCCACTGAGGAAGTCCCCAGAAAGTGTGTGTGCAAGAGGAGGCACTTGGACTCCCCACAGGAGTCATTGACCTCTGACACTGACTTGGATGAGTCAGAAGGGTCCCCTCAATCCCCCTCAGAGGACATCTCCTTTGCAGAGATCCTTGAGATCCTTAGGCAGAGGGGTGATTGGCGGTTTAAAACCTCTACTGAGGATGAGTCAGTTCTCCTGAAGGCTTTTGTGTCTCAACCTTCCACCTCCTGGGTGTCTCCACCCTACAATGAGCTTATGCAATTGGTCTCTAATAGGGCATGGGAATCACTGGCGTCCATGGAACCTGTCCCTCGGAGGCCGAATAAGTTTATCTTTGCTCCAGCTGATAAAACCTTCTTGTCCAAGGGAGTCCCTGTTGTTGCCATGGTGGTGGCGGCAGCCACCAAGAAGGAATTGTCTGGGACTTCCGCGTCTATTCATCCTCCTAACTAAGATTCTAGAATCATGAATAGCTATGGGAAACGCATGTTCAAGTTCAGCGACTTTCACTCTTTGTTCACTGAACTATCTGACCGATTTCACCAGACTGCAAAGAGATCTCCTTAAGGAGTTGGGAGATGCTATTCCGGGTGCTGTAGCTGCAGGCATCTGACAGTTTCTGGCCAGCTTGCTACTCTTAATTCCATTGCAAAGTCGTCCATGTGTCTCATATCATATGCAGCAGATGGTTTGAGTAGGGCTTCAGATTCAGGGATTGCTGTTCGTAGGCATTGCCTGGATGCGCCTCTGTTCCTTCGCTGAGCCCTTCAAGTCTTGTTCGTAAATACCCCATTTGATGGCTCATCCTTGTTTGGGCCTAAGTTAAAGGAAACATTGACCAGGTGTGAACAGGAGGAAAATACTCTGTCTGCCGTCAGAGTCTGTTTTTCTACCCCTACTCGGCCTTACCCCAAAGGCCAAAAGGGAGGAAAGATGTGGTTCCGAAAAGCCCAAGCAGCCTTTCAGGACATACGTGGAGAGCCCCTCTCCAGGGGCAGAGGAGGAGGTAATAATGGAAGACGCCGCTCTCATGGCAGAGGGAGTCTGCAACACCAGGGTGACGGATCATTTCTCTGGTCAGCCCTACCAGCGCTCCTGAGAGGAGGCCCGGCTGTCCTTTTCTGGAGGCAGTTGGGGGTCACTTAACTTTGTACCCAGAAGCCTGGGTAGACATAAACGACAGCTGGGTACAAAGCATCATTTCCAGAGGGTATTTCATACTGTTCTCCACTCCTCCCCTTTCCATCAGGAGAATCCAGGACGTTCCACCCAGTTACAGGGAACAGGCCAACTATAGAGGTCCACAAGTTGCTAGAAAGAGTCATCCAGCCAGTCCCAGCAGACCAAACAGGATTCGGAACTTACTCAAGATTCCTTTTGGTTCCAAAGAAAAGAGGGCACTGGAGAACCATTTTGGACCTCAGCAGACTCAAGCAATTTGTGAAGAAAGAGAAGTTCCGAATGGTCACGCTTCAGTCCATACTTCCCTTTTTAGGGAAAGACAAGTGGATGTGCTCTATTGATCTCAAGGATGCATACTACCACATAAAAATGGCCAGACCATCCAGGGATCACCTGCATTTCTGGCTGGGAGCCAATCACTGTCAGTTTCGAGCCCTGCCCTTTGGTCTCACTACAGCCCCCAGAGTGTTTACAAAATGTATGGCAGTGGTCACGGCTGTCCTGAGTCGTTTAGGATTCCAAGTTTTTCCGTACCTGGACGATTGGCTGCTTACCTCCACCAACAGGCATCAACTGATTCAGGCAACAGAATCCACTCTGACACTCTGCTTAGGCATTACAGTCAACTTTGAAAAGTCTGCCTTGTCGCCATCGCAGCATATCGTCTTTATAGGAACAGAGTTAGATTCTTCAACCACCACTCTACGTCTTCCAGTCGAAAGAGTCTCTCTCCTTCAACAGGGTCTCTCTCCGTCGACAGCACATCACTTCGTTGGTGTCAAAGAACAGAGCTCCAGCTGCAGAGGTCTTGAAAGTACTAAGTTGATGGCGGCAGCAATCTTAGCCATTCCATTAGCAAGGATGCATATGTGGATTCTTCAATGGCTTCTGTTCACCCAGTGGTCTTACCAGGAATTGCCAGCGAACCATATGATTCTGATTACAAATTCTTGCAAGAGAGATAGTCAGTGGTAGTTGACGTCTCTTCATATCACAAATAGGATGCCCCTTTGTACTCCCACCCCCAGTAGCCACTGTGACCACGGACGCTTCCCTGATAGGGTGGGGTGGGGGGGCATTTTCAGGGAAAGACTGCCCAAGGCACATGGATGGATCAAGAGTCACATCTGCATATCAGTGTTCTGGAGATGAGAGCAATACTTCTGGCATTGCAGTACTTTCAGGACTCTCTTCTCTAGGGGCAATTGCAATACAGACGGACAACATGTCAGTGGTCTGGTACTTGAACAAACAGGGTGGGACCAAATCTTACCCCCTTTGCCGAGAAGCCCTCAGAGTATGGCAATGGGCTGCATCATCCCAGCGCTTTCTGTTAGCAATGCACATCCCAGGGATATCCATCGTGATGGCGGACAAGCTAAGCAGGGCAATTTTGTTGCCCCACGAGTGGTCCCTCACGCAAGAGATTGCGGACAGGATTTTCCACAAATGGGGCCAGTCTTGCTGCGATCTTTTTGCCAGTCACATCAACACCAAATGCAGAAGCTACTTTGCCCTAATACCTCCTCCGGGAGATCCCTCGAGGGATGCACTCGTCCACGATTGGGCCCAGTGTCTTCTCTATACATTTCCGCCAATTCCGTTGATACCCAGATTTTTACAGAAAGCAAAATCACTGGGATGGACTGTCATTCTTATAGCCCCTCATTGGCCTCAGCAGATTTGGTTCCCATTTCTTTGCCATCAGCTTTTGAAGGATCCATGGATCTTGGAACCCAGTTCCAGACCTTCCCCCATCAGGGGACCTCCACCCTTCCTTGCTGTCATTGAAGCTAACTGCTTGTCTGCTCCAGTTCCCTGCATAGCCAGGCTTCATAATCTTTCTTATGATACAAGTCAAATCCTATCGGCTTCCCATAAACCTTCCACCAGAAAAATGTACTGTAGTAAGTGGAAGAGATTTTCTATTTGGGCTTCAAACCAGAACATTGATCATTACCAAGCTCCATTGTCATCTATTCTTGAATTCTTGACTAAGATTTTTAACGAAGGAGCAGCAGCTGCTACGGTCTGGGTACAGTTAGCTGCTGTATCTAATTTTCATCTGGGTATTGACGGACTAAATATTATGACTCATCAGGCCTTTCTCAAAGGTACCCTTCACATGAGACCTCCAGTAAAGACTCCTTGTTCTCCCTGGAATTTGAATTTCATGCTATCTCGTATCATTCTTCCCCCATTTGAACCAGCATCATCTTGTGAGCTCAAATTTTTATCATGGAAAACTATCTTTTTAGTGGCAATTACTTCTGCCTGCAGTGTGTCAGAGCTTCAAGCATTATCTGTCAAATCCCCTTAAATGATTTTTCATGCTGACAGAGTATCCCTTAGGACAAACCCTTCCCTTTTGCCTAAAGTATGTTCTGGAGTTTAACATTAATCAAGTCATTGAGTTGCCTGTTTTTTCCCCAACCATACCAACAAATTAGAATACATGCTGCACAAACTTGATGTTCACAGACAACTTGGATATTATCTGGATAGAACAAAAGACATTAGAAAATCAGACCAGCTTTTTGTATCCTTCTCTGAAGCCAGAAAAGTTAGACCAGTGGCTAAAACAACCCTGTCTTAGTGGCTATCGGATTGCATCACTTACACTTATTCATCTGCTAATATGCCTTTATTTCGTAAGTTGAAGGCTCATTCAACCAGAGCAGTGGTTCAGGGTGCTTTGTTTCTGCTAGCTTTTCAAGCCAAGTTACCCCTTGACAGCATCTGTGCTGCAGCCACATGGTCTAAGCCTCACACTTTTATCACTCATTACAAAGTGGATAAGGCCTCCAGGGACGTGGCTTCTTTTGATTCTATGGTCCTGAAAAGTGTACTCCCGTGACCCACCCGGGATCTAGGTTGCTAGAGATGCTACCCATCAGTGAAGAATGAATGACGAGATTGAACAACTTCACATAAAGAAGTTATGTACTCACCATGACATTCCATGTGAGTTGTTCCATCTCGCCTTCATTCTCACGTCCCTCCCTCCATCCCCCTCCTAGCTAACAGTTGACCTGGAGACTGGCTTCATCCTGGTTTCTCTATGCTTCTTCCTCTCTAGGGAGAGTAGTTCTTTTACTAGGATATGGTATAAGCAGCAAACAAGATCTGAGGTAATTACAGCAGTGCATCATGGGATAAGGGGCTGGGTCTCGAGCTACTGGTAAACTTTGAGCTTTGCTAAACGGTCGTGTCGGAGCTGAGGATCGGCTCCGAACCCATCAGTGAAGAATGATGTGAGATGGAACAACTCACATGGAACGTTATGGTGAGTACATAACTTTTTTTTTATTCACTCTGTCGAGGAGCCATGAGTGTGTGTCTTTGGATGATGTCTTCTCAACTTTTTGTGATAGCAAAGCACTACCCATTTAAATCTAACATCCTGGCAGACAGGTTGTGCAGGAGTATCCTGATGGCTTGCAAGTTGTCTGTCAATCCAGCTGTCAGCCAAAATCTGCTGCTGCTTGGGGCAACTGTGCTGCCAACCCCTCATCAAGTGCAGGACATTCATCTCCTTAATTTCTGCAGAGAGACAGCCACTGGGCATGCTCTTCTGCAAGTTAGACCACTTGGGTCTCCTGTGTGCTCTTCTTTTAGTGTCCTTGATCAAATTCTTTCAGAAAGCAGTGGGTTGCATTGTGACAGTGATCCTCATAGACCCCTTCTGGCCCACGTAAGTTTTATTACCCTTGCTTTGGTCACATCTTCGCCTTCCCTGGGTTCTGGACATACTTCCAGATCTAAGTCTCCAGATGCCGGACACAACCCAGTTTGGTTTTGTTAAGGGGATATCATGCCTAATCAACCTGGTGGACTTCTTTGAGACAGTCACGGAAGCAAGGGATGAGGGCAAAATCATTCACACTGCTTACCTTGACCAGGCCAAGGCATTTGACACAATACCTCACTCTGGCATTGCTGACCACCTTAAGAGGTTAGTTACAAACCCGTATATCACTCGGTGGATAGCCAACTGGCTCACAGACAGGGCTCAGGAAGTTAGAATTGGGGAGTCCACCTCTACAAAGAGGCCAGTCACTAGTGGAGTCCCTCCGGGATCAGTCCTTGGACTGCTCCTTTTTGGCATTTACTTCTCAGAAGTCAAGGCCAATGTCAGTGGTCTCTGGCTGATTAAATTTGCAGATGATTGCAAATTAGGAGCGGTCATTGAATCACACACGGACACAAATGTTCTCCAGGAGGGGCTGACACAGACAAACAACTGGTGTCAGAGCCATGGACTAAAACTAAATGTCAAGAAATGCATAATAGTATCCTTTGAGAAGTCATCCATCCGTGGTAATTATCATGTTGACAACACACCACTTACAGTTGACCCCAGTAGTCAACGACTTAGAGACACACACAGATAGTGATCTCACCTTTGATTAAAACGTGTCTACAGTGGTGAGGAAATCATTCTATGTTGTGCAACTTATAAAAAAGGTATGGCATCCAAGTCCAATGAAGTCATTGTTCCACTGTATTCGGCATTCATCAGACTTGTCATTGAGTACAGTGCCCCCTTTTGTATGTACCTAACCAGGTATATCCAACAACTGGAATGTCCACAGGGGTTCCTCACTAATAGAATACAAGATGTAAGTAATGTGTCCTATGCAGGCCACCTCAAGGCCCTATCCCTGTATTCGGTCTCCTACAGGCTTTTGAGGGGCGATCTATGCCTGGCATACAGGGCATTGTCAGATCCCAGTCTGATGGGCCACTTGCAATACCCACAAAACAAACAGTATCAGAATTAGCCATTGAAAAGACTTAAACCTTGCCTGTGATATAAAATAGGACCTGCTGGAGAGATGTGTATCCCAGAGACTACCCCGTCTATGGAACAGGCTCCCTAGTCACGTGAAGCAGAGTTCCTCCCTAACCCAGTTCAAGTGCAACTTGGACAGTTGGATGGGAAAATGGAAATTCATCCCTGGTTTGGCACCTGTGTCTCTAATGCAGTCAGGTAACCTGTAAATGGTTCATCTCCCAAGCCCCTGCTTATACTTATCAAGGCTATCAGAAATTGTCAGAGATTGGGATGCATGGCTAGCCTTCAAAAGGCCCTTGTGGTCGTTAGCCTAGTAAACGCCTATGAACTTATAATCTCTCATCTCCTTTGGCCAGCCTCTCCTGAAGCCGGAATCCCTTAAGTTGACCATGTGGTTCTCCAGTTCCAGTTATGGCTAGAGATCCCAAGCTGTATAAACGAGTTTTTTCTTCTCAGTAGCAGTATAGGAGAGCGTATGTTAGCATATGAAAACATATTTCTGTCGGAGCTTCTTTCAGGGGTATAGATTACTTTACCATCTCATTGCAGGCCATTTTGGGTTTTCTAGCTGGGTTGCTCAATTGGCGTCAGTTATTCCAGCATTAGAGTTCAACTGGCAGTTATTTCCAATTTTTATGTGGTGTCAGAATCACACCCTCATTCTTTCCAAGTTTATCTAAGGCTTTTCTAAAAGGCACATTTGTGCTTAGACCTCCCATAAGAGATCATTTACCTCCTTGGTATCTTCCATTTCTTCAGTCCTTGACAAAACTCTGTTTTGAACTGATGGCTGCTATAGATCTTAAATTCTTAGGTTTACTATCATTTATTCGAAGTGAAGTCGGTCGATGCCACTTCATTCGAAAATCGGAATATTGACCGTAGGCAATGTCAAACACTGATATTGCTGAAACACACATCTGCCTCTATTTCGACCCATGTTAAAACCCATCCTTAGGTAGCAGTCGACATGTATTTCAGCAGTTCTGGTGTTCGACATTGTGAATTTTGCACAATCTCGGTCGACCATGTGAACAGTCGACAGAGTACATTTCGGGTATATGATACCAATTCTTATCTTTGAAAACATGCTTATAGCAGTGCCTGTGACTGAAGAGTTTCAATTACAGGCTTAGCCCTGTAGTTTTCACTGCCTTTTTTTTCTGTTTTCAGGGACAGAGTTTCCTTGAGAGAGAATCCCCCCATGCTTCCTATAGTGACTGCCAAATGCTCTCTAAACCAGTCTTCTGAGTTACCAGTTTTATTTCCTAACTTCATTAACAAAGAATACTGCTTTGTTGCCTTAATGTTCATATGTTCATAGGTAGGCCCTTGGGCCGATAGCCTAGTACCTAAATAAGCCTAGCCACCAAGGTTCCCTGGCTTACGGCTCCTAGTTTGCCGTCATTTGCGAACTTCGTTAGCCAGAAGCCTTCTGTGTTAGCCTGTACTTAGAGAAGTAGATACCAAACAGGAGAGGACCCAGGACTGAACCCTGTGGTACTACACTTGTCACTGGTTTGAAGTCAGATTTGGAGTCTGCAACATTTACAGTGTGGGTTCTGTCAGTGAGCCAGTTGGAAACGCATCTTGTGACGTAGGAATTTATACCTAGTTTAGTGAGTTTAGCTATAATTCCAGAATGGGGGATGGTGTCAAAGCCTTGGCAAGGTCACGATAGGCTGTGTGAACCACCTTACCCTCGTCTACGGCTTTGGTGACTGCCTCAAAGAAGTCTATCAGATTCAGAAGGCATGATCTGCCTTTCACAAACCCGACTACTGGGTTCGGTCCAGAGTTTAGAGGTTACCAATGTCTTTGTTTACGAGTTCCTTGATGATACGATGTTCTTAGTCTCCCATTGCTGCAGTCCTTACATATGGGTAGTCCGCTGTCCACAATCGGCCCGAATACCAAAGGGCTAGAACTGGCGTCGGTCATCGGCGCCCGAGACTGACGTCAGTACGTGCCAGTAGAAATGCGCATGACCGACACCATATCCTCTGTCTTTCTTGCCGCGTGGTCCTAAGCAGAAGCAGCGTTTGCAAGTGCCGTTCGGCGTTCTGGAATTGTCGGTTTTCGAGTTTCAGACCGGAGACCAAGTTGGGCTAAGTACCCCGTTGGGGACACTTTTGTCTTTTTCTTGCCTCAGTATTGACGGATGTCAGAAAAAGTTAATAACTGTATTTCTTGTGGGAAACAGATTCCTCATAGGGATTACCATTCACTCTGTATTCCTTGTTTAGGGCCTGAGCACGACGTTGTTGGGTGTCGCTTTTGTGCTACTTTTAACAAGCGTGCTATTAAACGTCGGTTGGACTGTGCTAGGCTTGTGTTTGGTAAACGTTGTAATTACAACATGCCGTCGGATTCTCCGACGCCTGGTTCTTCTAAGAAACGCAATGAGAAGTCTTTGCGGTCCAAACAGGATGAGTCATCCACTCCGGACGCCGGTTCTGTAGAACCACCGACTACTTCAGCGGCTCCTTCTGAAAGTTTACCTGAGTCTCAAGGGGAGCCTTTGTTACTACAGGAAGTGGCTTCTCCTGTGTTAGGCCAGACTGAGGGTGCTTCTCAGATGTCGGTGGTTCCCTCCCCTCATAGGGTAGTTAGGCCTCCTCCTTCTCAAAGCAAAAGCCATTCTAAGTCTAAGTCTGCCCCTGCTGGTGCTAGTCCCCAGGGTCCAGCTCCTAGGAAGCACATGTTAAAGATGGCTGAAGATTTGATTACTTTAATTAGGGGTTCTATGCGCCCGCCCTGAGAAGAGGCCCAGGGTAGAGACAGAGTTGGAGGGTTTGGTTCAGTCTTCCAATGAGTCAGATTCCTCTGTGGAAGAACTTCAGGATTTCCCTCCCTATTCTGATTCGGAGGCTGAGGACACTACTCCCTCTCGTCCCCTCCAGAAGATTTTTCTTTCTCTGAGACTTTGCATTCCATGAGGGAACATTTCAAATGGGAAGGCCAGGATTATTCTGATTCTCGTAAAGGCTAAGAGAATTCTTGTTTTTGCCTCAGCATAGGCCCTTGGCTATTCCCCTGTACTGGATGTTGTTCAGGATGTATTTTCTGAGGCTGCCCTTAACCCAGATTCTCTGCCTCCTGCCCCGGTTAAACCAGATAGATACTACAGGGTTCCGGAAGCTCACAAGTACTTATATAAGAGTCCTAGGGCTGATCCAGAAACTATTACTCAAGGCCCCAAAGGTGTTAGGGCTTCTGTGGTTAAGAATCCAGTTCCTCTGGACAAGGATGCTAGGGCCCTGGATAGGTGGGGTAAAAAACTGTATACCTCTTCTACTTTGGCTATGAGAGCTTTAAATTGTCAGTTTTATATGCTCAGGTATCAAAATTATTTGCTGGGCCAATTGAAATGTAAAGTAGATGCTTTAACTGAAGGTATTGAATGTAAGGAGCTTCAGGATTTAGTGCATGCTTCAGACCAAGTTGGTAAGCATTCTTTGCAGTGTGGTTTTGATGCTTTACAGGCTTCTTCCAGGGTGGCTGCTACTAGTTCAGTTGTTCGCAGGCATGCCTGGCTTAAAGATCAGACCTTGTCAGAGCATGTTAAGGCTCGAATTATGGATGCTCCTCTGCAATCTGATGTTCTTTTTGGCCCTCCAGTAGAATCAGTTTTGAAAAAATGGAGGAAAAAGCTAAGTCTATGCAGACAGTTAAGGACTTTTTACAGGTTCAGCCCCTAAGTTCAGTAGGAATTGGCCTGCTAAGGGATGGTCTTCCCCTCTTCGGATTATCAATCTAGGGGCAGGTCGAGGCGAGGTAGAGGTAGGGCTTCCTCTCAGGGCCCTGTTACTTCTAGGACTTTGAGTTCTTCTACCCCTTCTGCTGGGGAGGGCAGGGGTCAGTCCTTTCGGAAACAGACCCAATGACCTGTGTCTTCAGCTGCCGGACTCTGCCTTGCTGGCAGCTCCTCTAGGAGGAAAACTGGGACTTTTCAAAAGGAATTGGCATTTGGTTACCCAAGACAAATGGGTATTGGACATAATAAATCGAGGCTACAAATTGTATTTTCACACATTCCCTCCTTTCAAAGGCATGCCGGATGTGCCTCATCAGCAAAGACTGGAAGCACAGGCACAAATTTCTTCTCTGCTTCAGTTGGGAGCAATACAGGAAGTACCTTCTGCAGAAAGAGGCACAGGGTTTTATTCCCGTCTTTTCTTAGTGCCAAAGAAAGGAAATACTTGGAGACCAATTCTGGATTTGTCCATTCTAAACACCTTTCTGGAAATTCCAAAATTCAAGATGTTAACACTGCAACAGCTGTTACCTATGCTGGGCAAAGATCACTGGATGGTGACTCTGGATCTCAAAGAGGCCTATCTTCACATTCCTATCAGGCCCAGTTGCAGGAAATTCCTGAGATTTCAGAATGGGAATTTGCATTATCAGTTCTCTGCATTGCCCTTTGGCTTGTCTACTGCCCAGGGTATTCACAAAAGTCCTGGCTCCAGTAATAGCTTTTCTCAGACTAAAAGGAATTCAAATTTATCCTTATCTGGACGACTGTTTGATTCTGGCTCAAGGCAAGCACAAACTTCTTCAACATCTGCAGTATGTAATGACAGTTTTAAGATGCCTAGGGTATTCTGTGAACGAAATAAAGTCCAGTCTAGTACCCTCACAAGAGATGTGTTTTCTGGGTGTAAGACTGAATACAGCTGCTCAGATGGCATTTCTTACCCCGGACAAACAAAGAAATCTTCACCTATACTTCCAACAGCTATCAGTAATGTCCAGGCTGACTGCAAGGACAGTCCTTCAAGCCTTGGGGTTCATGGCATCTTGCATTCTAGTACTTCCCAATGCCAAACTGCATATGAGGAAGCTACAATGGTATCTCAAAAGCGTTTGGACTCAACACAGCCACGATTTGGACACTGTCATTTGGATTCTACCTTGCATTCAGAAAGAATTTGTGTGGTGGGCTCAGGAATGTCACCTAAACAAGGGACTCTCTGTGACCCAACCAGAGGCAAGTCAGATATTAACAACAGACGCCTCGGAGTCAGCCTGGGGAGCTCATTTCAAAGGAAAATGGATTCAAGACCTTTGGCCCCCAGAGCTACTTCACTTGCATATCAACATGAAAGAGATGCTGGCAGTTCAATTTGCTTTGGAAGCATTCAAGGGCCTACTTCAACCAGGACTGGTGTTGATTCGAACAGACAACACAACTGTCATGTGGTACATCAACAAGCAGGGGGGAACTCATTCTTACCCTCTTTGCAGACAAGCAATGCTGTTATGGGAAACTGCTTTAAATCTGCACATCACTCTTCGAGCACAGTTTCTGCCAGGAGCACAAAATTCTTTAGCAGATGTTCTGAGCAGACAGATTGTGGATCCTCACGAATGGAAGTTGGACCTTCAGGTATTTCTTCAGTTGACCATGGCTTGGGGAATTCCAGACATAGATCTGTTCGCTTCTCCTCTGAATTTCCAACTGCCACTGTTTTGCACAAGGCTGTTTCATCCAAAAGCCTGGAAAATAGATGCACTATCCTTCAGTTGGAGCAACCTTCACATGTATGCTTTTCCTCCTTTGCCTCTTCTTCCAAAGGTACTGTTGAAAGTCAGGAGGGACAAACCTTGCATGATCCTTATAGCACCGGATTGGCCTCGTCAGCATTGGTACCCTCTGTTGAGGAGCTTAATTCATGGGACACCTTGGCCATTACCACAGATTCCTCACTTATTGTCTCAGGAAAACAATCATTTTCTCAATGTCAGGGTGCAATCCCTACACCTGACAGCCTGGGGCATTCTGTTTTAAAGAAGGAGGGCCTTCAGCTCCCTCAACAAGTTTTGGATGTTATTTTGGAAGCCAGGCGACCTAGTACTCGAAAGGTTTATGCTGATAAATGGAAGAGATTTTTTCTTTGGAGTTCAGCTAAAGGCTTTGATGTCAAATTGCCTAATTTGAGTTGTACATTGCAATATTTGACTGTTTTATTGGACAAGGGTTTGTCCTTCTCTTCTGTAAAAGTGCATGCTGCAGCTATTTCTGCTCACTATGATTGTGACCCTCCTTTGTTTTCACATCCATTGGTTAAACAGTTTCTTAGAGGGGCAAAGAATATAAGACCTCCACGAAGAGCTCCTACTCCTGCCTGGGATCTTAATTTTGTTTTGGAAAAGCTGACTCTGCCTCCTTTTGAACCTGCAGCTACAGCTGAATTGAAGTTGTTGTCTTGGAAGACTGCTTTTTGTTGGCTGTTACTTCTGCTAGAAGGGTATCTGAATTACAGGCCCTCATGGCAGTGGAACCTTTCTGATTTTTCACAAGGACAGAGTTTCCTTACGTACTAATCCTACTTTTATGCCTAAAGTGATTTCTAATGTGGCATTGAACCAATCTATACATTTGCCTACTTTTATGCTAACCCCAAAATAAAGGGAAAAAGTTTTGCATTCTTTGGATGTACATAGGCAGTTAAGGTATTATTTGAGCAGAACCAAAGAGTTCAGAAGATCTCAACAATTATTTGTTTCTTTTGCTTTGACTTCACAAGGGAAAGCTGTCTCAAACAAACTATTTCCAAGTGGATTGGCCATTGTATTGCTTTTTGTTACTCTCATCATGGAAAGGATGTTCCAGTTGGGATCAGGCCTCATTCTACTAGGGCTATGGCCACCTCTACTGCTTTTTTGAGAGGGGTAGCTACTAAAGACATTCTAGAGGCAGCTACTTGGAGTTCTGTACATACCTTTACAAAGCATTATCATTTACCTCTTTATTCTAGGTCTAGGGCTGGGTTTGCCACTGCAATCTTACAGGGCATGTTAGCAGCTCCTAATGCTATTTAGTTGGCCAGCCTCCCCTTTTTTTCCGTTGCTCTGGGATTCTACCCATATGTAAGGACTGCAGCAATGGGAGACGAAGAACATAGTACAGTTTTGTACCTACCATAAATGTAGATGTTCGAGGATCTCCATTGCTGCAGTCCAATTTTCCCTCCCTCCTTCCCCCTTTTTTTAGGTTGGGTTTTGGGTGGTGTTTTTTGCATTCTGGCGTCTGAGGCAAGAAAGACTGAGGATATGGCGTCGGTCATGCGCATTTGTACTGGCACGTACTGACGTCAGTCTCGGGCGCCGATGACCGACGCCAGTTCTAGCCCTTTGGTATTCGGGCCGATTGTGGACAGCGGACTACCCATATGTAAGGACTGCAGCAATGGAGATCCTCTAACATCTACATTTATGGTAGGTACAAAACTGTACTTTCCATGGCCTTGCAGATGAGGCTCGTCAGGCTAATAGGGCGATAGTTCCCAGGATTGGTGGTGGCTCCACCTTTGTGGAGTGGGATAACTGTTTCTGTGCGCCATTCCGTGGGCACAAAGCTTGACATGAGACTGATTGAACATGGTGCTTGGTTGGGGAGCCAGTTCGTTCTGAAGTTCATGTAAAATGCAGCCTGGGATGTTGTCCGGTCCATGGATGCTGTGTTTTTGGTTTTAGAGAGTGCAGCTTTTACCTGCATAGATGTGATTACAGGGACTCTGCATTCTTCCTGTATAGATACTGGCCCTTTAGGGAGTGGGGGTGGGGGGGTAAAGTTAGCACTGAACCTATCTGCCAGGATGTTGGCAATATCAGTTGGTTCTGTAATTTTCGTGCCGTTGTGCTGTAACTCAGAGCAGATCTGGGTGTTGCCACTGAGATTCTTGACATAGCTATAGAATGCTTTGTGGCATCAATTAAAATTTTATTTGGCCAGAACAAAACAGTCTAGGAAATACCAAATGTGTACCATTCTCTAAGGCAAAACGTATCTTGTCTTCATGCTTCTCCAGTTTGTATATGCTTTGTATAGGCTTCTAGAGACATTGCTTGCCCATTAGACCTATGGGCCATTTCTGCAAGAGCGATAGCTACTTCTTCAGTCTTTTTTCTGACAGCTTCCTAGTTGACATTTGTGGAGCAGCCATGTGAGCTTCTACTCGCACATTTATTGCTCCCTATTGGCTGTGCCCAGTCTCATTCCAGATCAACTTTTGGTTTCATTGTTCTGTGTAATGTTCTGTTTTATGATCACCTGATGAATGGATGGGACTCTGTCCTAATGGTTGAAGCAGACTGAAAAGACAACATCAGTTACAAACGTGCGCTTAGCTTAATGCTAGATCAATGTTGCCACCTTGCGTCCTTCCCCGTCCCACATCCTTATTGCGACTTGTCAGAAATTCAGGTAGATCTAGGCCTTATCTCAGAACCCATTTAGTTTCCATTGGTGGTGTACTTTCTGTTTGTCACTGTATTTTTATATGCATTTTTTTTCTGTCATTTGGTAGCTTGGATATTTCAGGTATGGCAAACTTCTATCTATGGAGCTTTAGGTAAGCAGGGAATTATGAGAGATAAGGTGGAGCCTCAGAACTTGAAAACTCTAAGGTTGCTGGTTATCGGATATTGTTAGATCTGAGTACAGAAAGATAGTTAAAGGTCTTTTTCCATCAGAGTCTTGACAGACCCAAGAAATAGAGAAAAAAGATGAAATGGAGTTTGAGAAGCATAAATCTGATGAGCTAGGTGGTCATTCCTCTTCTTTCAAAGTGGCTGTAAGGGATATTTCTTTCTGTGGTACAGAGACAGAAATAACCTTTGTTGGAAACTAATTAGAAAGACATCTCCCTCTAGCAGGCATGTTTTGGAAAAGGAGTTGTCCCATTAACTGTTATCAAGACCTCCTGCTGCCTACTTAGTCTGTGTGCTCCCTCAGAAGCATATCTGAAGTAGATTGGGAATCAATGATTAGGGTCATTCTGAAGACACAAATGGAGTTGGCATCAACCCAAATCTGTCTGTTACTAAGGTGGGTCCGTTTGACCCCTCCTCCCACCTGTTTTAACTCCTTCATCATTTACTGTCTGCATCAGAAGTTTCAGAGCTCTCTCTCCACCTGGATCTTGTCAGATCAATACTAACTTTAGTGTCTGATGTGCTGGACTCTGACTCCTTTGTTATCAAGTGGGTCTGTGATCTGGATACTTGACATTGAGGCCTTTGCACCATCTTGTGGTATGAGTTTTCTTTTTAATTCCAAAAAAGAACAAGGACCTGAGACTGTGGCAGATGTGGCCCCTATAATGGATGTTGACCATGTGGTTGAGGTGTCTACAAAACCAGGGTTACATAGAACCCTCAGAACCATTTTTGGTGTTGAGGGCCTCTGTGTTTCAGCTGGCAGTCCTGTTCTCAATCTCAAGACAGTCCAGATCTGTATCGGGACTTCCATCCTCTGCTCTATCCCCTGTGTCATTCTCTGAGGAACAGTCTGTCAATGCAGTTGTACTCTGGATCTGCATTTGAAGTAAAGGAGAGGAACATGGCCTCCACTCCAGGCTGTTGATAGGACTCTTTCTGTACCATTTTCTCCTTGTGATGCCTTTTAATTAGTATTTCAGCCCATATTCATCAAGGCTGTCCTAGGCAGAGTAGAGCTGTATCTTTCAGATATTCAAATCCATTGAGATCTTACTCTTCCTCAGAACCAGCCAGCCACAGCCAGAGATTCCAAGAAAGTCTGCGTAAAAGGAAACTCATAGACTCCCCTTCAGAGTCTGTCACATCAGACACTGGCTTAGATGAAAGTGTGTTTTCTTTATTCCCTTCTGAAGACATTCCTTTTGGCTAAGTACTGGAATTAATGAAGCAGAGGAGATGCTTGGCCACCTGACCTACTTTGTCAAGGCAAGGAGATGCTCTTCAAAGCTTTTGTCTCGGTCTGTTCTTCCTGTTGGTGGTCCCTGCTAGCTGCCGTTTCCTAGATTTGGTTGCTAGGAGGTAATGGGAGAAACCTGATGCAGCAGCAACCATCCCACTAAAACTGAATAAGTCTTATGCCCCCCCTAAGGATAGGCAGTTTTGTTCCAGTGGTCCTATGAACTCAATGACTGTTGCAACAGCCACCAGTAAGGAACTCCCTGGTGATTTGTCTTCTGTTGATCCCTTGAACAAGGAATCCAGGGAGATTGACAGTATGAGTGGATTTACGCCTCTGTTACTTTCACCCTAAGAGCATTAAATTACTTCCCACATGAATAGATTCCACAGATACCTAGCTAATCAAGCTGTGAATACTTATGGGGTCAGCCCTTGATTCAAGGGTCTACTAAACAGCTACAGACCACCCTTAATACCATGCTCAGCATTATTGATCCTTTACATTCTTTTGTGTCACAATGCAACTGATGGGGTAGCAAGAGCAGCAGTCACTGGCATAACTTGCTGCCATGTGTGGCTTCACCTGTTTGACTCTTGAGGACAGCTTTAAGGCTTCCTTTACCAACGCCCCCTTTGATAAAGAGAATCTGATGCGATGTGAGCCAGCTGAGAAAACTGTCTATTGTAGTCAAATTTGAGATCCCTGTGACGTCCATCAGTAAGAATTTGAATGGTTCCAAATCTCTGATTCAGGAAATCCCAGTGTCAGCCATTTGATACTCTCCTCTTTTAAGGGGAGCCATGGCAGAGGTGGCCCCTTTCGTGAATGTTGACCACATGGTCGAAGGTGTCTGGAAAACCAAGGGTTCAGAGAACCATTCTCTGAGAGACAGTCAGCACCCCCTGAAGGCTTGCTTTATTGTCAGTCTCTGAAGGCAGGTTTTTTTTTTGGGGGGGGGGGGATTATCTCTACATCTAATTAGGTGGAGGGCTATCATGCAAGATAACTAGGTTTCGAGAAATTGCATCCCAAGGCTGTACCATACCATTTTTCTGAAAGTCATCACCCCATATGCCATTGTTATCAAGCTTTGTACCCTACTGAATGAGTGGCACTTCGAGGTGTCTATTCTCCAAAACAATTCTAGCCAGGAGGTCCCACCAAACCTTTATGGGTCAAGAGAGTTTGACCCCCCCCCCAAAAAAAAAAAAAATAAAAGAACAAGGACCCGGGACCATTTGTGAATCTCAACTGCCTAAATCTGTATTTTTAAAAAGTATCCCAGTACAGGATAGTCCGTGTGTGATTTTGCCCTGCCTCGAGGCAAACAACTTTATTTTCTATAGACCTCCAGGATGTCTACCTCCTAGTAAATATCGCAAAGGAGTTCAGGAGTTTTCTGTATTTTCTCACAAGGTCAAACATTAGCAGTTCAGAGGCTCACCCTTCAATCTCACCGCAGCTCCCTTGGGTGTTCAGGGGTCCACAGGAGTAGTAAATACCCATCAGTGTCCAGAAGTGATCATCTCTTCCTATACCTAGATGATTGGCCCCTCAGTACAACAGAGTCCCTACTAACCGCCAGAAACCTTTTACAGCTCTGCCTTTCTTTATGCGTCTCTATAAACTATATTAACTCACAGCTTTAACCTTCAAAACAAATTAGTTTTATTGAATGCCATTTGGACATAGCTTTGTGTGAGGTGTCTTTTTACCCCAGAAAGATGATCCTCCCTTTAGTGACCAGTTTGAATCCTTTTTATTTATTTGTTTACTTCCTGAGGTAGTGCACTGATCTTAATGGACCGATGTCCTTCAAGGATTCATCTGCAGTCATCACATATGGGTTGTCCTGCCTCAGGCAGCCCTTCGGTCGGCCGGATTCCAAAGTCTGGGTCCGGCGTCGGCTGATGTCGCCCTTTCCCCGACATCAGAGTGCCTGGGGTATAAAAGCGTCAGCCGACGCCATCTTCCTCAGTCTTTCTTGCCGCGTGGTGCCCTAAGCAGAAGCAGTTCGCAAGTGCCGGTCGGCCAGCTCCTGTAATTCAGCTAAACCGAAGACTTCAAAAGCTAAGTACCCCGTTGGGGACTCTTTCTTACCTCAGCCGATGTCAGATAAAATTAATAATTGTTTAACTTGTGGGAAACAAATACCTCATAAGGATTTCCACTCTTACTGCCTACCTTGCCTAGGCCCAGACCACGACGTTTCGGCCTGTTCCGCCTGTGCTTCCTTCAACCGACGCACTCTAAGACGTAGGTCGGAGTTTGCAGAGGAATTTTTTGGGGCTAGTTTTGCTTACAAAATGCCGTCGGAGACTCCGACTTCACATTTAATAAAGAAACGGAAGGACAAGGACAGACACGCGGTCCGCGGTTTCGGCTGAAACCACGGCCAGGCCTACCGCGAGTGTCTCTGTCTCGGCTGAAACAGAGTCCTTGGTACTTCCGTCCACCGAAACCGTACAACCGACAACCTCGGCCCCGGAGGCCACTACTGTATCGGTTGTTGAATCTCCATTGGAATCTGGTGTCCATGAACCTTCCGACACCATTCCCTTAGACAAAACTACACCAGCACGTGGTGCAGCCAGGCCTCCTGCATCCATGTCTATTAAGGCATTCTCTAGGGCTAAAGCTGCTAAACACTCAAAATCTATGCCTCCCAGGGTTATCCCCCAGGGACCCACTACAGGTTCTCAGATCCTTAGTCTAGCATAGGACCTTATTTCACTAATTAGGGGCTCTCAACCTCATCCGGACAAGGGCTCTCAACCTCCTACAGAAAAAAGGCCCAGGGTTGAGCCCTCTGATCCCCTCTCTTCAGATGAGGCCTCTGATGGCTCTGCTCTCTCGGACTACCAGGAGGAGGCTTTTTCGGCCTACGAGGATTCTGATGCAGAGGAATCTATCCCTTCGGCGTCCCCTCCTAAAGAACTGTGTTTTGGGGAAACTCTGCACACTATGAGGGAGCATTTCCAATGGCAGGGCTAGGAATTCTCTGATTCCAGGAAGAGATTAAGGACCTTCTTGCATTTGTCTCAGCATAGACCTTTGGCTATTCCCCCTGTTTTGAATGTCATTGATGATGTGTACTCTGAGTCTAGCACAACCCCTGACACTCTCCCTCCGGCTCCTGCCAAACCCGAGAGGTACTTACAGGGTCCCGGAATCACATCTTTTCCTTTACAAGGCCCACTCTGCTGATCCAGAAATTATTTCCCAGGGCCCTAAAGGGGTTGCAGCTGTCACTACAAAAAATCCACTCTCCTCTGAAAGGGAGTCCAGGGCTTTAGAGTGATGGGGTAAAAAAGTGTATACTTCTGCTACCCTTTCTATGAGGGCTTTAAACTGTCAATTTCATATGATACAGTACCAAGAGTATTTGTTAGATGAATTGCATAAAAAACTGTCTTCACCTGAACCCCTAGATCGCAAATCACTTCAGGATCTGGTACATAACTCTGAACAGGTTAGCAACCATTTCTTGCAGTGTGGTTATGATGCATTGGAAGCTTCATGTAGGTCAGCTATGACAGGTGCAGTCATACGTAGGCATGCTTGGCTGAAGGAACAATCTCTGCCAGACCATGTTAAAGCAAAGCTTCTGGATGTTCCACTGGAAAAGCAAAAGTTATTTGGCTCCACTGCTCAGGAGGTCTTAAAGAAATTTGAATTAAAGGCAAAATCTGTACAAACAGTCAAAGATTTTATGCAAGTCCAACCACCAAGATTCAGCAGAAATTGGCCTTCCAAGAACTGGTTCTTTCCAGACACAGACAGATTTCAGAGAGGAAAGAACAGGCGTGCTAGAGGTAGAGGGCAAGCTAGAGGCTCCTACAGAGGACTTCAATGGCAGCCTCCCAACCAGAGGTAGTGCAGGGCCTACAACTGCTGCACAAGGACAGACTCAATGACTTTACTTTGACACCGCCAACCAGGGCTCAATTGGACGCACCTTTGGGCGGAAAGCTTTCCTTATTTTCAGAAAATTGGCACATTATTACAAGGGACAAATGGACACTACAAATAATCGACAAAGGATACAGGTTCCATTTCCACACATTACCGAAAAGAAAAGGCATGCCAGACCTGCCACCAAATCAAAGGGCAGAGGTTTTGAAACAAATCTCCAACTTAATGAAAATGAAAGCAATAGAAAAGGTTCCTCTCTCAGAACAAGGCCAAGGATTTTATTCCAGACTCTTCCTTGTTCCAAGAAAAGAAAAGCAATGGAGGCCTATTCTCGACTTGTCCGCACTAAATGCTTCTCATTGTGCCAAAATTCAAAATGCTGACTCTACAGCAACTCCTTCCCATACTGGGCAAGGGGTCTTGGCTGGTAACTCTGGACCTCAAGGAGGCATACCTGCATGTCCCTATCAGACAAAGCTGCATAAGACACCTCAGATTTCTTGCAGGTTCAGAGCACTATCAATTCTCAGCATTGCCCTTTGGCTTATCTACTGCGCTCAGAGTATTCACGAAATGCCTGGCATCAGTAATTGCACACTGCAGACTTCAGGGGATGCAAATATACCCGTATCTGGACGACTGCCTTATACAAGCGGACAGCCAACAAATTTTGGTAAAACACTTGAATTATGCCATCTACCTTCTTCAGGCCTTGGGATATACAGTCAACATTCACAAGTCAAGCCTTGTACCATCCCAAAGAATAACTTTTCTGGGTGCGGATCTAGACACAACCACCCAAATGGCTTTCCTCACAGAAGAAAAGCAAAACCAACTACCGGATTACTTCAAAAACCTGTCAAGACAAACTCAGCTGACTGCAAGGAAAATCCTGCAGGCCCTGGGTTACATGGCTTCTTGCATTCTTCTGATTCCTCAAGCAAGGCTACATATGAGGAAATTACAATGGTACCTAAGGAGTTTATGGACTCAGCACAGTCACAGCTTGGAAACTTTGATACCACTCATCCCATGCCTTCAAAGGGAATTTCTGTGGTGGGCTCAAGCAAGCCAGTCAAACAGGGGTTTGCCCTTCAGCAAACCAATAGCCAGCTAAACCATTACAACGGACGCTTCAGACCACGGATGGGGAGCGCACATGGAAGGAAGATGCATTCAAGGGCTATTGTCACAAAAAGAGCTACGCATGCACATAAACCAAAAGGAAATGCTGGCAGTGATGCATGCTATCGAGGCCTTCAAGTTATTTCTACATCAAGGCCACCTGCTAATAAGGACAGACAAACTACAGTTATGTGGTACATAAACAAGCAAGGAGGCACCCATTCCTACCCTCTCTGCAGACTGGCGATGAATCTATGGGAACTTTCCTTGACACTCAATATACAGCTGCAATCCCAGTTTGTACCAGGAAAGGACAATATACTGGCGGACAGCTTAAGCAGAAACATCATGGATGCACACGAATGGATGCTGCACACGAATGGATGCTGCACCCAGACATCTTCCATCAGATAACACAATCATGGGGGAGACCGGACATAGACCTCTTTGCCTCCCCACACAATCATCAGCTGGAGAAATTCTGCTCAAGGACATACCGCCCACAAGCATGGAAAGTGGGCGCCCTCTCTTTCAGCTGGAGAACTCTAACAGTGTATGCATTTCCACCTCTTCCATTAATGACCAAGGTCTTACTGAAGATCAGGGGAAGAGCAGCCAAGAGTGATTCTGATAGCTCCGGACTGGCCAAGAAAGCACTGGTACCCATTTTTAAAGAGCATGTCACGGACGAAATCATGGCTTCTTCCACAATGGCCGCTTCTCCTGACACAGCACAATTACAAAACTCTGCATTCCAACCTGAAAACATTACAACTAGCTGCCTGGAAAATACCTTGACTCATCACCAGGATAAGCTATCCAAGAGAGTGAAGGATATCATCATGGAAGCTCGCAGGCCTTCCACAAGAAAGGCATACTCAGCAAAATGGTAAAGATTTCACACCTGGAGCACCTCAAAGGGCCTAGATGCAACAGTTATGAACATGGCACATATCCTGGAATATTTGGCAGAAATGCTCCACAATGGCCTGTTTTACTCTTCCATTAAAATTCATGCTTCAGCAATTTCAGCAGAGTACAATACTGATCCACCTGTCTTCTCTCATCCTCTCCTAAGACAGTTTCTACGAGGAATTAAAAACATTAATCCCCCAAGGAATCCACCAGTACCTACTTGGGACCTTAACTTCGTGTTGAAAAAACTAACACTGCCTCCCTTTGAACCAGCAGCATCTGCGGAACTACAGTTCCTGTCTTGGAAGACTGCTTTCCTTCTGGCCATAACCTCAGCAAGAAAAGTATCTGAGTTGCAGGCCCTCATGGCAGTACAGCCATTCCTTATCTTTCATCAAGACAGAGTCTCTTTGAGAACCAGTCCTTCATTGATGCCAAAGGTGGTATCCAGGGTCTCCTTAAACCAAGCTATTCACCTGCCTACCTTCTTTCCAAATCCACAAAACAAAGGGGAAAAGCTTCTGCACACTCTGGACATACACAGACAGTTGCGCTACTACTTGGACAGAACTAAAAGTAACAAAAACTGACCAGCTGTTTGCAGCATATGCTGCTAGTGCACAAGGAAAAGCAATTTCAAAACAGACAATTTCTAAATGGATAGGAAACTGCATTCGCTTTTGTTACTCCTTTAATGGAAAAACTGTGCCAGCTAACATTAGACCTCATTCCACCAGAGCCACAGCCACCTCCACAGCCTTCTTAAGAGGGGTGGCTACCAAGGACATTTTAGAAGCTGCTACATGGAGCTCCGTGCATAC
Source organism: Protopterus annectens (assembly GCF_019279795.1). Taxonomy (NCBI): domain Eukaryota; kingdom Metazoa; phylum Chordata; order Ceratodontiformes; family Protopteridae; genus Protopterus; species Protopterus annectens. Next base: position 435,838,344 of record NC_056726.1, read on the forward strand.
ATTTTCCAAGCATTACAATTTACCTTTATATTCCAGATCCAGAGCAGGCTTTGCTACAGCAGTCCTGCAGGGCATTTTAGCTACACCATCCTTTACATAGATCCTCCACCCCCAGATTGGCTATGGTATTCTACCCATATGTGATGACTGCAGATGCATCCTTGAAGGACATAGTGCAGTTTTGTACCTACCATAAATGTAGATGTCCGATAGGTATGCATCTGCAATCAGGTTTACCCTCCCTCCTTCCCCTCTGTGGTATTTCTTGGGTATTTATCCCTCTCATAGCTTGCTGGGGTTATCTATTATGGTGTGTATGTTTTACACACACACATATATATATATATATATATATATATATATATATATATATATATATATATATATATATTTATGCATATATATATATTTCTGTTCATGTTTGGAATTTATTGCATTCCTCCAAATTTAGCCTTCCTTAGAGGGCACCTGGCATCTGGGGCAAGAAAAACTGAGGAAGATGGCGTCGGCTGATGCTTTTATACCCCAGACGCTCTGACGTCGGGGAAAGGGCGACATCAGCCTACGCCGGACCCAGACTTTGGAATCCGGCCGACTGAAGGGCTGCCTGAGGCAGGACAACCCATATGTGATGACTGCAGATGCATACCTATCGGACATCTACATTTATGGTAGGTACAAAACTGTACTTTTGCAGGCACACCCTGGTGAAATAGGATCATATAAAAATTGAACAAAACATATTTACAGATAGAAGGATATGGTAAAAACAAAAGTGTGCATATTTTACGATGCAAGAATATTCTACCACATTTAGTTTGAGGCAGTTTGTCAAATGTAAAAACATGGATGGAAAATGGATTTCTGTTTAGCAGAGCTTTATGGATAAGATGCAGCTGTAATGACTGAGATGGGTTATGCTACAGCATATTAGAAAGGTATAAAGACATTAGAAGAGGCAAGTGAGAATAGTTCCAAGAAAGGTTACCATGGGGAAAAGATAGGAAAGGTGAGAGGCATGCAGAGGGAAGAGGAGTAGAAAGAAGTTTGAGAGATGCAAAGAGAAGTGGGATGAATGAGATGCATTAAATAAAAGGGATGACAAAATGAGATCAGGAGGGATGAAATAGGGATAAATGGACATGTGAGAGCTGCAGGGTTCATGTAACGTAACCTGAGTGACTGTAGCTGCACTTGCTTGGGTGAAGAGGTATTCCTTGAACTGTTCAAAGTCAGTGTAGTTTTAGATGCCTCTGAGGGAGGAATGGACTCATAGTTTGGGTGCTAGAATGGAGAAAGCATGGTCTGTATAATAGTTTACTTTTTGGAGTTAGGGTGGGTTGAGATTTGAGAGATACCCGTGAGATTATATGTGGGGATTTATCAAAGCTCTTACAGTGCTGATTCTAAGATTTTTGTGTGTCATAGCAGGCTAAATTACCATGTCCCACTGTTCCAGATTTCACATGAGGATTCTCTAATGGATGTTATCCACACAATGGTCACAACTGACAGACTCCCTTTCAACCACTGTTTGACTGTCATGCAGGAATCCTATACACTGGTGGCTGAGGTCCCCCTTCTTTCAGCTAGACAGATCAATTTGTTCACCTTCTCAGACAGCAGCAGAAACCGTGGATGAGGGGACAATGATCCAAGAAGTTTGGAATCAGTCAGACGCTAGGCTTCACAAGAACATACTGGAGATGAGGGCCACCCTAACTATGCAGGAATATCAGGACCTTTTGTCTTCAGTAGTGAGTTGTACAGTTGGGCAATATGTCATTATATCTAGTGCATCAACAGAGTAGGTGAAACCAGATATTGCCTTCTGTGCAGAGGCCATGGGAGTATGGAGCTGAGCTTTAGACGCATTCTGGAAAAGCTCAGCTTGCTAGCAGTCAGGCTTAGCAGGTCTATTCTGGTCCTTGTCAATAGCTTATGAAATTTTCATTCGCATGGGCTAGCCTTGCTGTGACTTGTTTGCAGAAGCTACTTGGCCCTGTCACTGGAGGGATAGTCAGCCAGGGATGCTGTAGTCTGACAGTGGACTCCCAGTCTGCTTTTCACCTTTCTCCACATTACCCTAGTTTCTACAGAAGGTATTGACTGGCAAATCGCAAATAATTCTTAGTGCTCTATACTGTCTTGAAGAGACTGTTTCCTTTGCTCAGGCCTCATTTGAGGAAGCCCTGTGGCTTCTAGATCCACATCTGGATGATCTTTCATATTACACCAGTCAGCCTGACTTGGACTTTCATAACTTGTAGCTAACCACATAGTTTTTCCAGTTCTAATGGACAGGCTTCCCTTTCAGTGTGTGTAGCCCACATTTTGTCAGCTTCTCAGCAACAGTCTACTCAAAAGATTTATATAAGAATCTGTGGAGATGATGTTCTATCTGGGCCACTATTCAAGGATTTGATTCTTACAACATTTCTGTTGCAGATATTTTATAGTTTGTATTAATTGTTTGAAGCAGGTTCCAGCCGCTGTTGCTGTCAAAGTGCAGTTAGCTTCCATCTCTAATTACCCTGGATACCAAAGCAATGCTTAGGCCTCTCATAAACTATGCAAGGATTTCCTCAAAAGAGTGTTCCTTCTTCACCCTGCCATTAAGAATCCTATTCTTCCTTGGGATTTAAATTTAGTCCTGGAAGCATTAGCAAATCCTTCATTTGAACCAGCTTCATCTGCACACTTGAAGGTACTTATCCTGAAAAAAACAATCTTTTGGTGGCTATTACATCAACTAGACAAATTTCAGAACATGTCTTAACCATCATTGTGCCATATTTGAGCTTTCACAGTGATAGTCACTTTCTGAAAAAAAAAAAGGTTAGTTCTTAGTGGCTTTGGAAAGTAGTGTTAAACAGTCTGTTAACTTTCCAGTGTTAACATATTTTTCCTAGAAAGAGGGAGCATCTATACACTTGGAAAGTGTCTTCTGCCACAGTCAGTTCAGATTCTGCATACTTTGAGCGAAAACTTTCAGAAAAGTTGCCCTTTCTTGTCTCATTTGTACCTAAGAGAGTGGACTTCTTAATGTTTTCAAACATGTTCAGATTGCTATTGGATTTTTATAATATTTGGCTTCTTTACCATCATCAAGACAAGTATAAAACCTGTACTGCCTTTTTCGGGAATTCATCCATTGACAATTCTGCAGCAGCCACGTGGTCTACATTGCATGTCTTTTCTAAATGTTATAACCTGGACATAACTTTTAGAACTAGTGCTACATTTGGGGCTTCAGTTCTCATAAATATTCTGTCATAATTCCCCTTGTGATTTCAGGTGTCTTGTGATTTTGTCCCAGTTTGATTGGATAGACTAATGAAATTGGATATGGCGGTTATGTACTTACTATCATAATACTAGATCCTTTTCATCCAAGTGCACCCAATATGACATTTATTTATTGTCTTTTGTTTACTGAGAAAGTCCTATTCAGCGGAAGTCCTGTTTGTAGCGGAGGCCTGGAGAGAGAAAGCTCCACATAAAATGCCTATTTACAATGATCAACAATAAAAGTTAAACACTTAAGTATTACATTGTGTGTAGTGTTGAGACAAATAGTAGACATTTATCATATACTTCAGAAGTTCAGATGTGTTAACATGTAATAGCTGGCGATGCAAGAGCAATGATAATGCACATAGGTTCAGTATGTGTGTCTCGACATTAATGAAGTAGGTGGTCACTAGAGCAATAACAGAAAATAGAGTAGGAGGATAAGTACAAGAAGTAATCAAGGAAAACATAAGTAGAAAAAGTTCTGATAGTGGAGAGGTTGGAATAACACATGGGTAAGATGATGAGGTGTGAGTAAGGAAAGGATATTTGTAGAAGAGGATTAAGAGAAAGAGATAAGAAAAGTGAGAGTCAGGATTTTTGCTAGAAAGATTGGCATTCAAAAATAAACAGAATGAAAGGTGGGTTTAACCAGGATAGGGGCTTGAGCATAGCCATGAAGAAGTTAAGTGTTTTAGGTTGTTTGAAATGTTTGGTAATGTTTTGTATTAGGGTGGGTGGGGTGTAGTTTCATTGCTTAGCAGCATGGGTTGAGTAAAATGAGTTGACTGCACTATTATGAGATTTGATCCTGGTCAGGAGATTTTTTTTCTGTGAGTGGAGATTCCTTGAAGGGAAGTATTGTTTTCAGATGTTTTATAATGATGGGCAGGTATCAGGTTTGTGTAGTTTGTGGGCATTAAGCAGTTGGCAGTAGGTAAAGTAATTAGGTAGCTTGTGAAGCTGCTTTTGTACAAGGCAGTGGTATGAACAGTTTGCGAAGTTAGATGCAAACCTAAATATTTTATTGTAGCAAACCACTAGTTTATTTTTTAAGGCAGAGTGAATGTTAGCATGGGTGCTACATGGAGCAGTGAAGGGAGAACATAAAATGTTGCTAAATAATTTCTGGATTAGTCTGTAAGAAATGGTTTGTTTCTGTAGAGGAAGCCCAACTTTTGGTGAGTTTTCTTGATCGCTTGAGTGACATGGTGTTCATATTTGAAGTTATTTAAGACATCAAGAATTTTTGTGTTGGAAACTGTTTCAGTTGATGTATTTGCTGATATGTTTTTGTAGGATTACTTCTGTGCTGACAGATTTGGTTAAAACAGCATTGATTTTTTTCTTTTTTATGTTGATTAAATTTTTTGAGCAACTGTCTCCTACTCATGACTTTCTACCTAGCCTCCCGCTCCACTACCTTCATCACCTCAAACATAACACACTACCCCTCTCCTATAACCCCCACTATTACATACCATACAAAACCAAATATCCATTTTCACATCTGTTCTAACTTCTACACTAACTTTAACATATTGCTGTTCCACCATAAATATGTCCATACCTCCAACCCTCCTTCCAATCCAGATTTCTTTCATCGACTAATATCAAAGTTCAAACTTTCTCTCTCTCCTTCTACACTCACTAACAGAAAAACTCCAAGCTGACACACATCGTAACCCAGGACCCACACAGCTACTCCCACCCCACCCAGTAACACCTGCCAATATTACCCTACACCTTCTTCCCCTAAAAAAATTCCAAATCAGACTCATAACTAATTTTAACCTAAGTATCACACACACTAAAAAAAAAAAAAAAAAAAACTGGTGAATTTCATGCAGCCCTAACTACCTGCACTCATGATATAGTAATTACAGAGATATGGCTAAAACCCCACATTAAAGATGAGGAAATGCTAACTAGTTGATATAATGTTATTAGACGAGATAGGCTGAACAAGCGTGGTTGAGGCATTGCTATCATGTACAAAAGTTTCCTCAAATTTGAAAAATTAATCTGTACTCCCCCAGATCTGTCAGAAGCAGAAATTCTAACTACCAGATTTGAAGTAAATCCACATAAAACCATCGTAATTATTGCCTCCCACCTACCACCAGGAAATGATCTACCAACCATTGAAAGTCTTCTATCTTAGGCATTCTCTACTTTCAACCAAGAAAGTATAGTACTAGGCGATTTCAACTTGGACTGGCTAGCCTGCTTACCTGACAACCCCTCCATTTTTATCAATTTATTCAGTTTCACCCAAACTATAAACTTCCCCACTAGAATCGATAAACACACCAAGAATCTATTCTCGACTGGATACTAACCAATAAGCCCAACTTTGCTCACCAGGCTTGGGTGTCTCTCCTATTCCATCAGTGATGACTCCCCTACCTTTCTTGTAAGGAAATGCATTCACTCCCCTTGTAATGTAATTTTCAAACACATACGCAATAAAATACATTTTTCCCCTACCATCTTAAATTCCCTACTTCAAAACTGCAACTGGTCACCTCTAAAAATCACTCCACCTAGACCAAGCTGTACAATATTTTAATGATATTTTCCTCAACATCCTTAACCTCACTCCAACAAGAAAAATTTGATCCAAAGGCAAAAACCTACCTTGGATAACCAAAGATGCTAAATCCCTCATTAAACAAAAGGGATAGAGCCTGGACTGCTTATCAAACCTCCAAAACCACAGAAACCACACCTCTTACAAACAACTAAGAAACTTCACCTCTTACAAACAACTAAGAAACCTAACTAAGAAGCAAATATTATCTGACAAAAAAATCTTATTTTCTATAGTGTCAGCAAAAACATATAACCCACAAAAAGTTTGACAAAACCTTAACTATCTCCTCAACCCTGGCAAAACCTCTACTCCTGCACCATCTACAACAAATAGCACTGAATGTATTGCATTCCAGTTTCTCTCATTTCATCCCAACTATCACCTCACTTTTAAACAACAAATCTAACCAACCCCTTACAGTACCCACCTCTACTAACTCTAAACCAAACTACTTCCCTTTTAAACCCGTACAAACCTCTTGTATCAAAAAGCTCCTATCAAAACTAAAACCTACCTGTCTTGCAGCTAAGTCCCTAACAACTTCTTAAAAACTGCTGCAAGCTCTATCGCCTATCCCATATCTATCCTAATCAATCGTTCCATCGCAGAAGAATATGTCCTCATACTATGGAAAATATCCCACATCATCCCCCTCCACAAGGGAGGTCCATCTAAAGAACTCTCTAATTATCTGCCCATTGCCATTCTCTCACCACTAGCCAAAATCTTAGAGAAATGTATTCATAAGCAGCTCCTACCCCACTACAAATAACCTCTTATCTAGTTCACAGCACGGCTTCCGTGCAAAACACAGTACCTTCACAGCCCTCAAGTTTCACTAACTACATCAACCTCCTCAGAAACAATGGACATCTCGTCTCTACTGTATTCCTTGATATGGCCAAAGCTTTTGATACGGTATCCCACTAACTACTTCTCTACACTCTAGCCTCCTTTAACCTCAACTCTACAGCTCTCAACTGGTTCTTTAGCTACATTACTAATCGGCAACAGGCACTAAATGGGATAATAAACACTTCACACTCCAAGTCTCTGTTAAGGTTCCTCAGGCTTCCATTCTTAGCCCTCTCCTTTTTATTATATTGACAAATAGTTTAAATACTGCCACTAAATCTGCTTCTATCATTCAATACGCAGTTGACACTACTCTTATTTGCTCTGCTCCCACACCCCCAAGAACTCCAAGATAAACTGCAAAAGTCGTTTCTAGATATGGAAAATTACTTAAACAAACTTCATCTCATCCTAAACCCAAACAAAACAAAATTAATGATCTCCTCTAAGAGGAAATCCAAAGAAAAAAACACCTCTTCTCTCCATCTACTCCACTAATGGCACTATAATAGAACCAGTTAACCAAACAAAACTACTTGGTGTCACAATAGACCGCAACCCTAACATTCAATTAACACATCACTCCCAATTAAGAAAGTTCACATCAAACGTGGTGCTTTATATAGGGTCAAACCTTACCTTACTCAAAATGCCATACTAGCCACAGCCAGATCCCACCTCCTATCTGCCCTCCTTTAGTGTTCTCCACTTTTCACTAACCTGTGCAAGTCTGATTTACATCTGCTTGATTCCTTCTATAACAAAATAGCAAAATTTGCTGCTAATATACCTAACAGGGACCCATCATTGCCTTGCTCTTTAAAAATTACACTGACTTGAATTTTCCAATCTGTTATTACTCAATCAGCTCACCATTGCCCACTCCATTATCCACAAGCCTGAAAACTGCCCTGCATTCTCCAACCTAGTGCAATTAAATACCGACCCCAGGACCCTTAGATCATCCAGTAAACTTGTACTCAAAGTTACAAAGACCCCATAACTACTTTGGTGACTCTGTTGTCCTTCAAAGTAGCCAAACAGAGGAACCTATCTTAAACACAGATTGTCATAGCTTCGCAGAACTAAAGGAATACTTTACTCCGTAATGGCTATGTTCCTGTAATACTCCTGGCTAGTTTCTCATGCCTTCTATCAAATGTTTTCTATTCTGCCATCTTCTTGTCTTACTTCTACCAAATGAAAATACCACAATGGTTTTTAGTTATATATCTAATGAGTTTCATATTACTATCTGTAGTAAGGCTTCAGAAATGTAATGCTTTCTGTTTTACATTCCCCTTTTTTGTAAATTGTGATTGTTGGCAGCTGTCAAACTTTTTGTATATTGTTTGTAAATCTTTTAAAAAATGTTGTGATCTTTTTGTACTGTTGCTATGGAGCTTATCTCACCGAGTCTCCACTGAAAACCGGCTACTTGCCCACTCGGACTCTACCCGGTTAACAAATGTAAAATAAATTAGCATTTAAAAGTAGTTGGTAGCCAACTAGCCAGACCTGTACTGATGAAAAGGAGTCCTGGTCATCTTGTGGAGTAGCAATAGACTTTGTGCAGAGCATATGAGCATGGCATCATCTATGTATTGTACTATAGACGTTTCTTTGGTAGCTTTGTGAAGCTTATTCATGAATATGTTGAATAGTAAAGGGCCTAAAATTTATCTTGGGTATGCCAACAGAGATGGATAAGAGCGAGATGTATTCTTTCCATTTTAGATCCTGGAGTCTGTTGGTGAGATAGCTGTGGAACCAGCTAAAGGATGAATGGGAGAGTCCTAGGGGAGTTTAGTTAATGGAACAGATATTTAGTATGTTAAGGAATGTGTTAGTGAGTTAGTGTCATCTTTAGAGTAAGCATTGTAGAATATCCCAGTTGTATTTGTTGAGGTAGCCAATGAAAGTGTCATTAAAGGAGGAAAGTGTACATTCATTATTACAGATTGTGTTTATGTGCATGATTAGATTGTCTCATGAGAAAGGTCAGTAGGTGGTCACTGATGGTGTTGGGTAGGCAGCCAGCAGTGTTAATTTTGTTAGTAGTCGTGGTGAGGTTCCAGTCTGAGTACTTCCTATTACTGGAGTTGTCTGTACATTAGAAGTGGTGATAATTTGGGTAAAACCAAAGAAATTGATGGAGTGTGTGGGAAGGTCAGAGTTGATAACAAGGTAGCCTGTATTAATGTCACCTGTTATGATTGTTTCGTTATTGATAATTGAGAGATCCATTACAGGATTTCTTGTAGTAGTGGGATGTTTCCAAGAGGGAGATATATATCAGTGATGGGATATGCTCTTGATTGACTTGCAGGAGAGAATTATTTCATTATTGGGAAAGTTGGGGTGGGTGAGGGGATGGGAAGTGTTTTCATTTTTTTTTTTTTTTTTAAACATCTTAGCAATGCCACCGCTTTCTCATGCTGTCTGTCATTTCTAGTGATGTAGTGTGTGGGGGGAGGGGGGTCCCTGGTCTTCAGTACCTGGTTTTAGCCAGGTTTCTGTGGTTGTTAGTATGTCAGGAATGTGTGAGGCTATGCAGGCATGCAACTGTGGTAGTTCAGTGCAGGTGTAAATTCATCAAAAGTAGGCTATTACTTTAGTTGAGTGGAAGAGGTGTGCCAAGGGTAGCTGAGGTGGTAGAGTTTATCATTTGTTTTCCAGGAAAGTTGGACTGGGACTGAGCCTATTTTCAGCGAAAGCCAGGGGAGAAATGCTCCAGACGCATGTCTTTGCAATGTGGGAGGAAACGGGAGCACCCTCAGGAAGCCCACACAAATGCAAGGAGGACATGTAGACTCTGTACAGAAGGCACCACAGCTGAGAATCGAACCTCTTGCTGTGAGGCGATGACACTGACCACTGCGTCATTGGAAGTATGTGAAAAGGGTCCATGATTAGGAAGTATATTGCCGTTAAGAGCAAGCTTAGATGAGGTGTGCAGTGAAATACGTTTTTATATTTAGTTTTCACATTTAAATTATCTCTGTGTAGTGTGGGTTTTTTGGTGTGTTAATAGTTGAAGTATGTGATATGTATTGGCTGAGTGCTATAGCAGACTGAGATGGGATCATTTAGAGTTATGGTATAATGTTCTGGAGATGACAGATTGGGTAACAATGTAGTGTGATAATATGTAGTATGGGCAGGAATAAATAGTACAAACAGAGATAGTACATGAAAGGGCAGTATAATGTAGTTATGGCAGAGAAAAGTAGGATCTGATGTCAATTTTCATTCATTCCTCAACCACTGTGTTCAGATCAGATCCTTGGTTCCGACTTGGCTGATACTATAGCTTGTGGCCAACTGAAACTGTCCAACTCCTCCCTACCCATAACGCACCAACCATTAATATACCTGTGATCTCATTTGCCGCTTTCTCTTATGGATGTAGTTGTTAGCTCTCGAGCACTTCTAGAGATGAGTAAAATTTAATGTTAAGTTGTCTATCTCGCCTTCGTTCTTGCTGGTTGGGATCGGAGCCGATCCTCTGCTCCGACTCTGCCATCTTCAATAGCTCGAGAGCTGTTTACTGGCTCGAGGCTACCCCTTATCCCATGATGCCTAGCGATAGCTTCCCAGATCTCGTTTGCCACTTCAGCTGCGAGGTGTCGTTTTTCTGGCTCAGGCTCGTATAAAGTTTTTTGTATAACTTTCTTACTCTAGAATTCTATATTTTCAGTGTTTTATTGTTAACGGTTAATCTTGTTTTTTTGTGATAGCTAGTGTTTAGTTGTAGTATCCCTTCTTTTCCTTGTAGAACTCGTTTAGCGTAGAGAGTTCTCCCCCACCCCCCCACCTCTTCTTGTCAGGTTAGCCATTTAGGTTAGAGGCTTTCCTTCTACCTTCCTTTCATAGGCTAGCCGTTTAAGTTAGAGGCTTTCCTATAAAAAAAAAAAAAAAAAACCTTTAGCTATAGTCTTGTAGTAGAATGTGTTTTTTTGTGTAGACTGTATTTTGCTTCTGGTAGCTGTTGTATTTGTTGTTTCCTTCTTTCGGGATGTCAAAGGAATCCAAAGTTTCTGGTTTCAAGAAGTGTGACTCATACTGTCAGAAAATGTCTCTGACAGATGGGCACACTTCTTGCGTCTATTGTTTAGGCGCTGTGCACCTGTTGGACTCTTGTTCCATCTGCCATGCCTTTAGTCCAAGAGTCCTGCAGAAGCGTACGAATAAGCTTATTCTTAGGGGTCTTTTAAAACCCCAGGATTCACCGGCCAAGAGCACTCAGCCTGTGAAATCCCCTAAATCTGCCAAGCTGTCGGCTCCAAGTTCGGGAGCCGTCCTCTGTTCAGACTCTACCTTCTACTTCGTTTACGGCGGGTACCGATAAGACCATCTCCCCTTCGGCTCCATCAGAGACTTCGGAGCCTTCGCTGAGCCACAAGAGGCTGAGGTCCCATTCACTGGAATTGGTACATTCGGCTCCTCTGTCTCCTTTGCTTCAGAGCGAGCGCAGTCACCGATCCTCACTCCTCTCGATCCTCTAGGCTGTCGGATCACGATGTGGAGTGAGTGGTCAGTAGGTTGCTAAAGTTGCAGGCACTTGCCAAGGTGTTGTCCAGCCCTCATCAACAGGTGTCTGCTCCGTCCACTTCTCTCAATGTTCCTCCTCCAACTCCAATGAGTTCGGAGCCGGAGTTCGTTGGGGTTCGAGTAGTGGAACCATTGGCTTCGATAGCTCTATCTCCTTCGGTTCTGACGTTGGCTCTGATTCTCTCGGTGGTGCCGTCCATCGAGGGATCTGGGCCCCGGGGTTCCCTTCTGTGCTCCGAGGGGGCGAGTGGCATCGGACCCTTGTCCGACCCCGTTCTCCCTCTCGGAGCTTGGCGCAGGTGAGCTCGGCTCCTACATCAGCCTCGGAGCAGTCTCCCTCGGTGTGGAGAAAGATTCCGATTTCCTCGGAACCGGAGCTTTATCTGCATCGTGGCAGGGACGCCTTCGATGTCATGAGGAGTGTGCTGGCCTCTGAGTCAACTCCACTACCAGCCCCACTTGCTCAATCCCCTGTAGTGCCTGTGCCAACCTCTGCTCCTCCTCCAGACCCCAAGCATAGGGAACCGGCTCTCCAGGGCACCACATTGGGTGTTTCCTCTTCTTCCGAGGCCTCCCCTGATCATTCAGAGGAGCCCCCTCATAAGAAGAACAAGAGGAAGCACATTGACTCCCCTGAGTCTGTCACTTCTGATACAGACTTAGATGATTAGGAAGGGTCCCACAAGATCCCCCTCTGAAGATGTTTCCTTCTCGGACATCCTAGAAATGCTTAAGCAGAGGGGGAACTGGAATCCCTTAGCCCCTACCGAGGGTGAGTCTGTATTTCTGGATGCTTTCGGTTCCCGACCTTCCACCTCCTGGGTTTCTCCACTTTTCGATCCACTTATGGCAGTGGTGGCACGAAAGGCTTGGTCAGCTCCGGATACAGTGGAACCAACTCCGAAGAGACCTGGCAAATTCATCACAGCACCCCAGGATAAGCAGTTCCTTACCAAAGGTGTTTCTGTTGATGCCATGGTGGTAGCAGCAGCCACCAAAAAAGAGTTAGCGGAGACCTCTTCGTCTGTCCATCCTCCTAACAAGGAGTCTAGGACGATGGACAGATACGGGAAGTGAACGTTCGCTTCAGCGACCTTTTCTATGAGGTCACTGAATTACCTATGTCATTTTACCCGGCTTCAGAGGGATCTCCTTAAAGAGCTCTGAGATTCCCTTCAAGATCCATCAGCTGAGGGGGCTCAAGCTAAAGTAGCTTCCCAGCTGGCGACGCTTAATTCTGTAGTTAACTCCTTCACAGGTGAAAGACACTTTGACTAGGTGTGAGCAAGAAGGCAAGACTCTCTCTTCTGTGGGAGTCCGTTTTTCCACTCCTCCTAGACCGTACCCCAAAGGTCAGAAGAGTGGCAAGATGTGGTTCCGAAAATCCCAGGGAGCCTTGCCTGACACACTTGGCGATTTATCCTCCAGGGGCAGAGGGGGAAACAATAACAGATGCCGCCCTCGTGGCAGAGGGGGGTCCGCAGAACCAGGGCAACAGAGAATCTTTCATTGATAAGCCCTTTCAGCATCCCTGAAGGGTTGCCCGGCTGCTCACCTCTGGAGTCAGTCGGGGGAAGACTTTCACTGTACCCAAAAGCTTGGCAAAATTTAACGCAAGACAGATGGGTACAGTCCATTATATCTGCAGGTTACAAAATTCCCTTCTGTCAACCCCCCTTACCGTCAAGGAAATCCCTTCCAGATGTTCCACCCAATCTGAAGGACCAAGCAGTAATAGAAGTTTCAAAACTGCTAGAAAAAAAGTCATCCCGGAAGTCCCGGCAGCCCAGCACGGATCCGAAACTTACTCATGGTTCTTTTTGGTACCAAAAAAGACAGGGGACTGGAGATCGATTCTGGATCTCAGCAGACTAAACAGGTTTGTACAAAGAGCAAAGTTTCGGATGGTCACACTACAGTCCATTCTACCCTTTCTGGGTCAGGACAATTGAATGTGCTCGACAGATCTTCAGGACGCGTACTACCATATCAAGATGGACAGGCGCTCCAGGAGATTTCTTCGCTTCCGGCTGGGAGATGGTCATTACCAGTTCAGAGCTCTGCCCTTTGGTCTCACCACAGCCCCCAGGGTGTTCACGGCTCACCTGAGACTTTGAGGATTCCAGGTGTTTCCATATCTAGACGACTGGCTCCTTGCTGCTACTACCAGTCATCAACTTCTACAAGCCAGGGACTACACAATCACCATCTGCTCCCAGCTAGGCATTACAGTAAACTTCGAAAAATCTGCCTTGTTGCCCTGTCAATCTGTCACCTACATAGGAGCAGACTTAGACACAAGGAACATGTCCGCAAGGCTACCGCTAGAAAGGGTGTCTACAATTTGTCATAAAGTAAAACTTTTAATGCAGAGCAAAATAATCCAAGTCAGGTTCATCCTTCAAACTCTGGGTTCCATGGCAGTAGCCATTCTTCTAATTCCACTGGCCCGCTTTCACATGAGGATCCTTCAGTGGCTTCTGTTCACACAGTGGTCTTTCCAACAGCTGCCCATGTCTCACATGATCTTGATTACAGAAGCATGCAAAAGGCACCTTTCCTGGTGGATGGTCTCCCCACTAGTGACTCAGGGCAGACCCTTCATTCAGCCCCCTCTGGTAGTCACAGTGACGCAGATGCCTCTCTGGTAGAGTGGGGGGGCATTATCAGGGCAGAACAGTCCAAGGTACTTGGCAACCTCATTGGTACCATCTGCACACAAACGTACTAGAAATGAGAGCCGTGCTCCTAGCGTTGCAAGCCCTTCAGGACTCTCTTCCTTGTGGGACCATTACAGTTCAAACAGACATGTCAGTGGTGTGGTACATCAACAAGCAGGGCGGAACCAGGTCCTACCCCCTGTGTCGAGAAGCACTCAGACTGTGGCATTGGGTGATTTCCTCCCAACATTTTCTGATTGCGATGCACATCCCTGGGAGGTCCAACGTCATGGCGGACAGGCTCAGCAGAGCTATCCTCATGCCTCACGAGTGGTCTCTGAATCAGGAAGTTGCAGATCTTATCTTCCACAAATGGGGACAGCCTTGCTGCGATCTTTTTGCAACCCCCTTCAACAGCAAATACAGCAACAACTACTCCCTTCTTCCGCTTCAGGTCACTCACCCAGAGACGCGCTCTAGTCCATGATTGGCCTCAGGGACTTCTTTATGCTTTATCTCCATTTCCCCTGATTCCAAAACTCATACAGAAAGCAACATCGTTGGGTTGCAAAATGATCCTCATTGCCCCCTACTGGCCTCAACAGATATGGTTCCTGTTCCTGCACCATTACCTTCTCGATCAGCCCTGGACTCTGGATCCGATTCCAGACCTACTGATTCATCAGTCAGGCGGGTTGCAGCAGTCTCTCCAAACTCTCCAGCTCACATCTTGGTTGCTCCACTTTCATCCTTAACCAGGCTTCCCAGCATTTACCCGGCTGTGCGTGAGATTGTCTCAGCTCACAAGTCCACAACCAGAAAAACTTATGCTAGTAAATGGAAACGTTTTTCTTGTTGGGCAGAGGCTAGGAACGTAGATCCCTTTTCAGCCCCAGTCCACAAAGTTCTGGAATTCCTAGCGCAACTTTTTCATTCCGGGTCCACTTCTGCTATGATCAGGGTTCAATTAGCGGCCATTTCTAACTTTCATGTTGGTTTGTCAATTTCAAACATTGTCTCATAAGCTCTGTAAAGCTTTTTTGAGAGGGACCACTCTCCTTAGGCCTCCAGTGAGAGATCCCCCTCCTCCTTGGGACCTTAATTTGGTACTAACTTCCTTAACTCTGCCCCCTTTTGAACCAGCAGCGTCCTGCTCCATTAAGTTTCTATCTTGGAAGACCCTTTTTATGGTAGTTATTACTTCAGCCAGACGCGTCTCTGAACTTCAGGCACTATGTGTTCGTCCTCCATACTTGGTTTTTCATAAGGACAGGGTTGCTCTGAGGAATAATCCTTCATTTCTTCCGAAAGTCTGCTCAGAAAATAATTTAAACCAATCTATAGACCTTCCTGTATTTTTCCCTGACCACAACAAGAAGGCAGAGTACAAATTACACCAACTGGACGTTCATAGCCAATTACGTTTTTACCTGCACAGGACTAAGGAAATAAGGAAGTCGGACCAACTATTCCTTTCCTATGCTCTAGGCAAACAAGGTCTCCCAGTTTCCAAGGTGACCTTGTCTAGGTGGTTGTCTCACACTATTACTTTCATTTATCAATTAAGGAACAGAGTTGCCTATCAAACCGAAAGCTCATTCTACTAGGGCCTTGGCCACCTCTGTAGCCTTCCAGTCTAGGTTGCCCATGGATTCTATCTGTGCATCTGCTACGTGGGCAAATCCTCATACCTTTATTTCTCATTACAAGCTAGATATGGTCTCCAGGAGCAGAGCTGACTTTGGTTGCACTGTTCTTAAGAGTTTGTTCCAGTGAGCCACCAAGGATTGTAGGTGCTAGGGACGCTGTCCCAACCAGCAAGAACGAAGGCGAGGTAGACAACTTAACTTAAAGAAGTTATGTACCTACCATAATGTTCCATGTTAGTTGTCTTCAGCTCGCCTTCTTTCATGCATCCCACCCTCCGTCCCCCTGCCCTATTGGACCGAGAGGAGTTCTGGTTTTACTGGCTGGGCGTTCTCTGGTTATGTCCTTCAAGGATGCATCTGCAGTCCTTATATATGGGTTGTCCTGCCTCAGGCAGCCCTTCGGTCGGCCGGATTCCAAAGTCTGGGTCTGGCGTCGGCTGATGTCGCCCTCTCCCCGACGTCAGAGCGCCTGGGGTATAAAGGTGTTAGCCGACGCCATCTTCCCCAGTCTTTCTTGCCGCGTGGTGCCCAAAGCAGAAGCAGTTCGCAAGTGCCGGTCGGCCAGCTCCTGTAACTTCAGCTACCGAAGACTTCAAAAGCTAAGTAACCCGTTGGGGACTCTTTCTTGCTTGCCTCAGCCGATGTCAGATCAAACGCTTAAAGTTAATAATTGCTTAACTTGTGGGAAACAAATACCTCATAAGGATTTCCATTCTTACTGCCTCCCCTGCCTAGGCCCAGACCACGACGTCTCTGCCTGTACAGCCTGTGCCTCCTTTAACCGACGCACTCTTAGGCGTCGGGCGGAGTTTGCAGAGGAATTTTTTGGGGCTAGTTACTGTTACAATATGCCGTCTTAGATTCCGACTTCTCATTTAACCAAAAAACGGAAGGACAAGGACCGACACACGCAGACCGTGGTTTCGGCTGAAACCACGCCTAGGCCTACCGCAAGTGTCTCGGTCTCGGCTGAAACAGAGTCCTTGGTACTTCCGACCGTCGAAACTGCACAACCGACAACCTCGGCCCCGGAGGCCTCTTCTGAGTCGGTTATGGAATTTCCCTCAAACCTGTGTTCCGGAAACATCCGACACCATTTCCCTAGATATTTCAAACGAGATGTGGGTAGCTTTCGCTAGGCATCATGGGATAAGGGGTAGCCTTGAGCCAGTAAACGGCTCTCGAGCTGTAGAAGATGGCCAAGTCGGAGCCAAGGATCGGCTCCTATCCCAACCAGCAAGAAAGAAGGCGAGATGAAGACAACTAACATGGAACATTATGGTAAGTACATAACTTCTTTTTCTTAAAACTTTCTCCACATATCTCTTTAAATGTACCATACACACACACACACACACACACACACACACACACACACACACACACACACACACACACACACACACACACACACTGAATAATTCTTGTTTATCATTGCTGGTATATTTTTTTTCCGTAATATTAAAACCTTCCTATTAGCCTAACTTCACTTTTACTCTTTCGTATTCTTTAGTACCATTGTTGGTACTTAATTAGTTTCTCTTTTTCATACTTGCCCTAAAAATACATATATCTATATTGTTTTTTTTTTCTGCTAGTTTAATTTTTTTTTGTAAGATATCTGAAAAAGAATTTAAAAAATGTCAAAAAAAAAAAAAAAAAAAAAAAAAAAAAAATTTTGCCATAAACTGCCTTATACTGATGCCCATGACCTTGGCGCCCACTGTTTGGGCCTAGGCTATCTTGAGATGGATTGTGAGGTATGTAAACGTTTTAATCCACATGCTTTAGCAGACAGGAGAAACAAATTTAATATTAAAAGGGTTACTTCCGACCTGTTCTTCAGAAGCCATATCTGCACCCCCCCACACACACACACACACATCTAAAGACGCTCCTAAAAAGTCCACAAAGAAGTCTGGTTCTTTTGCTTCATCTACTACAGAGCCTCCTCTCTCAAAATCCTGATTGGATCTGAAGCCATCTGACTCCAAGATGCTTTCTGTGCCTCTTAAGACGTGTTCGGATAAGAGTACTTCAGCTCTGAAGATTCTTCCTCGGGTCTGATACTCCCCAGCAATTCACCTAGTTCCTTCAAGACTTCCATCTCCGTTCCTCAAGAGACGGCGGCCCAAGTCGCCATCCATTGTTTACCTTGTTCTTCCAGGAGTCTCACGGAAGCAGATGTGGATAGAATAAGGAAGTTTCTCATTACAAATACAGATGGGGGTTTTCCTGGCTCTGACCCCTTCAGGTCAGGCACCCCTAACTAGATCTACTCCTCCAGTAATGGCTTCTTTTGAGATCCGGCACTTCATTTTGGAGTGCTTGGATCCAAGTTTGCCAAAGTCATCCGGTTTGGATCCGAGAGTTCTGGTGTCCTCAGATCTGAAGGTTTCCTCTGAGTGCACCAGCTCCAGTGAGTTTGGAGCCAAGTGGATCTCAGACAGCTCAGGCCTTTTCCTTGGTTGGATTGCCTTCAGGGCAGATGGAGCTATTGGGATAGCAGCATGGCTTCTCAATTCCATAGTCTTCCTTCTGCCTGGGCCGGTCTGTCTTTGAGGTAGTGGAGAAAAGGGTTCTCTGCTTTGGCAGGACAGAAGGTCTCTCCCCCCTTGGATTTGCCTTCTGCATCCCATGTGTATATGCTCCAAGATCCTCGACATTCAACTCCACAGGGACAGCCAGTTCAAACCCTCCAGACTACCCAGCTGTGCATTAACCTGTCTTTCGACACTTACCCGGAACATCCCACTGAGGAAGTACCCAGAAGAGAAGGTGCAAATGGAGGCAGTTAAATTTCCCTCCTGTATCCCATCACTAAAGACATATAGTTTGATGAGGTGGAAGGGTCCTCCAGATCACCACCCAATGACATCTCATTTGGAAACTTTCTGGAGATCCTCAAGTAACAGGGATGTCCTTCAAGGAAGCATCTGCAGTCATCACATATGGGTTGTCCTGCCTCAGGCAGCCCTTCGGTCGGCCGGATTCCAAAGTCTGGGTCTGGCCTCGACTGATGTCGCACTTTCCCCGACGTCAGAGCGTCTGGGGTATAAAAGCATCAGCCGACGCCATCTTCCTCAGTCTTTCTTGCTGCGTGGTGCCCGAAGCAGAAGCAGTTCGCAAGTGCCGGTCGGCCAGCTCCTGTTATTCAGCTACCGAAGACTTCGAAAAAGCTAAGTACCCCGTTGGGGACTCTTTCTTTCCTCAGCCGATGTCGGATAAAGTTAATAATTGTTTAACTTGTGGGAAACAAATACCTCATAAGGATTTCCACTCTTACTGCCTCCCCTGCCTAGGCCCAGACCACGACGTCTCTGCCTGTTCAGCCTGTGCTTCCTTCAACCGACGAACTCTTAGGCGTCGATCGGAGTTTGCAGAGGAGTTTTTTGGGGCTAGTTTTGCTTATAAGATGCCGTCGGAGACTCCGACTTATTTAGTTAAAAAACGGAAGGACAAGGACCGACACGCTGACCGCGGTTTCGGCTGAAACCACGGTCAGTCCTACCGCGAGTGTCTCGGTCTCTGCTGAAACAGAGTCCTTGATACTTCCTATTACCGAAACCACACAAACGACTACCTTGGCCCCGGAGGCCCCGGCCGAGTCGGTCATTGAATTACCTACTGAAACCGGTGTCCAGGAACCTTCCGACACCATTCCTTTAGATAAGTCTACTCCTGCACGTGGTGCAGCCAGACCCCCTGCTTCCATGTCCATTAAGGCTTTCTCTAGGGCTAAAGCTGCTAAACTTACTAAGGCTTTGCCTCCCAAGGCTTCCTCTGAGGCCTTCTACTAGCTCTCAGATTCTTACCCTAGCAGAGGATCTGATCTCATTAATCAGAGGTTCCCAACCTCATCAGGACAGGGGCTCTCAACCTCCTCCAGACAAAAGGCCCAGGGTTGAGCCCTCTGATCTCCAGTCCTCAGATGAGTCCACGGATGGCTCTGCTCTGTCAGACCACCAGGAGGAGGCTTATTCGGCCTACGAGGATTCTGATGCTGAAGAATCTATTCCCTCGGCCTCCCCCCTGAAGAGTTTTCCTTTGGAGAGACATTACACTCTGAGAGAACATTTTCACTGGCAGGGTCAGGAATTCTCTGATTGTAGAAAGAGATTAAGGACCTTTTTACATTTACCTCAGCATAGGCCCTTAGCTATACCTCCTGTTTTGAATGTCATTGATGATGTGTACTCTGATGCTAGTACTGCCCCTGACTCTCTCCCTCCGGCTCCTGCCAAACCTGATAGGTACTACAGGGTCCCGGACTCACATCTACACCTGTACAAGGCCCACTCTGCTGATCCAGAAACTATTTCCCAGGGCCCTAAAGGGGTTGCAGCTGCCACTGCTAAAAATCCTCTACCCTCTGAAAGGGAGTCCAGAGCATTAGAGAGATGGGGTAAGAAAGTGTATACTTCTGCAACTCTTTCCATGAGGGCATTAAATTGTCAATTTCATATGATACAGTACCAAGAGTATTTACTAGATGAATTGCATAAGAAACTGTCCTCTTCTGAACCCCTTGATCGCAAATCCCTTCAGGATCTGGTGCATAACTCCCAGCAGGTTAGTAACCATTTCTTCCAGTGTGGCTATGATGCATTGGAAGCTTCATGTAGATCAGCTATGACAGGTGCAGTTATACGTAGGCATGCCTGGCTGAAGGAACAATCTCTGCCAGACCATGTTAAAGCTAAGCTTTTGGATGCTGCTATGGAAAAGCAAAAATTATTTGGTTCCACGTCTCGAGAGGTTTTAAAGAAATTTGAAGAAAAGGCAAAATCTGTGCAAACAGTTAAAGACTTTCTGCAAGTCCAACCACCGAGATTCAGCAGAAATTGGCCTACTAAGAATTGGTCATTTCCAGACTCAGACAGATCTCAGAGGCAGGAATAGGCGTGCCAGAGGTAGAGGGCAAGCTAGAGGCTCCTACAGAGGCAGTCAGTGGCAGCCTCCCAACCAGAGAGGTAGTGCAGGAACTACAACTGCTACACCAGGACAGACTCAATGACTTTATTTTGACTCCGCCGACCAGGGCTCAATTAGAAGCACCTTTGGGCGGAAAACTTTCTTTATTCTCAAAAAATTGGCACAGCATTACAAGGGACACATGGACACTGCAAATAATAGACTAAGGATACAGGTTCCATTTCCACTCATTGCCAAAAAGAAAAGGCATGCCAGACCTGCCACCAAATCAGAGGGCAGAGGCTTTGAAGCAAATTACCAACTTAATGCAAATGAAAGCCATAGAAAAGGTACCTCTTTCAGAACAAGGCCAGGGATTTTACTCGAGATTATTCCTTGTTCCAAGTAAAGAAAAACAATGGAGGCCTATTCTCGACTTGTCCGCACTGAATACTTACCTCATTGTGCCAAAATTCAAAATGCTGACTCTACAGCAACTCCTTCCCATGCTGGGCAAGGGGTCTTGGCTAGTGACTCTGGACCTCAAGGAGGCATACCTGCATGCCCCTATTCGACAAAGCTGCAGAAGACACCTCAGATTTCTTGCAGGGTCAGAGCATTATCAGTTCTCAGCATTACCCTTTGGCTTGTCTACTGCGCCCAGAGTATTCACGAAATGCCTGGCATCAGTAATTGCACACTGCAGACTTCAGGGGATTCAAATCTACCCATATCTGGATGACTGCCTAATACAAGCGGACAGCAAGCAAACTTTGTTAAAGGACTTGGACTATGCCATCCACCTGTTACAGGCCTTGGGATATACAGTCAACATCCACAAATCAAGACTGGTTCCATCCCAAAGAATAACTTTTCTGGGTGCGGTTCTAGACACAACCACCCAAATGGCCTTTCTCACAGAAGAAAAACAAAAACAACTATCCGTTTACTTCCAGAATCTGACAAGACAAACTCAGCTGACTGCAAGGAAAATCCTGCAGGCCCTGGGTTACATGGCATCTTGCATTCTTCTGATTCCGCAAGCAAGACTGCATATGAGAAAGTTACAATTGTACCCAAGAAGTTTATGGACACAGCACAGTCACAGCTTAGAAACTCTGATCCCACTCATTCCTCGTCTTCAAAAGGAATTTCTGTGGTGGGCTCAAGCCTGCCAGTCGAACAGCGGGTTGCCCTTCAGCAAGCCAAGAGCCAACCAAACCATCACCACGGACGCTTCAGACCAAGGTTGGGGAGCACACATGGAGGGCAGATGTATCCAAGGGCTATGGTCACAAAGAGAGCTGCGCATGCACATAAACCAAAAGGAAATGCTGGCAGTGATACACACAATTGAGGCCTTCAAACCTTTCCTTCAGCAAGGCCACCTGCTCATAAGGACAGACAACACCACAGTTATGTGGTACATAAACAAGCAAGGAGGCACCCATTCCTACCCTCTTTGCAGACTGACAATGAATCTATGGGAACTTGCTTTGAACCTCAACATACAGCTACAGTCCCAGTTCGTGCCAGGGAAAGACAATACACTGGCAGACAGCTTAAGCAGAACTACCATGGATGCACACAAATGGATGTTGCACCCAGATATCTTCTTACTCATCACACAATCATGGGGAAGGCCGGAAATAGATCTGTTCGCTTTCCCCCTCAATCATCAACTGAAGAAATTCTGCTCAAGGACATACCACCCACAAGCATGGAAAGTGGATGCTCTCTCTTTCAGCGGGAAAGCTCTAACAGTGTATGCTTTCCCACCTCTCCCATTAATGACCAAGGTACTACTGAAGATCAGGACAGAGCAGCCCAGAGTAATAATGATAGCTCCAAACTGGCCAAGACAGCACTGGCACCCACTGTTAAGGAGCATGTCACAGACGAAACCATGGCCTCTCCCCCTATGGCCACTCCTACTGACGCAGCACAATTTCAGGACCCTGCACTCCAACCTGAAAACCTTGCAGCTAACTGCCTGGAGAACACCATGACTCCTCCTCAGGATAACCTATCCCAGAGAGTGAAGGATATTATTATGGAAGCTCGCCGGCCTTCCACAAGGAAGGTGTATTCAGCAAAATGGAAAAGATTTCACACCTGGAACACAGCAAAGGGCCTAGATGTGACAGTGATGAACATGGCACATATACTGGAATATTTGGCAGAATTGTTCCACAATGGCCTGTCTTACTCTTCCATTAAGATACATGCCTCAGCAATCTCAGCAGAATACAATGTTAATCCACCTGTCTTCTCTCATCCTCTCCTAAGACAATTTCTAAGAGGAATCAAAAACATTAATCCGCCAAGGAAACCACCTCTACCTACTTGGGACCTAAATTTCGTGTTGGAAAAACTCACACTTCCTCCCTTTGAACCAGCAGCATCGGCAGATCTACAGTTTTTGTCTTGGAAAACTGCCTTCCTTCTGGCCATAACCTCAGCAAGAAGAGTATCTGAGCAACAAGCTTTAATGGCAGTGCAGCCATTTCTTATCTTTCATCAGGACAGAGTTTCTTTGAGGACCAATCCTACATTCATGCCAAAGGTGGTATCCAGGGTATCTTTGAACCAAGCTATTCACTTGCCTACATTCTTCCCACATCCACAAAATAAAGGGGAGAGACTTCTGCACACCCTGGACATACACAGACATCTGCGCTACTAGTTGGACAGAACTAAAAGTTACAGAAAGACTGACCAGTTGTTTGTAGCATATGCTGCTGGGGTACAAGGAAAAGCAATTTCCAAACAGACAATTTCAAAATGGATAGGAAATTGCATTCGTTTTTGTTACTCCTTTCATGGAAAACCTGTGCCTGCTAACATTAGACCTCATTCCACGAGAGCCACAGCCACCACCACAGCATTCCTAAGAGGGGTGGCGACCAAATACATTTTAGAAGCTGCTACATGGAGCTCCGTGCATACATTTGCCAAGCATTACAATTTACCTTTATACTCCAGATCCAGAGCAGGTTTTGCTACGGCAGTCCTGCAGGGTATCTTAACTACACCATCCTTTACTTAGTACCTCCACCCCCAGATTGGCTATGGTATTCTACCCATATGTGATGACTGCAGATGCGTCCTTGAAGGACAAAGTACAGTTTTGTACCTACCATAAATGTAGATGTCCGATAGGTATGCATCTGCAGTCAGGTTTACCCTCCCTCCTTCCCCTCTGTGGTATTCCAAGGGTCCTTACCCCTCTATTAGCTAGCTGGGGGAATCTATTATGGTGTATTTGTTTGTATATACATGTATATATATTTTTGCAAATGTTTGGAATTTTATTGCATTTCTACATATTTAGCCTTCCTAGAGGGCACCTGGCATCTGGGGCGAGAAAAACTGAGGAAGATGGCGTCGGCTGATACTTTTATACCCCAGACGCTCTGACGTCGGGGAAAGTGCGACATCAGCCGAGGCCAGACCCAGACTTTGGAATCCGGCCGACCGAAGGGCTGCCTGAGGCAGGACAAACCCATATGTGATGACTGCAGATGCATACCTATCGGACATCTACATTTATGGTAGGTACAAAACTGTACTTTTTGGTCCACCCAAAATCTTTTCCCAGAGGAATCCATGTTTCTGGAGGTGTTTGCATCTGGTGTATCTACCTTCTGGGTAACTCAGCCCACTGATGAGGTCATTGAGTTGATCTCTCAGCGGGTGTGGAATGAACCTGATGCGGTTGAAGCCATGTCCAAGAGACCAGACTGAATTCTGGTACTACCTACAGGAAGGGGAGTACTGGAGCAAGGGAGTGCCCGTAGATGCCATGGTCCTGGCAGCAAACACGAAGAAGGAACTTGTGGAAGAAAGTTCCACGGTCCATCCATAAAATAGAGAGTCCAGGGCTTTGGACAGGTTCGGGAAGCATGTCTATGATCATGTTTCACTGTTGCGGTCATCACACATGGGTTATCTGCCTGCAGGTAGCCCTCAGTCGGCCTGAATACCAGAGTCTTGGGATTTCTGCTTCGGATGCTGTCGCCTCTTCCGTGACGTCAGGTCATCATGGGTATAAAACATGCAGCCAACGCCATTACATCAGCTTTTCTTGCTGCGTGATGAGCAGAAGCAGTTTGCAAGTGCTGGTCGACTACTTCCTGAAATTTTCATTTTGCGAGTTTCAAACCTGAAGTCTTCTAAAGCTAAAATCCTTTTTTCTTGCTCTAACCGATGTCAGAAAAAGTTAACAATTGTCTTGCCTGTGGAAAGCAAATACCTCACAGAGATTTTCATTCTTACTGCGTCATCTGTTTAGGCCCAGACCACAATGTTCCTTGCTGTAGGTTTTGTGCTTTGTTTAATGCCTGGACTGTTTGTCGTCGGGCTATCTTTGTTGCTAAATTTTTTCACTCTCGTTCCCTGTATTCTGAAATGGCTTCGATAAGCTATCTGACTACCAATCTTCTGAAAAAACGTAAGGATAAAGACAAGAGACAGACCCGCATAGTTCAAAACTGCGGATGATGCTTCCGTTAACTAGTCGCCAGTCCACCGGTACTCGGGCGCTTTCGCAGCCCCTGATACCCACTTCTACTGATTTGCAGGCCTCTGCTGAGATCCATTCTGGAGTCCAATATGCCGCAAGATGCTTCTTAGACTATGAAACTTGCAGATGTCTCTACCTTGGATGGGTCCTTAGCCGCTGTGCAGGCACCGGCTTCTGAGGGTGTATGCCGACCTTTCGATGTTCGCATTAGACAGCTTTGTTTTTGTCTAAACATTCTGAGTTTCTCAGGCCCAGAGTGCGCACTATGCCTAGAAAATAGATGACCAAAGCGCATGCTCAAGCTCCAGTGCCACAGAAACAAATGCTTAGAATGGCTGAAGACCTTATAACTTTAATTAGCGAAGCCAACCTTCTCCCTCTAAAAGGCAAAGAATTGATTTTCCTTCTGATTCTACAGACCATGAGTCCGATGACTCTGATCCCTCTGATTGCCAGGACATAGCCTCATCTACCTATGAGGATTCAGATGGAGGATTCCATACCCTCTGTCTCCCCTCCAGAGGACTTTTCTTTTGGTGAAACCTTGCATGCTCTGAGAGCGCATTTCCACTGGGAATACCAGGACTACCCTCAGTCCAAAAAGAGACTCTGAGTATTTATTTTTAGACTTGCCGCACAGGTCTCTAGCTATACCCCCTGTCCTGGACATTGTAGATGTCTTCATGGAATCCAATCTTACTCCTGATACTTTACCACTAGCTCTTAGAAAGCCTGACTGGCACTACAAAGTACCTGACTTTCACAAATTTCTCTAAGAATCCCACTGCGGATCCAGAGACGGTTTCCCAGTGACCTAAAAATATTAAGGCTACTACAGCCAAAAACCCTACCCCATCGGACAGGGATTCTAGAGCTTTAGACAGATGGGGGTAAGAAGGTATATATCTCTGCAACTCTTGCCATCAGGGCTCTGAATTGTCAGTTCCACTTGTTGAAGTACTAGCAGCATATTTATGGAACTAATTAAACAAAATATGTTGTTGCTTCCAGATTGTACAGAAAATCTAGATTTACAACAGTTAATGCATTCTGCAAACCAAGTTAGCAAACATACTTTGCAGTGTGGTTTTGATGCCTTAGAAGCATCTTGCAGGGCTGCTGTCACTGGGTCTGTACTGCGAAGGCATGCTTGGCTGAAGGAGCAAATCTTGCCAGACCATGTCAAAGCAAAATTACTAGATGCTCCATTAAACCAGGAAATGTTTGGCACAAAAGCAGAAGTAGTTCTTAAAAAGATGGTGGAAAAAGCAAAATCTATGCAAACTGTTAAAGATTTCTTACAGGTACAGCCACCTATATTCAGTAGGCATTTGCTTTCTAAAAACTGGTCCTTTCCAGTCCCTCCTAGGCATTCTCAGTCCAAACCCAGGGGCAACAGGCCACCATGACTACAATCTCAGTATATGCAGAGATATAAACAATGGAGTGCTCCCTCCTCTAAAACAGGGAGTGGTAAGCCACCACCTTATGAAAAAAGTTCACAGTGACTTGTCTTCTTTCCCAGCAAAGCCCAAGTACTTGCACCCCTAGGAGGAAAACTCGCCCTGCATGCACAAAACTGGATGTCAGTTACCCAGGACCGATGGGTCCTAAACATTGTATCCCAGGGATACAGATTCTACTTCCACTCACTGCCAACCCCAAGCAGGTTGCCAGACCTTCCTCCAAATCAGTGGGCAGAGGCTGAAAAGCAAGTACTTTCTCTTCTCAGTATCAGGGCTATTCAACCTGTGCCAGTAGAGCAAAAGGGACGGTTTCTACTCCAGGCTGTTCCTGGTGCTCAGAAAAAAGGGCTCTTGGCGCCCTATCCTAGATCGGTCAATTCTCAACACATTCTTGGTGGTCCCAAAATTCAAAATGTTGACTCTGCAACAGCTTCTTCCTATGCTAGCCAAGGATGCCTGGCTAGTCAACCTAGACTTAAAAGAAGCTTATCTGCACATCCCCATAAGGGAATCTTGCAGGAAATATCTACGATGTTACGTAGTACTATCTCGCCTACATTCTTACCCGTGGGTTCGGAGCCAAATATCGGCTCCGACTCGGCCGATTTTACTAGCTCGAAGTCTCTCATTGGCTGGGCTAAGCAGGTATTCCATGGTGCACTGCTCCATATCCCCAGATCTCATTTGCCGCTCGTGTAGCAAGGATGTGGTTTCGCTTGGCTGTGGCCAAGTACCTTCTTTTTCTTGATTTTAAGAAAAGTTTGATTCCTATCAAAAGCTATTTTCATAGCTATTTGTCTAAGTCTGTCTAACTTGTCTGGTGAGTTAGGTATTGTGATTGTGAGATTTTTGTGTAGTATCCCTCTTACTGTCCCTCGGGCTAGGCCCGTTTCAGTTAGAGGGCCTAGTTCTCCTCTGTTTCCTTCTGCGTTCGCTCCAAACCGTTTAAATTAGAGGTTTCGGCTACCCTCTCCTTGTGTTTCAATCCCTTGTTCAAAGATTGTGCTAGAGTTTGTGTGTGTTTGATCACTGTTTTGGTGTTGGTTACCTTAGTGTCGTTCCCGCCTTTATAGAGTGAACACCTGTTTTTTGTACTGACTTGGTTTTGCATTGTGGGCGCAGTAGTTAAGATGTCTAAGGATACGAAGGAGCATAAACCTTCGGGTTTTAAAAAGTGCTCAAAATGTGGGTACAAAATGTCCATAACAGATGGGCATTCCATTCGTGTTTACTGCTTAGGAGCCATCCATCTGCAGAAATCCTGCAGCTTTTGTCATGCGTTCAGCCCTAGAGTTCTCCAAGAGAGAAAAAATAAGCTAATCTTAAAGGGACTATTAAAACCCTCTTTTGAAGAGGCTATGGATTCGGCTTCCAGTGGCAAGTCTAAATCTGGCAAGTCAAAAAAGAGATCTCTGGCGCCGTCAGCTTCATCGGAGCCAACTGAGAAAATGTCTAAAACTGCATCGACAACCTCGGCTCCACTGATGTCCTTCAAGGATGCATCTGCAGTCCTTACAAATGGGTTGTCCTGTCGTCAGGCAGCCCTTCGGTCGGCCGGATTCCAAAGTCTGGGTCTGGCTTCGGCTGGTGTCGCACTTCACCCGACGTCATAGCTGCAGTTATTCGGGTATAAAGGCATCAGCCGACGCCATTTTCCTCAGTCTTTCTTGCGCGTGGCCAAGCAAAAGCTGTTCGCAAGTGCCGGTCGGTCAGATCCAGAGTTTACTACTACCGAATACTACTTCGAAGACTTCTAAAAAGCTAAGTACCCCGTTGGGGACTCTTTCTTGCCTCAGCCGATGTCAGAAAAAGTGAATAACTGTTTAACTTGTGGGAAACAAATACCTCATAAAGATTTCCACTCTTACTGCTTACCCTGTTTAGGCCCAGACCACGATGTAGTAGCTTGTCTAGCCTGTGCTTCTTTTAACCGGCGGACGCTTAGACGTCGGTCTGAATTTACTGAGGAGTTTTTCGGCTCCGATTTCGCTTATATTATGCCGTCGGATCCTCCGACTACGCAAATGTCTAAAAAACGCAAGGAAAAGGACCGACACTCGCGGTCCGCGGTTTCGGCCGAAACCGCGGTTAAGCCAACCATGAGTGTCTGTTTCGGCTGAAACCGAGCAAGCGGTTCTTCCTTCAGCCGAAAACTTACCTTCTACCGAGGCCTCTTCCAACCTAGTGGAGTCGGCCTCTGAAATCCCACCTGCTGTTGCAATTTCTCAGGAACTATCTGACACTATTCCCTTGGATATTTCAACCCCTGCACGTGGAGCTGCTAGGCCACCTGCAGCCATGTCCATTAAGGCCTTTGCCAGGGCTAAAGCAGCTAAGACTACTAAAACTGTGCCTGCTAAGCCCCCCTCTCACAGGCCTAGCTCTAGTTCACAAATGCTTAGTTTAGCAGAGGATCTCATTTCTTTAATCCGGGGATCCCAACCTCATCCAGACAGGGCCTCTCAGCCCCCTCCAGAGAAGAGGCCTAGAGCAGAGCCCCCTCAGCCTATTTCCACAGATGAATCCTCTGATGATTCAGATGATACAGACCCTCCAGAGGCTCCTTTCTCCCCTTATGAAGACTCTGATGCTGAAGAGTCCATCCCTTCTGCCTCTCCGCCTGAGGAATTTTCCTTTGGGGAAACCTTGCATGCTATGAGGGAACAATTTCAGTGGCAGGGCCCGGATTTTTCAGACTCCAGAAAAAGGCTTAGAACCTTTCTGCATTTACCACAACATAGGCCTTTAGCCATACCTCCAGTTCTTTCTGTTGTAGATGATGCATTTAATGATGCTTGTACTGCTCCTGATTCTCTACCTCTGGCCCCTGCTAAGCCTGATAGATACTACAGGGTCCCGGACACGCATTACCATTTGTATAAGGCTTCTTTTGCAGATCCCGAGACTATCTTCCCAAGGGCCTAAGGCTGTAGCAGCTACCTCTGCTAAAAAAACCCTCCCCTCAAAGGGAATCCAGATCCTTAGAGAGATGGGGTAAAAGTTTACACTTCTGCTACTCTTTCAGCTAGGGCCTTGAACTGTCAATTTCACATGATCCAGTATCAAGAATTTATGCTAGACCAGTTAACCAAAAAACTGTCCTCTGATGAAGCATTAGACAAAAAATCTGTTCAGGAAATGGTACATAACATTCAGCAAGTCAGTAACCATTCTTTAAAATGCGGCTATGATGCACTGGAGGCTTCCTTTAGATCAACCATGACTGGCACAGTTATCAGAAGGCATGCATGGTTAAAAGAGCAGGCCTTGCCAGACCATGTCCAGTCCAAACTATTAGATGCTCCTATGGATAAGATCAATTTGTTTGGCTGTCCTGCACAACAGGTGCTGAAGAAGATGGAAGAGAAGGCAAAATCTGTCCGAACAGTTAAAGATTTCTTACAGGTCCAACCGCCAAGGTTTAGCAGAAATTGGCCCTCCAAGAATTGGTCCTTTCCAGACTCCTCCAGAACTCAGAGAGGCAGGAATAGGCGTTCAAGAGGCAGAAACCAATCCAGGGGTGCCTACAGGGGACGCCTGTGGCAGGGTAACAACCAGAGAAGTACAACCACAGACACAGCCACCACCACAACTACAGGGCAATCACAGTGACTTGGCACTGGCACCGCCTACCAGGGAACAACTAGAAGCACCCGTAGGCGGGAAGCTAGCCTTATTTACAATAAACTGGCATTACATCACAAGAGAAGTGGATTTTACAGACAATAGACCAAGGCTACAGGTTTCACTTCCATACTCTACCAGGGAAGAGAGGAATGCCAAACCTACCTCCAAATCAAAAGGCAGAAGCTCTAAAACAAATATCTCAATTAAGGATGAGAGCTGTGGAAAAGGTACCATCTATGGAGCAAGGAAAAGGATTTTACTCCAGACTCTTCCTGGTACCAAGAAAAGAGAGCAAATGGAGGCCTATTCTCGACCTGTCCGCTTTAAACACATTCCTCATTGTTCCAAAATTCAAAATGCTGACTCTACAGCAGCTTCTTCCCATGCTGGGCAAGGAGTCTTGGCTGGTAACTCTAGATCTCAAGGAGGCATACCTGCACGTCCCCATACGACCAAATTGCAGAAGATACCTCAGATTTCTTGCAGGATCAGAGCATTATCAATTCTCAGCATTGCCCTTTGGCTTATCTACTGCGCCCAGAGTATTCACGAAATGCTTGGCATCAGTAATTGCTCATTGCAGGCTTCAGGGAATCCAAATTTACCCCTACCTGGACGACTGCCTGATACAAGCGGACAACAAAAACAAGCTAACAGAAGACTTGCAAAGAGTCATTTACTTGCTACAAGCCCTGGGATATGCAGTCTATATAAAAAGTCAAGGCTGATACCATCCCAAAGAATAACCTTTTTGGGTGCAGAGCTGGACACATTAAAGCAAATGGCATTCCTAACGCTAGAAAAGCAAGAGCAACTACCTCTCTACTTCTTGGCATTAACAAAGCAGAACCATCTAACAGCAAGAAAAGTACTGCAAGCCCTGGGCTTCATGGCATCCTGCATAATACTGGCCCCTCATGCCAGACTGCATATGAGAAAGCTACAGTGGTACCTAAAGAATTTATGGTCTCAACACAAGCACAGCCTAGAAACCAAAATTCCAATAATCCCATGCCTGAAGCAAGAGTTCCTATGGTGGGCTCAGGCCTGTCAATCAAACACAGGATTGCCCTTCTACAGCATTCAAACAAGCCAAACCATCACGACGGATGCCTCAGACCTCGGATGTGGGGCCCACATGCTGGACAAGTGCATACAAGGCTTATGGACTCGAGACCAGCTGCACCTGCACATAAATCTAAAGGAAATGCTGGCAGTAAAATTGGCAATCCAGACATTCAAACCATTTCTCCGAGAAGGTCAATTGATAAGGACAGACAACACCACAGTTATGTGATACATCAACAAACAGGGAGGCACACATTCGTACCCTCTATGCCGGATGGCACTGGACCTATGGAATGTGGCTCTGAGCTACAACATTCAGCTACAAGCAATTTTTGTACCAGGAAAAGAAAACATTCTAGCAGACATATTAAGCAGGACTACCACGGATGCCCACGAATGGATGCTGCATCCGGACATCTTCAAAGCCATTACAAGAAAATGGGGACTCCCAGAAATAGACTTATTTGCATCCCCACGCAATCACCAGCTAAAGAAATTTTGCACAAGGACGTACCACCCACTTGCTTGGAAGGTGGACTCCCTATCTTTCAGTTGGAAAAACCTGACAGCATATGCATTCCCACCACTTCCTTTGATGCACAAGGTGCTATTGAAGATCAAAGAGGACCGTCCAAGGATCATTCTGATAGCTCCAGACTGGCCAAGACAACATTGGTACCCATTACTGAGGAGCATGTCTCGGGAACAAATATGGACACTACCCCTGGTTCCATTGCTGTTAACACAGAACAACTACAACATCCTGCATCCAAACCTGAAAACTCTGCAGCTGACTGCCTGGAACATTACATAAGATCAGTTAACCCAAATTTATCCCAAAGGGTTAAAGACATTATCCTTGAGGCTCGCAGACCCTCAACAAGAAAAAATTATGCAGCAAAATGGAAAAGATATCTCATTTGGAGTACTGCAAAGGGAGATGGTGTCACTGGTAAACATAGCCAACATCCTGGAATACTTGGCAGAGCTCTTCCACACAGGCCTGTCCTATTCTATTCTTCCATCAAGATACATGCATCAGCTATTTCAGCAGAATACAGCTTGGATCCTCCTGTCTTCTCACATCCTCTGTTCAGGCAGTTTCTGAGAGGAATTAAAAATGTAAAACCTCCTAGGAAACCACCGTTGCCAGCATGGGACTTGAACTTTGTGCTAGAAATATTGACACTTCCTCCTTTCGAACCAGCAGCAACAGCAGAATTACAATACTTATCATGGAAGACTGCTTTCCTGCTGGCAATCACTTCAGCATGAAGGGTATCTGAACTACAGGCATTAATGGCAGTGCAACCCTTCCTGATCTTCCATCAAGATAGTGTCCATGAGAACAAATCCTACATTTATGCCTAAGGTGGTATCCAGAGTGTCTTTAAATCAGGCTATCCACCTACCTACATTCTTCCCCAACTCACAGAACAGGGGAGAAAGACTGTTGCATACCTTGGATGTACATAGACAATTACGCTACTACCTGGACAGGACCAAGGGCAATAGAAAAACTGACCAGCTACTGGTAGCATATGCAACAGGAAGGGAAGGAAAAGCAATTTCAAAACAGACAATCTCCAAGTGGATAGGAAATTGCATTAGATTTTGTTACTCCTACCATGGAAAGAAAACTCCAGAGAACATCAGGCCTCACTCTACAAGGGCTACAGCCACTACCACAGCTTTCTTACGAGGAGTGGCTACCAAGGACATTATAGAGACTGCTACTTGGACCTCCGTGCATACATTTGCCAAGCATTATAATTTACCTTTATACTCTAGATCCCGAGCAGGTTTTGCCACTGCTGTTTTGCAAGGGATCCTAACTACACCATAATCTCTTTTTCCTCCTCCCCTAGTTTGGCTATGGTATTCTACCCATTTGTAAGGACTGCAGATGCATCCTTGAAGGACATAGTACAGTTTTGTACCTACCATAAATGTAGATGTCCGATAGGAATGCATCTGCAGTCAGGATTACCCACCCGCCTTCCCCTCTGTGGTACTCCTAGGGTATTTGCCCATCTTATAGCTAGCTGGGGGGGATCTATTATGGTGTATTTGTTTGTATATATGTACATGCATGCTTATTTTTTGTGTTTGCTCTCTACTATTTGGAATCATTGGCATTTATCCAAATTTAGCCTTCCAAGAGGGCACCTGGCATCTGGGGCAAGAAACACTGAGGAAAATGGCGTCGGCTGATGCCTTTATACCCGAATAACTGCAGCTATGACGTCGGGTGAAGTGCGACAC
Source organism: Protopterus annectens (assembly GCF_019279795.1). Lineage (NCBI taxonomy): Eukaryota > Metazoa > Chordata > Ceratodontiformes > Protopteridae > Protopterus > Protopterus annectens. The sequence goes on from NC_056726.1 coordinate 435,871,817, forward strand.
TAGCCGAGGCCAGACCCAGACTTTGGAATCCGGCCGACCGAAGTGCTGCCTGACGAAAGGACAACCCATTTGTAAGGACTGCAGATGCATTCCTATTGGACATCTACATTTATGGTAGGTACAAAACTGTACTTTCTTGGGGCTGCAGGAAGGATCGGTATCAATGGAACCGGCATCGGCTCCAATTGTATTGGAACCTCATAGGAGCCGATCGCCCAGTCTCAAACCAACTTCTCCCGAGAAGAGATCGCATTCTCCATCCCTCTCTTCCAAATCCTCCAGAACCCTTTCGGATGTGGATGTGAATAGGGTGGTTCAGAGGCTCCTCCAGTCACCGGTTTTGGCAAAATTGTTTTCGGCTCCGACCCAGTCGACTCAGAAGCCCGTCCCGACACCGTCTTCGATCATTCCTCCTACGAGCGCATCTCTGTCTTCGGAGCTGGAGTGTTCCGTGCCGCGTGATGTTTCTAGGCCTGCTCCGATGCCCTATTCGGCTCCATCAGTACCGACATCGGATCCGACCCAGTCGGCTCCGTCCTCTGGGTTCGGGACTCTGGATTCTTCGGTTGGGCCTGAGGGGGACATCTCTGGGCTTATTTCGGTTCCGAGTCTCCCTCGGTGCATCGGCTCGGGGAACTCCATCACCCGTCATGGCCTCTGAGACTGGCCGTTCCTCTGACTCTGGGGAGGGGGCGCGCGGCCTTCGAGGCTATGCGGACCGCGCTGGCCAGATCGTCAGCTACATCAGGTGGGTGGGTCGGTCACTCTGTCCCCCACCACTCCTGTGAGAGCTTCTGTGCACCACCCAACCATGGACAGCAGAGCACCAGGGCCTAGGGATACCCCCACGAGTGTGGTCCCCAACTTTCTGAGGGTCCCTCAGAGTTTGTGTCTGAGGAGCCCCCCAGAAAGAAAACATGCAAGAGGAAGCACATAGACTCCCAAGATGAGTCCTTCATCTCTGATACTGACCTCGAGGAATCTGAGGGGTCCCCCAAGTCATCCTCTGATGATGTTTCCTTCTCCGATATCCTGGAGATACTGAAACAAAGAGGTGACTGGCATTCCAAAGCCCCTTCCAAGGAGGAGTCAGTATTCCTTAAGGCTTTTGGTGCTCAACCCTCCGCCTCCTGGGTGTCTCCAACCTTCGAACTTCTTGACCTGATGTGTCGAAGAGTGTGGGAGAACCCTGATTCTGTGGAGCCCGTGCCAAGCATCCCAACAAGTTTCTTTCCGCCCCCCAGGGCAAAGAGTTTCTGTCAAAGGGAGTACCTGTAGATGCCATGGTGGTGGCGGCAGCCACCCAGAAGGAAGTAGCAGAGTCTTCTTCACCCGTCCATCCTCCTAACAAGGAGTCTAGGACTATGGACCGGTACGGTAAGCGTACCCTGTTGTCAGCGACCTTTACTTTACGGTCGCTGAATTACCTGTCTCACTTCATTCAGCTCCAGAGAGATCTCCTCAAAGAGTTGGGAGATACTCTTGCGGGTAATGTTCATGAGGCGGTGGCCCAGACGGTTAACACCCAGGTCTCTACCCTCAACTCCATTGTCAACTCATCCACGCGGCTCATTTCGTATGCAGCCGAGGGAGCGAGTAGGGCAGCAAGCTCAGGGGTCGCCCTTAAAAGGCAAGCCTTGGCTGTGCCTGTGTCACTTTGCGGAGGCCTTCAAGTCTTCCTTCATTGACACCTTATTGGTTCCTCCTTGTTTGGGACCAAAGTGAAAGACACCCTCACCAGGTGCGAGCAAGAGGGGAAAGACCCTGTCTGCCATAGGGGTCCGTTTTTCCCTTCCTTCTAGGCCTTACTCCAAGGCCCAGCGGGGGGGGGGGGGTGTGTGTGTGTGTCAAGAAATCAGAGTTTTTTTTCTTGCCGCACAAGGTGAACCCCCCTCCAGAGGCAGGGGGGGAGGAGGAGGTTATTCAGTCAGACGTCACCCAAGAGGCAGAGGGGGCCCCCGCAATTCGGGAGACCGCAACTGCTTCCGTGGTTCTCCATACTCTCGTTCCTGAGGGTGTGCCTGACTGCGCTTATCCAGAGCCCATCGGGGGTCGAATTTCCTTATGTCCGGAAGCTTGGGAAAGCATTACCCAGGACCGATGGGTATTACGGATAATTTCCGGAGGTTACCTCATTCCATTCTCATCAGTACCCCCGCCAATCAGAAAAATCCCAGACGTACCACCCAGTCAAAGGGATCAAGCAGCCTCAGAGGTCTCGCAGCTGCTAGAAAAAGGAGCCATCCAGCATGTCCCCTCAGACCAAATCGGATTAGGGGCTTACTCAAGATTTTTTTTTGGTGCCGAAAAGAACAGGGGACCTGAGACCCATACTAGATCTCAGCCAACTCAACAACTACGTACACAAGTCCAAGTTCCGTATGGTCCCACTACAATTGATTCTCCCACTGTTGGGAGAGGAAGTATGGATGTGCTCCATCGACCTCAAGGATGCTTACTACCATGTGAAAATGAACAGAGCATCCAGGAGTCACCTATGCTTCTGGCTGGGAGCCAGTCACTTCCAGTTTCGAGCCGTGCCCTTTGGTCTCACCACAGCCCCCAGGGTGTTCACCAAGCGTATGGCGGTGGTGATGGCTCACTTGAGACGTCAGGGATTCCAGGTGTTTCCGTATCTGGACGACTGGCTCCTTACCGCTCCCACCAGGCATCAACTAGTTAAAACCAGGGATGCTAGCATCAATCTATGTGACCAGTTGGGTATAACAATAAATTAGGAAAAATCTGCCTTATTGCCCACACAGTGTCACCTTTATAGGAGCAGAATTAGACACCATTCAAATGCGAACATTTTTACCTCAAGAAAGGATCAGAGTATTACAACAGATACACATGCTGATGTTCCTCAGACAAGCAAAGGCAAGATGGGTTCTCCAACTCGTAGGGACCATGGCAGCAACAATCATGTTGGTCCCTCTAGTGAGATTACACATGAGAATTCTCCAATGGCTTCTCTTTATTCAATGGTCTCTCCAAAGACTTCCACTGTCTCATCCCATCTTACTCATGGACAGATGCAAGCAGGACCTCAGTTGGTGACTGTGCACCAACAATTTGAACGGGGGAAAGCCCTTCGTTCCAACCATCCCGGTTTCCATGGTGACCACGGACGCCTTCCAGATGGGGTGAGGGGGCATTATCTTGGCAGGACAGTCCAAGGCACATGGCAAGAACACGAGATACATTTGCATATAAACGTCCTAGAGATGAGAGCAGTCCTTCTTGCGTTGCAGGCACTTCAGAGTGTTCTTTCTCTAGGGACGATTGCTGTACACTCAGACAACATGTCAGTGGTGTGGTATCTAAACAAGCGAGGGGGAACCAGGTCTTACCCTCTGTGCAGAGAGGCCATGCGAGTGTGGCATTGGGCAGTAACTTCCCAACGGTTTCTGATGGCAACGCACATTCCGGGGAAGTACAACGTGATTGCGGACAGGCTAAGTAGAGCTATCCTGATTCCGTACGAGTGGTCCCTGAATCACCTTGCAGAGCGAGTCTTCAGCAGATGGGGTCAACCGTGCTGCAATCTTTTTGCCAGCCCCCTCAATGCGAAATGCAGCAACTACTTCACGCTGATCCCCCCACAGGGGGAGTCACCCAGGGATGCTCTGGCTCATGATTGGCCTTCCGTTCTGCTTTATGCTTTCCCTCCATTTCCCCTGCTGTCAAAGGTGATTCAGAAAGCGCAGTCCTTGGGAAGCAGAATCATTCTGATTGCTTCACACTGGCCTCATCAAGTTTGGTTCCCCTTTCTTCAGCAATTCACTGTGGACACTCCTTGGACTCTGGACACTCAACCAGATTTACTGACACATGTCGGGACAGTTCCACCCTTCCCTGATGACCCTCCGGTTGACAGCCTGGCTACTCCACTTCCATCGTTAATCAGACTTCATAATTTCTCACCGGAAGTGGTCCATATATTATTGTCCTCTCATAAACCATCCACTAGAAAAATTTATTCTAGTAAATGGAAAAGGTTTTCTATTTGGGCACATTCCAGAGGCATTTACCCTTACACAGCTCCAATAGATTCAGTTCTGGAGTTCTTGTCTATGCTTTTCCATCAGGGGTCCGCATCAGCCACCATCAAAGCTCAACAAGTGGCGATATCTAATTTCCACGTAGCGAATGAACCTAGTCTCATGGCACATAGACTATGCAAGGCATTCCTTAAAGGTGCTCTGTTGCTCCGTCCCTCGGTGTCCGAACCTATCATGCCCTGGGATCTCAATTTTGTTCTACAAGCCCTTACTTTACCACCCCTTGAGCCGGTAGCTACCTGCAATTTGAAATTCTTGACATGGAAAACAGCCTTCTTAACAGCAGTCACTTCAGCAGTGCGAGTTTCAGAAATTCAAGCCCTCTCTATCAAACCTCCATATTTAATCTTCCATAAAGATAGGGTCTCTCTTAGACCAAACCCTTCGTTCCTTCCTAAAGTGGCTTCCGTGTCTAACATAAATCAGTCCATTGAGCTGCCCATTTTCTTTCCCCACTTTTTTAACAAGGCAGAATTTAGATTTCACCAATTGGATGTACATAGACCATTACGCTTCTATTTACAACGAACATACAACGAACAAAAGATATCCGGAAGTCTGACCAATTTTTTGTCTCCTTTTCGGAAAACCGAATGGGTTCCCTGGTATCCAAGGTCACACTGTCTAGATGGATAGCTGCTTGTATCTTTTTTCATCTACCAAGCAGGAGGTAAAGATCTGCCATTCCCAGTCAAGACTCATTCTACTCTGGCTGTTTCCACATCCACAGCCTACCAAGCCAGATTGTCAATGGATGATATATGTGCTGCAGCTACTTGGGCTTCTCCTCACACATTTGTTTCTCATTACAAATTGGACGTGGTCTCCAGGGGCAGGTCATCTTTTGGCTCCACAGTTCTCAGGAGTATTTTCCTATGAGCCACCCAGGATGTAGGTGCTAGGGACGCTGTCCCATGGGTAAGAATATAGGCGAGATAGGACTACATATCATCAAGAAGTTATGTACTCACTATAACGTTCGATGTATGTAGTCCATCTCACCTCACATTCTTACTTACCCTCCCACCTTCCCCCTTCCTGGAGGATTTGGAGGTTAGGTTGTCATCTACAGAGTTCCCTTGCTTAGCTTATTCTTTATATGGATGTGATGTATGCATTGAGTACAAATGAGTTTCGCAGCAAACTAGATCCGGGGATATGGAGCAGTGAACCATGGGATACCTGCTTAGCCCAGCCAATGAGAGACTTCGAGCTAGTAAAATCGGCCGAGTCAGAGCCGATATTCGGCTCCGGACCCATGGGTAAGAATGTGAGGCAAGATGGACTACATACATCGAACGTTATGGTGAGTACATGACTTCTTGTTTCAGGGCAGGCTCTATGCACCATCAGTTCTCTGCACTTCCCTTGGCTTATTTAGTGTGCCCAGGGTATTCACAAAGTGCCTGGCTCCAGACATTGCATACTGCAGAGAGTGAAATATTCAAATTTACCCATACTTGGACGATTGCCTGATTCAGGCGGACAGTCAGGAATTGCTTCTTCAGCACCTGGCATTTGTAAAGAGACCTCTAACTTCTCTGGGGTACACCATCAACGAAAATAAATCACAACTGGTGTCCAGCCGAAAGGTTGTATTCCTGGGAGCACGTTTGAACACAACTTCCCAGATGGCATTCCTAACACCAGGAAAACAGGTTTATTTGACAAAATACTAATGACCACCAAAACCCAGATATCTGCAAGAAAAATACTGCAAGCCCCAGGGTTCATGGCCGCATGCATTCTGTTAATTCCATATGCAAAACTGCATATGAGGAAACTTCAGTGGTACTTTTAAAAAAAAAAAAAAAAAAAAAAAAAAAAATCATCTCTGGTGTCCACATTCTCAGGACCTGTAAACACTGATTCCTATCATTCCTTGTCTGAGGGCAAAGTTCCTTTGGTGGGCAGAGGCATGCAACCACAACAAGGGACCTTGCCGCCCAAACTCTGGCAAGAGACTCATCAGATTATACATGGGGGGCTCACATGGCAGGCAAATGCATTCAAGGCAAAGGGAGCCCAGGGCAAATTCCCCTGCATATCAATAGGACAGAAACGTTAGCTGTACAGAATGCTCCAACTGCCTAAAAATACCTTATCCTTCCAGGTCAACTCCTGATAAAGACGGACGACAACACAGTTATGTAGTACATAAACAAGCGGGGGGAACTCATTCCTATCCACTCTGCAGGTTAGCTGTGGCCCTGTGGAATACAGCCTTGAGCAATTAAGTGCACCTGCAAGCTCAATTCCTGCCAGGCAAACAAAATTCACTGGCAGACTACTTAAGCAGAAATCTACTGGACCCACACGAGTGGTAGCTGGATCCCAACTCATTTAAGCTTCTAACCAACAGGTGGGGGACTCCAGAGGTGGACCTCTTTGCCTCCCCCATAAATCATCAATTAAACAAATTTTGCACCAGAAATCCCCATAGCCAAGCGTGGAAAGTGGACTCCCTATCCTTTACATGGGAAGACTTCTCATTTTATGCCTTTCCCCCTCTGCCCCTCCTCTTAAAAGTGCTACTCAAGATCAAACAGGACAGGCCAAGGACAATCCTTATTGCCCCAGACTGGCCATGCCAGCACTGGTACCCACTCCTACGCAGTCTGAAGTGCCAGTCTGGCATCTACATCAGACCCCCCCCCCCCTCTGCTGTCCCAGCAGGAGGGACAGATTTTGCATTCACAGCTGCAAACCCTGAACCTTGCAGCCTGGCTTATTCCCTGAATACACCACCAGCAGCCCTCAGCAAACAGGTGATGGACGTCATTCTCGAGTCCAGAAGGCCTAATATTAGTAAATCCTATTCAGAAAAGTGGAAAAGATATTATTGTTGGAGTCGGTCTCAAGGAAAGGACACAGCTGTGCCCACCTTACCTCAAATCCTGGATTACCTAGCAGAGCTACTCCACAAAGGCCCATCTTTCTCATTTATTAAAATTCATGCATCTGCCATCTCAGCTCATTACAATACTGAGCCACCTCTATTTTCTCACCCTCTCATCAAACAGTTCCTGAGAGGAGCTTACAATTTAAGGCCCCAGAGGAGAGCTCCCACTCCTGCCTGGGACCTTCTCTTTGTACTAGAGAAGCTCACGCTTCCCCCTTTTGAGCCTGCTGCAGCAGAGTTAAAATTCCTCTCTCTTGGAAAACAGCCTTACTTCTAGCCCTTGCTTCAGCAAGAAGTGTGTCTGAGTTAACAAGCACTAAAGGCTGTGGAACCCTTCATTATTTTTAATACGGACAGGGTTTCCCTCAGGACTAACCCATCATTTATGCACAAGGTGGTATTCAGTGTGGCTTTAAACCAATCCATCCATTTACCAACCTTTCTCTCTAACACTCAGAATAAAGGCTGTGACAATGTTGACTCCATAAGCTTTTTAGGTACCATTGAAGTTTCCACATATGCAGTCTTGTATATGGAATTATTAGAATGCAGAAAGCCATAAATCCCAAGGCCTGCAGAATTTGTCTTGCAGATAGCTGGCTTTTTGTGGCTACTTGTTTGAAGTAAGTCAATTGAATGTTTTTCTGGCGTAAGTTAAGTTATCTGGCGAGTTGTATTCAAGCTTGCACCCAGGAATGTAATTATTTGAGAGGGTACCAGTTGTGATTTCTTTTCGTTTATGGTGTACGCTAGACAAGTTAGAAGTCTTTTTACAAATGCCAGATGTTTTAGAATAGTGTCCTTCTTTCCTGCCTAAATCAGACAATCGTCCAGGTAAGGATAAATTTGAATGCTTCTTTGTCTGCAAAATGCAATTACTGGTGTCAGGCACTTTGTTTAGACCCTGGGCGCAGTAGATGAGCCAAAGGGCAGTGCAGAGAACTGGTAATGCAAATTGCCTGTTTTGAAGCAGAGCTATCTTCTGCAAGATTTCTTGATTGGGATAAGCAGATAAGCCTCTTAAATCTAGAGTTACCAACCAGGCATCCTTGCCTAGCATAGGCAGCAACTGTTGTAGAGTCAGCATCTTGAATTTTGGAATGTCCAGGAATGCATTTAGAATGGGTAAGTCCAGAATTGGACACCATGATGTCTTTTTTGGGTACCAGGAAAAGTCTTGAATAAAAACCTTGTCCCTTTTCTGGTACTGGTTGAATAGCCCCCATATTCATGAGGGACATAACTTGTTTCTGGGCCTCTGCTCACTGATTTGGAGGCAGATCTGGGTATCCGTTTAGGATTGGCAACGTGTGGAAATGAAATCTGTATTCCTGGGATACTATATTTAAAACACACTTGCTCTGTTTAATTAGTTGCCAGTTTTGTGCATGAAGTGCCAGTTTTCCTTCCAAAGGGGCGGCCAAAAGATAAATGCTTGGTGATTGCAGAGCAAAGTCATTGAGACTGTTTACCGTACGAAGCTGCTTTGTTACTTCCAGATTTGGAGGTGGAGGCACCCCATTGTTTTGTTCTATAAGTTCCTTGTGACTGAAACCTGGCACCTTTGGTGTGTCTGGGTTTGGCCTGAGCGGCTCTGGTGGGTACTGGAAAGGATCAATTCTTAGTAGGCCAGTGCCTGCTGAACCTGGGTGGCTGCACTTGTAGGAAATCTTTTACAGTTTGCATAGATTTAGCTTTATCGTCCATCTTTTTCAAAACTTCTTCTGCCTTATTACCAAATAGACTGTCCTGTTGTAAAGGAGCATCCAACAATTTTGCTTTAACATGATCAGGCAGATTTTGCTCCTTGAGCCAAGCATGCCTTCTTATCTCATATCCAGTTACAGCAGCCCTCCAAGAGGCCTGCAAGGAATCAAAACCACATTTCAAAGTATGCTTGCCAACCTGTTCAGCTGAATGCAATAAATCCTGCAACTCTATTTTCCACACAGTCAGAAATCATCATTTTCTGTTTAAGTAATCCCATGACATGCTGCTGATATTTAAGCATATGAAATTGACAGTTTAAAGCCCTGATTGCCAAGGTTGCAGAAGTGTAAACCTTCTTACCCCATCTATCCAGCGCCCTGTAATCTCTATCAGAAGGGGTAGGATTTTTAGCAGTAGAAGCCTTAACACCCTTGGGACCCTGAGAAATGGTTTCAGGGTCAGCAGTAGGGTTTTTAAAGAGGAATTTGTGGAGGTCAGGAACTCTGTAATATCTGTCTAGCTTACTGGGAGCCGGAGGCAGGGAATCAGGAGCCATGCTGGATTCTGAGAAAACATCAACAATGTCTAGAACAGAAGGTATAGCCAAAGGCCTATGCTGAGGAAAAAGAAGGAAATCCCTAAGCCTCGTTTTAGTGTCTGAAAAATCCTGACTCTCCCAGTGAAAGTGTTCTCTTAAGGTATGCAAAGTTTCTCCAAAAGAAAAATCCTCAGGAGGAGAGGCAGAAGGGATGGAATCTTCTGCATCAGAGTCCTCATAAGATGGAATAGATAATTCCTAATCAGAAAAGGAATCAGAAGAAATAGAAACCTGATGATTCATAGTCAGTGCCCTGCCTAGGCCTCTTAGCAGGAGGGGGATGGGAACCCTCTGATCAAGGTAATTAAATTCTCAGCCATTTTGATAATTTGTTTTTTAGGCATAGGGGCCTGTGCACATGGCCCAAGCGTCAGTTTTTTAGACATAGAAGTTGATTTTGGCCTAGGTTTTGAAGATGGCGTTGGTTTAATATCAAAGCTTTGGGCCTGAAAACACCCTCAGAAGCCAGTGCCTGCTCCGGACCCATCTAAGGTAGAGACATCCGCGGGTTCAATACGTAAAGCGTCTCGCAGCATACCGGACTCCGAATGGGTCTCAGTAGAGGCCTGTGAATCTAAAGTAGCGGGTATCAGGGACTGCAAAAGCGCCTCACTGAGTACCAGTAAACCGACGACTGGCTTAGCAGAAGCTTCGTCGTCTGTTTTGGACCTAGATGGTCTGTCTGTCTTTTTCTTTGCGTTTTTTATATATTCCAGTAGTCTGATTGCTAACGGACATTTCTGGATAGTTAAAACTTGAGCCAAAATATTCTGATGCTAAAATATACAGACGCTTAATAGTGCATTGGTTAAATTTAGCACAAAACCGACAGCAAGGCACGTTGTGGTCAGGGCTAGGTAAAGAATACAGTACAAATGAAAATCCTTATGAAGTATTTGCTTCCCACAAGTAATAGAATTATTAACTTTTACCGACATCGGTAAGGAGCAAGAAAAAGTTTCCCCAACGGGGTACTTAGCTTTAGGTTGAAGACTTCGGTTCTGAAAGTCAAAAATGACAATTTCAGGAGTCGGTTGACCGGCACTTGCGAACTGCTTCTGCTTCGGGCACTGCGCGGCAAAAAACACTAATGAAAATGGTGTCGGCTGCAGGTTTTATACCCTTGACGACCTGACGTCATGGAAGAAGGGATAGGAACCGATGCAGGACCCAAGACTTTGTTAATCAGGCCGACTGAGGGCAACCTGCCAGCAGATTACTCAAATGTAATGACTGCAACAGAGAAACACGAAGAACATCCTGAGCTGTCTGTGCACGTCCAAGGAATGCAGAATCCTATGAATCTAGGAATAAAGGATGGATTAGTCCCGAGAGCCACCCTGTCTGGGTAAAATGTAATAAAAGGCTCCATTGCCATGCTAACACTACAGCAGCTTCTTCCCATGTTGGGCAAGAAAGCTTGGCTAGTAATGTTGGACCTCAAGGAGGCATACCTGCATGTCCCTATCAGACAAAATTGCAGAAGTTACCTCCGTTTCATTGCAGGTTTAACCCATTACTGATTCTCTGCACTGCCCTTTGGCTTATCTACTGCGCCCAGGGTCTTCACAAAATGCCTGGCACCAGTAATTGCATACTGCAGACAGAGAGGAATTCAAATATACCCATACCTGGACGACTGTCTCATCCAAGCAGAAAGCAAGGACATTTTCTTACAACACCTGGCCTTTGGTAAGACATCTTCTAAGTTGCCTAGTGTTCACAGTAAACGAAAAGAAATCCAAACTAGTGCCCTCACAAAATATGACCTTCCTGGGTGCCAGCTTGAATACAACGGCCCAGATGGCTTATCTGACGCCAGACAAACAACTACAATTAACTCAATACTTCAGAACAGTGGCAACAAAGACCCAGCTCCCTGCAAGAAAAATTCTGCAGGCCTAGGGGTTCATGGCATCTTGCATACTACTAATACCATTTGCAAAACTGCATATGAGGAAATTACAATGGTACCTAAAAAGCGTATGGACTCAACACAGCCACAGCTTGGAAACAATGATAAATCTCATTCCCTGCCTTCAACAGGAGTTTCTATGGTGGTCACAGGCTTGTCACCTCAACAAGGGTCAGCCATTCACCCTACCCCCTGGCCAGGCAAACTATGACAACAGATGCATCGGACTATGCCTGGGGGCAGACATGGCAGGACTGTGCGTGTTCAAGGCTTATGGACAGCAGATCAAAGGAATCGGCACATCAATCAAAAAGAAATGCTAGCTGTACAAAATGTTCTGACAGCCTTTAAGGACCTCTTGCATCCAGGACAGCTTATCATAAGGACAGACAACACCACAGTAATGTGGTACATAAACAAGGGGGTACACACTCCTGCCCTCTATGCAGGCAAGCAATGACCTTTTGGAACACGGCACTGGCTTACCAAGTTCAATTACATGCTCAATTCCTGCCAGGAAAAAAGAACACATTGGCAGGCGACCTAAACAGAACCATCGTGGATCCCCACGAGTGGAAACTGGATCCACAAGTCTTCACAATGATAACTCAAAAATGGGGGCTCCCAGACATAGACCTGTTTGCCAGCCCTCAAAACTATCAGCTAACAAAGTTTTGCACAAGGACTTTTCGCCATCAAGCTTGGAAAGTGGACGCACTCTCATTCAGTTGGAAAATGCTAACAGTATATGCCTTTCCTCCACTACCCCTTCTCACAAAGGTGCTACTGAAAGTCAGGATGGAGAGACCCCGAATGATGCTCATTGCCCCAGACTGGCCACGCCAGCACTGGTACCCACTATTAAGGAATATGGCCCAGGGCCCACCATGGATTCTACCACAAATTACCCACCTGCTCACACAGCAAGACAATCAGATTCTACACAGCCAGCTCAAGACCTTAAACTTGGCTGCATGGCAAATCACCTAAGCATCCAGCCAGCTCCTCTCTCACAAGCTGTTATGAAAGTTATTCTGGAGGCCAGGAGGCCCAGCACCAGGAAAGCCTACTCAGACAAATGGAAAAGGTTTTGCGCCTGGAACCAAGCTAAAGGCAAAAATACCCTTCAGCCTGACATACCTCAGATTCTGCAATATCTGACTGAGATGTTACACAAAGGGCTTTCTTTTTCATCTATTGAAATCCACGCCTCAGCCATTTCTGCTCACTACAACACGGATCCTCCCTTATTTTCACACCCACTATTAAGGCAGATGTTCTTCATTCCACATTGCTGCAGTCCTAACTATTGGGTAGTCCGCTGTCCAGTCGGCCCGAATACCAAAGTATATGGCTGACGTCGGTCCGTCAGGGTACTAATCGCATGACATTTCAGTCTTTTGCCGCATGGTCCGATGCAGAAGCAATTTTTGGTTGGCGTTCTGAAAGTTTCTGAAGTCAGAGTTTCAGACCGAATCAAAGTTGGCTAAGTACCCGTTGGGAATATTTTGGTTTTCTTGCCTCAGTATTTAACCGGATGTCAGAAAAAGTGAATAACTGTATTTCTTGTGGGAAACAGATTCCTCATAGGGATTACCATACTTTGTGTATACCTTGTTTAGGGCCTGAGCACGGCGTTGTTGGATGCGCTCTTGTGCTAGATTTAACAGCACTATTAAGAGAAGGTTAGACTGTGCCAGGTTAGTGTTTGGGAAGCGTTGTAATTATAACATGCGGATGCTCCGGCCAAAAGCGCAAGGATAAAGCAGCAAAGCCTAGAGTGGAAGAACCGACAGTCCCAGGCGTCGGTTCTTTAGAACTCAGTGGCGGAGGTTCTGCCAGGAGTTTCTTTGGAGTCTCAGGGAGAGACTTTACTGTTACAGGATGTATCCTCTCAGGAAGTAGGCCAGGCTGAGGGGGCTTCTCAGGTGGCTGTTCTTCCCTCTCTTCCTAAGGTGGTTAGAGCCTCCCCTTCTGTTTCCAAGGCTTCTTTGAGAGGCAGGCCAAGTTTAGCTTCAGTGGGGGTTTCTCCTAGTGCTTCAGGGTCTTTGCCTAAGAAACATATGCTTAAAATGGCAGAGGATTTGATTACTATGATAAGAGGTTCTATGCCCCCTCCTGATAAGAGGCCTAGGGTGGAACCAGAGTTTGAGAGTTTTGAGCAATGTTCGGAGGCTTCTGAGTCTTCTGAAGACTTGCAGGAGTATCCTCCTTATTCTGATTCTGATGTGGATGATTCTACTCCTTCAGCTTCTCCTCCTGAGGATTTTTCATTTTCAGAGACTCTGCATTCCATGAGGGAGCATTTTAAATGGGAAGGTCAAGATTTCTCTGATTCCAGGAAGAGGCTTAGGGAATTCTTGTTTTACCCCAGCATAGGCCTTTAGCTATACCTCCTGTTCTGAATGTGGTGGAAGATGTTTTTGCAGAGGCTTCCCTAAATCCTGATTCTTTGCCTCCTGCCCCAGTTAAACCGGATAGGTACTATAGGGTGCCTGAAGCTCATAAGTATCTTTTTAAGAGTCCTAGGGCAGACCGTCTCAGGGGCCTAAAGGTGTGAAGGCCTCAGTTGTTAAAAAATGTCCCTCCTGATAAAGAGGCAAGGGCTTTGGATAGATGGGGAAAGAAAGTGTATACTTCTTCCACTTTATTCATGAGGGCATTGAATTGTCAGTTTCACATGTTAAAATATCAGAATTATCTCCTTTCACAGTTGAAGTCTAAGGTGGATGCTCTGGCGGAAGGTATTGAGTGTAAAGAGTTGCAGGATTTAGTTCATGTGTCTGAACAGGTGGGTAAACATTCCTTGCAGTGTGGTTTTGATGCTGTGCAGGCCTCCTCGGGGGTGGCTGCCACTGGTTCTGTTCCGCCTGGTTGAGAGATCAGAATTTAGCTGAGCATGTTAAAACAAGGATTTTGGATGCTCCTTTACAGTCTGATGTGTTGTTTGGTTCGCCTGTGGAAGCAGTTTTAAAGAAAATGGAGGACAAGGCTAAGTCTATGCAAACTGTTAAGGATTTTTTGCAGGTGCAGCCTCCAGTTTAGTAGAAATTGGCCTGCTAAGGGATGGACTTATCCTGCTTATGATTCCCAGTCTAGGGGTAGGTCTAGACGTGGTAGGGGCAGAGCTCAGAGTTCTTTTAGGCCTAGGACAGGGAGTTCCCCTGCTCAGACTTCTGGTGAGGGCAGGGGTCAGTCCTTTCGTAAGCAGACCCAATGACCTGCCTTTTCAGCTGCCAGTTCATTCTCGCCTGGCAGCACCTTTGGGAGGAAGGCTGTCTCTTTTCAAAGAAAATTGGGATTTAATTACCCAAGACAGATGGGTTCTGGTTATCATTCATGTTACAGGTTTTATTTCCATACCTTGCCTCCTTTCAAAGGCATGCCAGACATTCCTCCTCTACAAAGAATAGAGGCTCACAAGCAAATTTCTCTGTTGCTCCAAATAGGGGCCATTCAGTCAGTTCCTGTGCCAGAAAGGGGCCTAGGATTTTATTCTCGCCTGTTCCTAGTACCGAAGAAGGGAACACTTTGAGACTAAGTTTGTATTTATCTATCGTCAAGAGTTATCGGGACATTCCCAACTCCAAAATGTTGAGGTTACAAGAGCTTTTACCTCTGCTGGGCAAAGATCACTGGATGGTAACTTTAGATCTCAAGGCTTACCTTCATGTGCCTATAAGACTAAGTTGCAGAAAGTATCTGCATTTTCGAGCTGGAAATTCTCATTATCAGTTCTCTGCATTGCCCTTTGGATTATCTACTGGAGTATTCACAAAGGTTCTGGCTCCAGTGATAGCTTACTTCAGGCTAAAAGGAATTCAAATCTATCCTTACTTGGGCGCCTGCCTGATTCTGGCTCAAGAAAAGGAAGACCTTCTACAGCATTTGGAATATGTCATAGCAGTGCTAAGATGCCTAGGGTATTCTGTGAGCGAAATAAAGTCCAGTCTAGTACCCTCTCAAGACATGTGCTTTCTGGGTGTAAGACTGAATACAGCAGCCCAGATGGCCTTTTTAACCCCGGACAAACAAAAGAATCTTTCCAGTTACTTCCATCAACTATCTCTTCAGTCCGGGCTGACTGCAAGGACAGTCCTTCAAGCCTTAGGGTTCATGGCATCTTGTATTCTGGTGCTTCCCAATGCCAAACTGCATATGAGGAAGCTGCAATGGTATCTCAAAAATGTATGGACACAGCACTGCCAGGATTTGGACACTGTCATTCAAATAATACCTTGCATTCAAAAGGAATTTTTGTGGTGGGCTCAGGAATGTCACCTAAACAAGGGACTCTCTGTGACCCGGCCAGAGGCGAGTCAGATTCTAACGACAGATGCCTCAGACATTGCTTGGGAGCTCATCTAAATGGAAAGTGGATACAAGACAAGTGGCCTGCCAGACTACAGCATCTACATATCAACATGAAAGAGATGTTAGCAGTCCAGTTTGCATTAATGGCTTTCAAGGAATTACTTCTTCCAGGGCAGGTGTTGATTCTAACAGACAACACAACTGTCATGTGGTACATCAACAAAGAAGGGAACACATTCTTACCCATTGTGCAGGCAAGCAATGATTTTATGGGAGACTGCGCTCAGCTTGCAACTAACTCTTCAGGCAAGGTTTCTGCCGGGAGCACAGAACTCCTTAGCAGATGTGTTAAGCAGACAAATCATGGATCCCCACGAGTGGAAACTGGATCTTCATGTATTTCAAAAATTGACAGTGTCATGGGGAACTCCAGACATAAATCTGTTCGCTTCTCCACTAAACCACCAGCTGCCAAAGTTTTGCACAAAGAGGTTTCATCACACAGCTTGGAAAGTGGATGCTCTTTCTTTCAGTTGGAAAAATCTTCATGTGTATGCTTTTCCACCTCTGCCTCTTCTTCCAAAGGTGCTTCTAAAGGTCAGACAAGACAAGCCAAGGATGATTTTAATAGCTCCAGATTGGCCTCGGCAGCATTGGTACCCATTACTGAGGAGTCTGGTACAGAAGCCTCCATGGCCTTTACCCTTGATTCCACACCTGTTGTCTCAGAGGGACGGTCACCTGCTCAATGTCAAGCTTCACTCTCTTCATCTAACAGCCTGGCATATTCTGTTTTGAAAGACAGCAGGTCTCAACTTCCTCAACAAGTTTTAAATGTGATTATGGAAGCCAGAAGACCTAGTACAAGAGAAAGTAATGCGAGAAAAATGGAAGAGATTTTATTTTGGAGTGCAGCAAACAATTTGGAGATTTCTGAGCCTAATTTGAGTGTGGCTCTTCAATATCTTACTGAATTATTGGACAAAGGTTTGTCTTTCTCTTCCATTAAGATTCATGCTGCAGCAATTTCAGCTCACTATGATTGTGACCCACCATTGTTTTCGCATCCTTTATTCAAGCAATTTCTTAGAGGGCAAAGAATATAAGACCCCGAGCTCCTACACCTGCTTGGGATCTCAATTTTGTGTTGGAGAAACTTACTCTACAACCTTTGAGCCTGCGGCTACTGCTGAATTGAAATACTTGTCATGGAAGACTGCTTTTTGTTGGCCATTACTTCTGCAAGAAGGGTTTCTGAGTTGCAGGCCCTTATGGCGGTAGAGCCTTTTGATTTTCATAAGGATAGGGTATCTTTACTTACTAATCCTTCCTTTATGCCTAAGGTGGTTTCTAGTGTGGCTTTAAACCAAACTATTCATTTGCCTACTTTTTATGCAGATCCCCAAAATAAAGGGAAAAGATTTTGCACACTTTAGATGTACACAGGCAATTGCTATTATTTGAGCAGGACTAAGGATTTTAGGCAGTCTCAGCAGTTGTTTGTTTCTTTTGCTTTGAGTTCAGGGCAAGCCTGTGTCAAAACAAACTATTTCTAGGTGGATTGGGTTTTGCATTGCTTTTGTTATTCCCATCATGGCAAGGAGATTCCAGCTGGGATTAGGCCTCATTCCACTAGGGCTACTGCCACTTCAGCATTTCTAAGGGGTGGCAACTAAGGATATTTTGGAGGCAGCTACTTGGAGTTCAGTGCATACTTTCTCTAAGCATTATCACCTTCCTCTCTACTCTAAGTCTAGGGCTGGTTTTGCCACAGCTATTTTGCAAGGCATGTTGTCAGTTCCTGCTTCCTTATGATTTGCCAGCCTCCCTTACCTCTGCTTTGGGATTCTACCCAATAGTTAGGACTGCAGCAATGTGGAATGAAGAACATAGTACAGTTTTGTACATACCATAAATGTAGATGTTCGAGGATCCACATTGCTGCCCTCCTTCCCTCTGTGTTTAGGGGTGGTTGTGTAGGTGAGGTTATATTCTGCTGATTTTGTATATATTGTACATATTTTTGGTGCAGGTATGTTTGGAGTTTTTGGGTTTGGCCTTATCTTTTCAGGGTCTTCTGACATCTGGGGCAAGAAAAGACTGAAGTACCCTGCCTGACCTATACTTTGGTATTCGGCCGACTGGACAGCGGACTACCCAATAGTTAGGACTGCAGCAATGTGGATCCTCGAACATCTACATTTATGGTAGGTACAAAACTGTACTTTTCTCAGAGGGGCAAAGAACATTAGGCCTCCCAGGAGAGCACCAACACCTACTTGGGACCTCAACTTTTTTCTGGAAAAACTCACGCTACCTCCTTTTGAGCCAGCTTTCTCAGCTGACTTAAAATTTATATCATGGAAGACTGCCCTGCTGCTAGCAATCACTTCAGCTAGAAGAGTTTCAGAGCTTCAGGCACCAATGGCAGTATATTTTTTCATCAAGACAGAGTTTCTCTACGAACTAACCCCTCCTTTATGCCTAAGGTGGTATCCAGTGTGGCTCTAAATTAAACCATCCATTTACCCACCTTCTTTCCAAATCCACAGAACAAAGGAGAAAGACTCCTGCATTTCTTGGACATTCACAGGCAGCTATGTTACTACTTGGATAAAACTAAGGATGTTATGTGATCCTATCTCGCCTACATTCTGTACTGATGGGCTCGGAGCCGATCCCTCGGCTCCGACTCGGCACGCTATGCTATAGAGCGAGGCCTCTTATTGGCTGAGCTATTTCTTATCCCAGGATGCACCACCACTAATCCCCCAGACCTCGTTTGCTGCTTACAAGCTAGGACGTGGTCTCAAACTTGGCTGGGCTAAGTAATGTTTTATTCAGGCTTTTCCTGTCAGGAATTTGCTTATTTTGAACCAAAAGCTGTTTTAACAGCTATTGTTGTGATACGAGTGTGTTTAGCTAAATTTGTTGAGGAATTTGTGTTTTTTCGTTAAGGGAAGGTTTCCCGTTTAAGTTAGAGGGGCCTTCCCCTATTTTTCTATTTATAGTGTTATTTGTGTGTCAAGTACCTGCTTAAGTTAGAGGGTCTTGACCCTCTTTTCTCTTTTTCTGTGCATACTAGTACTGTATTGTTTGTTTTAAAAAAAAAAAAAAAAAAAAAAAAAAAACTTTATATTTTCTGAACTTAAAACTTGTTAGTTTTTTGTCTATATTATTATAGAGGTTTGTTACAATGTCTAAGGAGCATAGACCCTCTGGGTTTAAGAAGTGCGCGAGGTGTGGTTATAAAATGTCCATAACGGACGACCACTCCTCGTGCGTTTATTGTTTAGGCGCCAAGCACCTACAAGAGTCATGTAGCGTGTGTCACGCCTTCTCATAAAGAGTCCTCCAGGAGAGGAAGAACAAATTAATTCTAAAAGGCTTGATTAAGCCATCCTTTGAGGAGGCTTTATCTTCCTCTTCCTCTCCTTCAAAAAAGAAAAAAGCGTCGGCTCCAACCAGTCAGTCGGAACCGACTGCCAAAAAACCTAGGCAGGCTTCTCCATCGGCTCCACGGACTTTGGAGCCGAGGGCGGAACGGTCTGCCTCGATGCCTCCAGTCTCGACCCCTCTGGTTTCGGAGTAGAGGACTGGGGCATCGAGAGGCGGATCACCTTCATCGGCTCCACTGATATTGGAGCCGATAAGGGTTGCCGGCTCAGACTCTTCCCCTTCGGCGCCGAAGTCCTCATCGGCACCGGGAAATTGTTTGAAATCTCCCTCGGAACCGATAGTAATAGAATCCATTCGGAGCCGGTCCCCTAGTCCTATGGAGCCGATGGAGACATCGGTTCGGACCCGATCGGTGTCATCTAGATCCTCCAAGATGTCTGATTCGGACATCGACAGGGTGCTCCTAAGACTCTTCCAGTCTCCGGTGTTTCAAAAGTTAGTTTGCTCCAGCCCATTCGGCTTCGGAGCCGATAGTCAACCCTGCTACTTTGGTTCCTCCTCCAACAGCCTCGGCACCGTTGGAGCAGGTGCTGGTGGAACCGATGGAGGTTTTAGGGTCGGGCCCGACCCTTACTCCAACTCCGGCTCTTGAGTCGGAGTTCGGTACTCGGACTTCTTCTGTCGGCCCCGGGGGGGACGCTTCGGGACTGATGTTTTCGGTCCCAAGCCTTCCTCTCGGGAGTGCCGTCTACCATCGTGGCCACGGAGGTGGGACCCTCCCAGGATTCTGGTGGTCCCGCCTTCAGGGCTATGAGGAGTGCTTTAGCCAAATCATCCTTGGCTACCTCCACGGTCTCCCCAGCTCCTTCTCTGCATACCGAGACTGGGTCTTTGGCAGTCCCCCTGTCCTTAGACAGCGGAGCCCCGGGGCCAGAGGTTACCCCCACTGGGGTTTCCCCCCCTCCTGGAGGTCCTTCCGAAGCTTCTTCGGAAGAACCCCCCAGGAAAAGATTGTGTAAGAGGAAGCACGTTGACTCCCCTGATGAGTCTGTTACATCAGACACTGATCTCGATGATGCAGAGGGGTCCCCTAAGTCGTCCTCAGATGTCTCCTTTGCAGACATCCTGGAAGCCCTTAAACAACGAGGCGGCTGGCAATCCAAACCCCCTTCTGCTGATGAGTCGGTGTTCCTTAAGGCCTTCGGGGCTCAGCCCTCCGCCTCCTGGGTGTCTCCGCCTTGACGAGCTCTTGGACTTGATCTGTCGGGCGTGGGAACCCCCAGACTCTGTGGAACCGGTGCCTGCTCGTCCTAATAAATTCCTTTCAGCACCCCCGGAAAAAGAGTTCCTGACTAAAGGTGTTGCTGTAGATGCTTTGGTGGTGGCATCTGCTACCCAGCAAGATGTAGCAGAGGCTTGACGTCCATCCATCCTCCTAATAAGGAGTCTAGGAGCATGGATCGGCACGGTAGCGCACCCTAAGTTCAGCGGCCTTTACATTAAGGTCCTTGAACTATCTCACGACTTTACCAGATTTCAGAGGGATCTGATTAAAGAACTTTCCGATACCCTCTTGGGTTACCTGCCTGAGGAGCTGGCCCAGACGGTTGGCTCTCAGCTGGCTTCACTCTCGTCCATTTCAAACTCGTCCATGAGGCTCATTTCTTATGCGGCCGAAGGCGAGTAAGCGGCAGTACAGGCATTGCTCTCGGAGACAAGCCTGGCTCCGCCTGTGTCATTTTGCGGAGGCCTTTAAGTCTTCCTTTGCCGACGCCCCCTTTGATGGGTCCTCCTTGTTTGGACCCAAGGTAAAGGACACACTGACCCGCTGCGAGCAAGAAGGTAAGACTTTGCCGTAGGGGCACGATATTCCACTCCCTTTCGGCCTTACCCCAAGGCTAAAAGAGGAGGGAAAATGTGGTTCCATAGATCTCAGAAGGCTTACCCCTCACAGCAGGACGATCCCCCTTCCAGAGGCAGGGGAGGTGGAAATTCTTCTGGAAGACGCCGTCCCAGAGGTGGCAGAGGCCCTCGCAACACTGGAGACCACGAGTCCTTTTGTGGCTCTTCAGCCTTTCACAGTCCCTGAGGGATTGCCCGACTGTGCAGCTCCGGAGCCAGTCGGGGTCGTTCGAGGCACCTAAAAGCCTGGGAAGGTATCACTCAGGACCGATGGGTGCTTCGAATTATCGCCGGAGGTTATGCCATCCCTTTCTCTCACTCCCCACCTCAGTCCAAAAAAATCCCAGACCCGCCACCCAGTCAACGGGAAACTGCAGCCTCAGAAATTTCAAAGCTGCTGCAAAAAGGGAGTCATCCAACCGGTCCCCGCAGACCAGATCGGATTAGGGACTTACTCAAGATTCTTTTTGGTGCCAAAAAAGACCGGGGACTTGAGGCCCATTTTGGATCTCAGTATTCTAAACCGTTCAGTAAAAAAGTCCAAGTTCCGAATGGTCACCCTACAAACCATTCTCCCATTGCTGGAGAAAGGTGTTTGGATGTGCTCCATAGATCTCAAGGATGCTTATTACCATATCTTGGTACATCAAGCGTCCAGGAGACATCTGCGCTTCAGCCTAGGAGGCAGTCATTTTCAGTTCCGTACGCTGCCCTTTGGTCTCACCACAGCCCCCAGGGTGTTCAAATGTTTGGTGGTAGTGACTGCTCACCTGAGAAGTCTAGGATTCCAGGTGTTTCCGTATCTAGACGACTGGCTCCTAACTGCCACCTCCAAGCATCTACTATTGCGGAGCCTACAAGCCACGATATCACTGGGCAATTCCCTTGGAATCACCTTCAATTGGCCAAAGTCTGTGCTGCTGCCATCTCAACGCATAAGATTCATCGGAGTAGAGATAGACTCAAACCAAATGCGGGTCTATCTTCCTACAGAAAGGATACAAACCATACAGGCTCAAGTTCGAGCCTTACTTCCCAGATCCAAAGCCCCAGCCAGAATGGTTCTGCAGCTATTGGGATCCATGTCCGCCACAGTTCTTCTAGTTCCCCTGGCAAGGTTGCACATGAGAATTCTCCAGTGGCTTCTTTCAGCTCAGTGGTCCGTTCAGGAACTCCCTCTCAGTCACCTCATATGGATCACGGAAACCTGCAAACGGGACCTTCGCTGGTGGCTAGTGCCCTCCAATTTGGATCAGGGACGACCCTTTGTTCCACCTCCTCCTGCGGCCACTTTGACCACGGATGCCTCCCAGATGGGGTGGGGGGGGGGGCATTCCCTGGGCAGGTCAGGCCAAGGCAAATGGCACCCAGAAGAGACTCTACTTCATATCAACATCCTAGAAATGAGGGCGGTGCTTCTGTCCCTTCAAGCCCTTCACGATTACCTCCCTCAGGGCGTAATTGCCGTTCACTCAGACAACATGTCAGTTGTCTGGTACCTGAACAAACAGGGAGGGACCAGATCCTATCCTCTTTGCAGAGAGGCCATGAGAGTTTGGAAATGGGCAGTGTCGACCAAACGCTTTCTAGTGGCTACTCATATCCTGGGCAAGTCCAATGTGATAGCCGACAGACTGAGCAGAACCATCCTGTCTCCTCACGAATGGTCTCTGAACATTACAGTTGCAAATCAGATTTTCAGCAAATGGGGAGTTCCGTGTTGCGACCTTTTTGCGACTCCACTGAATGCGAAGTGCAAAAAGTTCTTCTCCCTCACCCCGGCTCCGGGGAAGAGCCCTATGGACGCACTAGCCAGTCCGTGGCCTACCGGCTTGCTTTATGCCTTCCCTCCAGTTCCTCTCCTTCCCAGGGTGATCCAAAAGGCATCTCTCTTGGGGAGCAAAATGATCTTAGTTGCTCCTTACTTGCCTCGTCAAGTATGGTTCCCCTATCTTCGGAAATATGCTCTGGAAGGTCCATGGTTCCTGGATCAGATCTCAGACCTTTTGGTGCATCAGTCGGGACTATTCCACCAGTCCCTACACACCTTAAAATTGACTGCTTGGCTGCTCCTCTTCCGACTATAGTCAGGAGTCATACATTGGATCCAGAAGTTGTACACATTTTATCTTCGGCCCACAAGTCTGCTACAAAGAAATTGTATTCTAGCAAATGGAAAAGATTTGCTATTTGGGTTCAACTCCGGGGCCTGGATCCCATCACCATTCCTGTTTCAGAAGTACTGAAATTTCTAACTTCTCTTTTCAATCAAGGCTCTTCAGTCTCTACCATCAAGGTTCAATTGGCAGCTATTTCCAATTTTCACGAATCTATTAACCCACCTTTAATGAGCAACAGATTGTGTAAGACCTTCTTGAAAGGTGCTGCGCTTTTAAGACCTCAGATTTCTCATCCTGCTCCCCCATGGGATCTCGATGTGGTGTTACGCGCCTTAACATCCTTCCCCTTCGAACCGGCAACGACATGTGATTTAAAATTTCTATCGTGGAAGACTGCCTTTCTGGTGGCGATTACTTCTGCCAGAAGGGTTTCAGAGCTTCAAGCTTTGTCTGTAAAACCTCCGTACTTGGTTTTTCACAAAGACAGAGTATCTCTCAGGCCAAATCCATCTTTTGTCCCTAAAGTTTGTTCCAGTTTCTGCCTACAACAATCATTAGAACTTCCAGTCTTCTTTCCGAAGTATTCTAACAAAGCGGAATTCATATTCCACACATTAGATGTCCACAGGCAGTTGCATTTTTATTTAGATAGGACTAAACAATCAAGGAAAACAGATCAGTTATTTGTATCCTTTGCGGACAATAAATTGGGCAAAGCCGTCACAAAGGTCACTATTGCCAAATGGATCAGGGACTGTATTACTCAAGCTTATTCTTATTCTAATAAAGAGCTTACCACCTCTGTCAAAGCTCATTCTACAAGGGCTATGGCTACTTCGGTAGCATTTCATTCTAAGCTTGCCATTAGTGACATTTGTGCTGCGGCTACATGGTCTTCCCCGCACACTTTCTTTTCCCACTACAAATTGGATGTGGCATCTAGAGGACGAGCTTCATTTGGTTCCACAGTGCTCAGGAGTGTTTTCCAATGAGCCACCCAGGATTTAGGTGCTAGGGACACGCTGTCCCATCAGTACAGAATGTAGGCGAGATAGGATCACATAACATCTTTTAGTTATGTAGTTACCATAACTTTAGATGTTTGGGATCCATCTCGCCTACATTCCCAATAACCCACCCTCCTTCCCCCCTCCTTAGAGATCAGAGGATATCAGAAGGTCCGAATCCTGTTTCATCTTGAAACATCTAACAATGTTATATAAACAAGTTGTGCATGTGTGCATGAATGCGGACAAACAAGATCTGGGGGATTAGTGGTGGTGCATCCTGGGATAAGAAATAGCTCAGCCAATAAGAGGCCTCGCTCTATAGCATAGCATGCCGAGTCGGAGCCGAGGGATCGGCTCCGAGCCCATCAGTACAGAATGTAGGCGAGATGGATCCCAAACATCTAAAGTTATGGTAAGTACATAACTAAAAGTTTTCAGAAAATCTGACCAGCTTTTTGTATCCTATGCTACAGCATCACAAGGGAAGGCTATCTCAAAACAAACCATTTCCAAATGGATAGGACATTGCATACGTTTTTGCTACACCCACCATGGAAAACCAGTTCCTGCTTCCATAAGGCCCCACTCTACCAGGGCAGCAGCTACATCTACAGCCTTCCTCAGGGGGGTGCCAACCAAGGATATTCTGGAAGCTGCAACTAGGAGTTCAGTGCACACCTTCACCAAACATTACCACTTACCACTTTACTCTAAGACTAGAGCTGGCTTCGCCACTGCAGTTTTGCAGGGCCTTCTAGCCTCCTCTAACCCTGTTTGACTCCACCTCCCATCCTTAGCTTTGGGATTCTACCCAAGTGTGATGACTGCAGCAGGGTAACACGATGAACAATAGTACAGTTTTGTACCTACCATAAATGTAGATGTTCGAGTGTGTACCCCGCTGCAGTCCAGGTTACCCTCCCTCCATCGCCTCTGAACTAGCTGAACTTATCTCTACCACTCTATTCTTTACTACCTCTGTGGTGTATTTGCTTGTGCCTAAGGGTTTTTTATTTTTTCCATATAGCTATATGTATATGTATATATATATATATATATATATATATATGTGTAATATATATATATATATATATATATATATATATATATATATATATATATATATAGATATATATATATATATATATATATATATATATAGATATATATATATATATATATAAATATATAGATATATATAGATATATATATATAGATATATCTATATATATATATATTTTTTGCCTACCTATTAGGGGCACCTGACATCTGGGGCAAGAAAAACTGAAGAAAATGGCGTTGGATGCCTCTGATATACCCCTGGCACTCTAACGTCAGGGAAGAAGCGACTGCACCCGACGCCGGACCAAGACTTTGGAATTCGGGCAGACTGCGGGACCGCCTGACGGCAGGATAACCCAAGTGTGATGACTGCAGCAGGGTATACACTCTAACATATACATTTATGGTAGGTACAAAACTGTACTTTAGTCAGCTTTGCAAGGTGCATGACAGGGGCAGAGGACAAAGCCATTTCAAAGGAAACCGTTTCCAAATGGATAGCACACTGCATCTATTTCTGCTACAAACACCATGCAAAACCTACCCCACAGATGATCAGAACTCATTCCTCTAGGGCTACCTCAACCTCTACAGCATTTGTCAGGGGACTCACTACCAGGGACATCCTGGAAGCTGCAACCTGGAGTTCTGCACACACCTTTACCAAGCATACCACTTACCTATTTTTTTCAAAATCCAGAGCTGGATTTGCAGTCTTACAAGGCCTGATAGCCAGCGCTAATACTTCTTGACTGCCTCCACCCTTCCTCAGCTTTGGGAATCAACCCAAGTGTGATTACTGCAACAGTGAAACATGAAAAACATAGTACAGTTGTGTACACTTACCATAAATGTAGATGTTCGAGTGTATTCACTGTTGCAGTCCTGGTTACCCACCCTCCAGCCCCCTGAGTTTTCTATTCTTTCTACCTGTCCTCTTTTTGGCCATATCTTATAGCAATGGGATTTACTTTTTACTGGAGGTGTTCCACACCCTGTAATTGCTTCCTATTTTGGGGGCTCCTGACATATGGGGCAAGAAAAACTGATGTAATGGTGTCTGCTGCATGTTTTGTACCTCTGACAACCTGACGTCTTGGAATAGGTAACAGCATCCGACGCAGAAATCCCGAAGACTCTGATATTCGGGCCGACTGAGAGCTACCTGCAGGCAGATGACCCAAATGTTATGACTGCAACAGTGAATACACTCTAATATCTACATTTATGGTAAGTGTATACAACTGTACTTTTGAGTGACTTTTGCTGTTGGGTCACTGAGTTTCCTGGCACATTTTTCAAGGTTACGAAGTGATGTGATTTAAGGAGTTGTCAAATTCTTTTTCAGGGTCCACTTAGTTATGGTAACCTCAGAGTTGTCAACCCTTCAATCCATCTGAAACTCTTCCTTGAGGTTTATCTCTCATGCAGCTGAGAGTACCTGAATGGCAGTGGGTTCAAGCATCTCAATAGAGGCATGCCTGGAGGCATTGTGTGATTTTTTTGGACCCCTTCATGTCTTCGTTCGTCAATGATCCTTTTGACGGATCTGCCTTGGTTGGCCCAAAATTTAAGGGCACACACTCAAGGTGCAAGAAGGATGGAAAGACATTCTGCTGTAGGAGTGCATTTTTGACAAACACACACAGACACACACACACACAGACACACACAGACACACACAGACACACACAGACACACACAGACACAAGGACCTTTTCTATGAACCAACGCGAGGACAAAAAATGTGGTTCAAAAAAATCTCGGGGTCCTTTCCAATATCCATATGTAGATGGTTCCCCCGAGGCAGAGGGGGGAACACTAATAGAAGATGCTGCTGATGTGGCAGAGGTGGTATGCAAAACGAAGGGTCTACATATTCCTTCTCTGAGAGATCCTACCAATGCTCCTGAACTGAGGCCTGATTGTTCCCCCTCTGGAGGCAATTGTCACTTATCCCTGCACCAGAGAGCCTAGCTTGATATCACAAAAGATACGTGGTGCAGAGAATTATTTCCAGCTGTTGTACAATTCCCTTTTCCCTTCCACCTCCATTTTCTCAAACACTTTCTGATGATCCACCCAATTGGAAGAAAGCAGCAGCACTAGAGATACAAAAGCTGCTACAGAAGAGTCATTCAAGAAGTCCCCCCAGATCAGATAGGATCCAGAACTTAGGATTCATTTTAGTGCCAATGAAAACGGGAATGGAGACCAATTCTGGATCTCGGCAAATTGAACAAATCAGTTTGACATTCAAAGTTTTGGGTGGTCATGGTTCAGTCCAATACTGCCTTTTCTCTCAAGGGAATTTCTAGGCAAGGATGATTAGATCTGCTCGATAGCTTTTCAAAATGCATACTATTTCATAAAAATGAACAGGTGGTCCAGAGCATTTTTACCCTTCTGGCCAGGAGCTAGTCATTTATCAGTTCAGAGTTCTGCCCTTTGGTCTCACCACATGCCCCAGGGTGTTCACCAAATGCATGGCAGTGGTGGTAGCTCACTTGAGACTACAGGGATTCTGGTTGTTTCCATATTTAGATGACTGGCTCATTACCGCTCTGACCAGGCATCTACTTGTAATAGCAAGAAACCAGGTACTCCAAACTTGCTCCCTTCTAGGAATTACAATAAACAATAAGGAATCTCAGTTTCTTCCGTCACAAACACTGAAATTCATAGGAGCAAGTTTTGATACATTATCTGCGACAGCCTCACTTCCCCTAAACAGACTTCAAACTTTGTTTCCAAGTCTCATAAATTATTCACACCACCAAAATTTCAGCTTGACTAATTATTCTAGCCTTAGGGTCAATGTCAGCAGCCATAATTCTTGTTCCCCTGGCAAAATGTCATGTGATTCTTCTTTAGTGGAAACATCCCAGTGGTCAAATAAGCATCACACAGGCATGCATGAAGTATCTTTGGTGGTGGATAAGGTTGGCCCAGCTTTTACAAGGTAATCCATTCATTCTGCCTCAACCCAAAGCCATAGTGACCATGGGCATTTCCCATATTGGGGAGGACACTTCCTGGTGAAAATAGTCCAAGACACTTGGCCCCCAAAGAAGCCAGTTTGCATATAAATGTCCTGGAGATGAGAGCAGTACTTTTAGCCTTGCAAGGTTGTCAAGATGCTCTACCTTTAATAGTTGTGATCCTAACGGGCAATATGTCAGTAGTTTGGTACATCAACAAGCAAGGAGGAGCCATGTGTTATTCCTTGTGCCAAGAAGACCTCAGAGTGTGGCTACCACAAAACGAAATATTGCCAGCCCAGCTATCTGGAATTTTGTAAGTAATTATGTGCCATTTGTGAATATTAATATGATTTAAATAGAAGTGTGACAGAAGGAGATACTGCCAGCCGAGCTGTCTGGAATTTTGTAAGTGGTTGTGTCATTTGTGAATAGCAACATGATTCATATTCCTGTGTTACAAATGTATTAGAACTGTATGTCATTATTGTATAGTCGTGTGCTGAAGATGTATTTTTATACACTATTGTAACTGTTTAGATGTATGTATTTTAACAGGGGAGACTGAAACTTGAGGTTGAGTTACTTTATGGCTGGGCCATAAACAAAAGAGATGATGTTAAGTTGTCAATCTCGCCTTCATTCTTGCTTGATGGGTTCGGAGCCGATCCCTCGGCTCCGACTCGGCACTTGCTAAGCTCGAGAGTCACTTTTACCAGCTCGAGGCAGCCCCATATCCCATGATGCAAGGCGGTAAGTACCCAGATCTCGTTTGCCGCTTCGCTTATGAGGTCCTCCTTTTACCAGCTCCTGGTAAGTGATTCACTACTTTGATATTTTAGCCCCTTTTTGCTAAAAACCCTTTAATTTTTAGTTTTAAGTTAATTATAAAGATTTTCTGACAGAAAATTCCCTGTCTCTACTAATTTTTTTAGTCAAACTTTACCCATCCCATCCCCCCCCTGTTAGGGTGTGTGTGTGTTTTCTAGTGATACCTTTTGGTATTTTATTTAATTTAATTCTTTGACTGGTGTGTGTGTGTGTTGTGAAACACCATGTCAAAGGAGAGGGTCTCAGGCTTTAAGAAGTGTGACTCGTGCTGTCAGAAGATGTCTCTGACAGACGGTCACACTTCTTGCCTGTATTGCCTGGGGCCTCTTCACCTGCAGGACTCCTGTGCTATATGTCATTCCTTCAGCCAGAGAGTCCTGCAGGAAGAAAAACTGATACTTAGGGGCCTTCTTAAGCCGGAGGGCTCTCCGGCTAAGTCGGCTCCATCTAAATCTGCCAAATCTTCCAAGGCCCAGGCTTCTGTGTCTAAGCCTGCGGCCTCGGCTCCAACTCGTTCTGAGTCGAGATCGGCACCGGCTGGAGCCGATTCTGGCTTAACTAAGCCTCCGGCACCGATGGCTATCGGTGCCGATTCTGCATCGACCACTTCGGTGTCGGCTGCGATCGGTTCCGACCACCATGTGGCACAGGCATCGTTGTCGGCTCCGATCGGCTCCGACACCGTTACTTTTGTGGCTGTATCGGCTCCGGCTGGAGCCGATGCATCGAGGCTTCCTGTCGGCTCCGATAAGTTGTCGGCTCCGACAGGTTCTATAGTTTCATCGGTTCCGATGGCTCATTCCAGGAAGAGGTCGAGGTCTCCTTCCTTGGAGCCGATACTTTCGGCTCCGGCTTCACCTCTCCTTTCGGAACGGAGCCATCGGAGCCGATCTTCAAGGTCATCCAGACTTTCAGACCATGACTTAGAGAGTGGTCAGCAGATTACTTAAGTCACAGGCACTGGCCCAAATGTTACATAGTCCGTCTCAACAGACGACTGTTGGTCCACACCCCGTTACAGTTCCTCCTTCAACTCTACCACAGAGCTTGGAGTTGGAGTCTTCTGGAATGGTTACTGCTACGGCTGGAGGACAGATACCCCCTTCTGTTCCTTCAGCCTCTACTCTTATCTCCTCTTGAGACCTTCCTTAGAGGGATTCGTGGTCGGGCTTCCATGGTCTCCTCCGAGGGGTGAGTGGCATCGGACCCTTGTCCGCACCCGCTCTTCCCCTTGGAGCCTCGGCCTTGGTGAGCTCGGCTCCGACATCTGCCTCGGAGACTTCCCTTTCGGTGGTCCCTGGAGTTCCTAGTTCTTCGGAACGGGTTCTCTCGGACCTGCCTGGGAGGGGAGCATTCGAGGTGATGAAGAGTTATCAGTCAGCAGTCTGTTCCCGTAGCTCCTCCCTCTATAGTGCCTGTTGGCATCTCTGCCACTTCTCTTGCTACAGGACCCAGAGATCCTCCGCCTCAGGTTTCCCCATTGGGAATTTCCCCCCTCTTCCGAGGATTCTCCTGATGTTTCGGGAGATCCTCCTAGGAAGAGGACTTGTAAGAGGAAACATGTAGACTCCCCCGAGTCTGTCACTTCAGATACTGACTTTGATGAGTCAGAGGGATCCCCTAGATCCCCCTCTGAGGATGTCTCCTTCTCAGACATCCTAGAACTCCTTAAACAGAGGGGAAACTGGCCCACCAACAATCCCTCTGAGGATGAGTCAGTATACCTAGAGGCGTTTGGATCTCGGCCCTCCACCTCCTGGGTGTCTCCGCCTTCGACCCCTTATGCAGGTTATTGCCGAAAGGCGTGGACAGCTCCTGACTCTGTAGAGCCAGTCCCTAGGAGGCCTTCAAAATTTATCACTGCCCCGTGTGACAAGCAATTCCTCACTAAGGGTGTCCCGGCTCATGCCATGGTGGAGACTGCGGCCAGCAAGAAGGAACTTGCAGATCCTTGTGTACCGGTCCATGCTCCTAATAAGGACTCTAGGACCATGGATAGGCAGTAAGCGGATGTTTTCCTCAGCGACCTTTGCTATGCGTTCGCTGAATTACCTATGTCACTTCACCAGACTCCAGAGGGATATCCTTAAGGAGCTGGGTGAAGTAGTACAGGATCCTACAGCTGCAGGAGCTCAAGAAAAAATTGCTTCGCAGCTAGGAACCCTTAATTCCATTGCGAAGTCCTCCATGCGGTTAATATCATATGCTGCTGATGGAGCGAGTAGAGCCGCAGGTACAGGTGTGGCTCTTAGACGCCAAGCCTGGATGCGGCTATGTGACTTTGCAGATCCCTTCAAGGCGTCCTTCACAAATTCTGCCTTTGATGGGTCAGCTTTGTTTGGCCCTCAGGTGAAGGAAACTTTGACCAGGTGCGAGCAGGACGGCAAGACTCTTTCTGCTGTAGGAGTCCGTTTTCCACCCCTTCTAGACCTTACCCCAAAGGACAGAAAGGTGGAAAAATGTGGTTCCATAAATCCCAAGGAGTCACGCCGATTCACGTGGTCAGTTTACCCCTAGAGGCAGAGGGGTAACAACAACAGACGCGCTCTAGAGGCAGAGGGGGTCCAAAAAACCAGGGAAACAGAGAGCCTCTCTCTGACAAGCCCTTTCAGCATCCCTGAGATGTTGCCCGGCTGTCCCTCCTTGGAGGCAGTCGGGAAGATTATCACTGTACCCAGAAGCCTGGCATTCCCTCACTCAAGACAGATGGGTACAGTCGATCATATCCAAGGGTTACATAATTCCTTTCGAGGAAAGTCTTTTGCCCTCAAATTCCCTTCCAGATGTACCACCCGGTCTAAGGGAAATTGCAGAGTTAGAAGTCTCAAAACTACTGCAAAAAGAGCCATTCAGCCAGTTACAACAGACCATTCAGAGCCGGAATCTACTCAAGGTTCTTTTGGTCCCCAAAAGACGGGAGACTGGAGACCAATATTGGATCTCAGCAGACTCAACAAGTCTGTGAGGAAGACAAGATTCGAATGGTCACTCTTCAGTCAATTCTGCCCTTCTTACAGAAGGACAACTGGATGTGCTCAATAGATCTTCAGGATGCGTACTATCACATCAAAATTCACAGACGCTCCAGGAGATTTCTCCGCTTCGGCTGGGGTCCAGTCATTTCCAGTTCAGAGCCCTGCCCTTTGGTCTCACTACAGCCCCAGAGTGTTCACCAAATGCATGGCAGTGGTCACGGCTCACCTGAGACGTCAAGGATTCCAGGTGTTTCCGTATCTCGACGACTGGCTCCTGTCAGCCACCACCAGGCATCAGCTTATACAAGCCAGGGATTACACAATAAATCTTTGTTCTCATTTGGGCATCTCGATCAACTTGAAAAGTCATCCTTATCGCCCTGCCAGTCTATTACCTTCATAGGCAAACTTAAACACTGTTCGATGTCAGCTACCCTTAGAGGACAAAGAGTTTCAGACATTCAGAGTCATGTCAGGATCATTCTGGCCAACAAGAAAGTACAGGCCAGAATGGTTCTAAAGATATTAGGCCTCATGGCTGCGGCCATTACTCTTCTTCCCTGGTTCGATTCTACATGCCTTCTTCAGTGGATGCTGTTCACACAGTGGTCATACCAACAACTTCCTATGCCACCAGATTCTGGTGACACAGACTTGCAAAGATCATCTTGCTTGGTGGATCACATCTCCTCAGGTTCACCAAGGCAGGTACTTTGTACCCCCATCCCCGATAGCCACTGTCACCACGGATGCCTCCCTGATCGGGTGGGGGTCATTATCAGGGCAGGATGGTTCATGGGACGTGGCAGCCGTTCGAGTACCATCTGCACATAAATGTCCTGGAGATGAGAGCAGTGCTTTTAACGTTGCAAGCCCTCAACGACTTTCTTCCCGTAGGGACAATTGCAGTCCACACAGACAACATGTCTGTAGTTTGGAATATCAACAAACAGGGCGGAACCAAGTCCTACCCCTTGTGTCGAAGCGCTCAGACTATGGCAATGGGCGATCTCCTCTCATCGGTTTCTGGTAGCAACGCATATCCCTGGGAAAACCAACATTGTAGCGGACAGATTGAGCAGAGCTATTCTCATGCCTCACGAGTGGTCTCTCAAGCAATCTATAGCGGAAGAGATTTTTCTGGAATGGGGTCGTCCATGTTGCGATCTTTGTGCTACTCCCCAAAACAGCAAATGTCCAGACTTTTTCTGCCTCTTCCGTCTACCAGGCCATCCCCCCAGAGACGCTCTGACCCAGGATTGGCCCCAGGGACTTCTTTATGCCTTCCCTCCATTTCCTCTGATCCCTCAGGTTATCCAGAAAGCTACCGTTTTGAGAGCCAAATTGATTCTCATTGCCCCTTACTGGCCTCGACAAGTTTGGTTCCGTTCCTCCATCATCACCTTTTGGTGCAGCCTTGGCATCTGGACCCAGTGCCAGATCTTCTGATTCACCAATCGGGTCAGCTGCACCGGTCTATCCCTTCTCTCAACCTCACAGCATGGTTGCTCCACTTCCTTCCTTAGCCAGGCTTCCTTTGATCTCTAACCCAGTTAGAGACATCATAGTAACTTCTAAAATCCTCTACCAGGAGGATTTATACAAGCAAATGGAAACGTTTCTCTTATTGGGCTAAGGCCAAGAATATTGATCCTTTCACTGCCCATGTTCAGGCAGTCCTGGACTTCTTAGCAGAGATTTTTCATGCAGGCTCCTCTTCTTCCACAGTCAGAGTTCAATTGGCTGCTATTTCCAATTTTCATGTCGGGATAGCAGATCATAATATTATGTCCCATAGGCTCTGCAGGGCCTTCTTGAAAGGAATTTTCCTACTAAAGCCTCCAATCAGGAATCCTCCTCCTCAGTGGGATCTAAATTTAGTGCTGACATCCTTGATTCTTCCCCCCTTCGAGCCAGCTGTTTCTTGTTCCCTGAAATTTCTTTCTTGGAAAACTTTATTCCTAGTGGCTATTACATCGGCCAGGAGGGTGTCTGAACTTCATGCTCTATCGGTTCGACCCCCCTATTTGGTTTTTCACAAAGACAGAGTATCTTTGAGAACTAATCCAACCTTTTTGCCTAAGGTCGCTTCAAAGAACAATTTGAATTAATCCATTGATCTCCCTGTATTTTTCCCAAACTATTCAGACAGAGCTGAACAAAAGCTACATTATCTTGATGTCCACCGTCAACTTAGATATTATTTGGACAGAACAAAAAAATTTAGAAAATCTGATCAACTTTTTGTTTCCTATGCGGATAATAAAAAAGGCCTTCCTGTTTCAAAAGTGACCTTGTCCAGATGGCTTTCTTCGGTCATCACTGAAATTTATCTGCTCAGGGGAAAACAGCTGTGCTCAAAACCTAAAGCACATTCAACTAGGAGCTTAGCTACTTCTACAGCCTTTCAAGCTAGACTTCCTTTAGACACTATTTGTGCAGCGGCCACTTGGGCCACTCCTCACACTTTTGTTTCCCATTACAAATTGGACTTGGCCTCCAGGGACAGAGCCAGCTTTGGCTCTACAGTCCTCAAGAGTTTGTTCCATTGAGCCACCCAGGATAGAGGTGCTAGGACGGTCCCATCATGCAAGAATGAAGGCGAGATTGACAACTTAACATTAAGAAGTTATGTACCTACCATAACGTTCCATGTTAGTTGTCTTCTCGCCTTCTTTCTTGCGACCCTCCCTCCTTCCCCCTGGCCTGGACAGACCTTGTTATAAGAAATTATTATGCTGAAGACCATTCAGACCTGGTCCTTCTTCCATCTGTAAGTTTTCTTTCTTCCTTTGGGAAGTATATTTATGCTTGGTGCTATTGCCCTTTGTCATCAAACGAGATCTGGGTACTTACCGCCTTGCATCATGGGATATGGGGCTGCCTCGAGCTGGTAAAAGTGACTCTCCAGCTTAGCAAGTGCCGAGTCGGAGCCGAGGGATCGGCTCCAAACCCATCAAGCAAGAAAGAAGGTGAGAGAAGACCACTAACATGGAACGTTATGGTAGGTACATAACTTCTTATTATCTTTCAGTTTCAGTGAAGTAGCAGACATAATGTCTAGAACTATAAGTTTTTTGTATGGTCTAAGTGTGGAGGAATGCAAATTGTTTTACAACTTGCATCATTTGCCAAAAGATCGAAGGTCTGTGTTTTCGCAGATAAATGCTAAATGCTGCAGCTGCATCAATAGTTATGAGCCTGGGATTGTTATATGACAAGAAGTG
Source organism: Protopterus annectens (assembly GCF_019279795.1). Classification (NCBI taxonomy): domain Eukaryota; kingdom Metazoa; phylum Chordata; order Ceratodontiformes; family Protopteridae; genus Protopterus; species Protopterus annectens. The sequence goes on from NC_056726.1 coordinate 435,906,827, forward strand.
ATGTCATGCTGCAAGTATCCCAGCAGCAGTATTTGAAATATTTAAGAACTGGCTGAGAGAGAAACAAGGGGCATTTTGTATTTTGTCTTTGACCTGACAGCATCAGCTGAAAAACCCACTCACCACATTTGTCTTGCCTGGCTCTGTAAGTAAGTTAACTAGGGTACAGTAATTTCTCTTAGATACATTTAAGAATATAGTGAACTGTAGTTTAGATATTTTCTTTTTCTATTTTCTATGAGACTGTCCTGCACAATTCCTTTAAATATTTCTTGTGATTTTGAACTCTGAAGTAACTGTGATTGTTAACTGAGTATTTTCCTGTTCTTTTATTATTTATTATTAAATATATTTATACATTTCAATTACGTCCTGTTTGTCTTGAGATATTTAAGCTCTTAGAGTACTTGCATATGTGTTTGGTGACAGTGCAGGCCACTTCTAATAGCCTTGCTCTTGGTCAAACTACCATTTGGATTAATAGTAACATTACACAGCAAGATTGGACACCCTTTGTTAAGGCCCTTAAAGTGGCCGATAAGGAGTAGCTGGTGGTAGTCAGAACTACTTTATAGTCTGGGCAGAAGAGGGCATAGCTAGTAAACCTATGGCAGCCTTTCCCAGATGTGTGTGTATGTATATAAATCAAATCTCAAGGTGTGTGTGTGTGTCAGCTACTTGAACAGGGACAGAAAACACTGGTTGGACAAAGAGTGCTGGAGGTCTTGGCCTGGCCACTCAGTTGACATTTCAACTCTATAGCTGTGCTAGTGGGGAGTCTTATTGGGGTTTGGAGAAGGAGGGAGAAGCCGGCCCAAGTCTTACTGTGGTCTCTGTGTGCTCTTAAGGAAATTGCACTTTACTGTGTGTACTTGTCATCCTCCTGGTGTGTACGCTCTTCACTGTTGCTAGTGGTGAGGATTGAGGCTGCTTGATTACTGGGCCAGTGTTGGAGCATCACAGTGGCAATGGGTGATCTCATCCAATTGCTTTCTGATAGCAATGCACATTCTGGGGAAGTCCAAAGTGATAGACAAATTGAGCAAGTCCATTCTTCTACTTCACAAGTGGTCTCGCAACAAAAAATGACGGAGACAATTTTTTGTCAATGGGGCCAGACTTTCTGCAGTCTTTTTGCATCTCCCCTAAACAAAAAAATGCTGCAGCTTATTTGCCCTAATCCCCCTCATCAGGAGAATCACCGAGGGATTCTGTGCTCCATGATTGACCGTTCAGTCTTCTTTATATTTATCCACCAACCCCACTGATTCCCAAATTCCTACAGAAAGCTGCAAGTTTGAAGAGCAGATTCATCCTCATTGCACCTTACTGGCCTTGACAGGTTTGGTTCCCCTTCCTTTGGCCTCATCTAACGTACCCACCTTAGTTTCTGGATATAGTTCCAGACCTGTTTCACCCAACAGCATAGCTCAACAGGATATCTCAAGCCTAAAGCTGACAGCATGGTTTCTCTGCTTCCATTAATATAAACTATGCTCTTTTCCCAGTCAGTCATATACTTTTGTCCTCCCATAAAGCTTCCACTAGAAAAATCTACAAGAGTAAGTGGAAGAGGTTTGTTGGGCGCATCAAAAAACTATTGATCCCTTTTCAGCACCTACACACAAAATGTATTAAAATTTTTTTTTACAAAATTTTAATGAGTGAGCTAGCTCTATAGCATTAGTTCAATTGGCAGCAATCTGACAATTCTTCTCTTGCTTCTACTAAGATAGGCAAGACCTTTTTAAGATGTACTATTTTACTTAGACCACCTTATAAGGATCCTACCTTTCCATGGGACTTGACCTTGTTTTATATGCCTTAACCCATTCCCCCTTTGAACCAGCTGGAAAATGGGATCTTAAGAATTTGACCAGGAAGACATTGGTTCCAGTGGCTATTACGTATGCCAGGAGATTTTCAAAACTCTCCCAAGCATTATGATTTTCCATAAGGATAAGGTAAGATTGTGAACCAACCCTTCCTCCTTTCCTAAGGTGGTGTCAGAATTCAGTATCAATCTATTAACTTGCCCGTTTTCTTCTCCAGATTCAAAAACAGATGAATACATGTTGCATTTACTAGACGTTCATAGGCAAACTGCATTTTTACTTACACAGAACAAAAGAGAATAGAAAATCTGATCAATTATTTATATCTTTTGCAGATAAATTGGGCAAGTCTGTCACAAAATTGACATTGGCAAGATGGATTACTGACTGCATAGCCTATAATAAATCAGGGATTCCACTACCAAAACTTTTAAAAGCTCACTCTAAAAGCTCTATGGTAACCTTGTCAGTATTTGTATTGAACCATTACATAGATGACGTGTGCACAGCTGCTACTTGGGCTAATCCTCATATTTTTATTACTCATTACAAATTGGATCTGGTCTCGGGGGAAGAGCAGCCTTTGGGTTCAGTATTGGTCCGGAATAGAGTCCGCCCAGGATATAAAGTAGCTGGGGGCTCTGTCCCAATGGTTGAGGAATAAATGAGAATTGACAACATCAGATAAAGAAGTTGTGTACTTGGCAATCTGTGTTGTCCATTTTTATTCTTCTGAACTTCCCATCCACCAAACCCCAAGCTGTGTCATCTAAGACTTCTGGAAGAATGAGATGGTGTTAAGGACACAACTGTGTCTTCTATGGAGCTCCAGATACTGGTTTCCTTTGTTAGGAACATTATTAAGATAGTTATTATTTATGTCACTTAGCATACACATTTTGAGGTATGTTATGGATTGGTGCTTTATGGGTAGGGAGGCGCTGTAGAGTTTCAGTTGGTCACGAGCTATAGTATCAACCATGTCAGATCGGAGGACGGAATCTGAATCCATTGGTTGAGGAAGAATGAAAACGGACATCACAGACCTTATGGTAAGCACGTAACTTCTTTTTTTTTTTTTAAGAATTTAATAATAGGTGATTAGTACAATAAATCAAGGTATTGTTTAAACAGAAGTGGGTGAATGGGATAGTAGAGGGGGAGTAAAAAGAAGAGAGAAGGACTGAAAGAAAGATGTGTGATGTAATATAGCTATGTATAAGTGGGAAGAGTAAATAGGTAATGTGTGTGGCTGGTTGTAGGGGTGGAGTGGGTGGACTTAAGAAAGTATAAATGTAGTTGTGATGTGGGTGGGAATTGGGGTAGTATAGGGGAGCATAGTGAGCCCAAGGTTGGCAAGGCTGAATAAAGCGGGTACCAGCCCCATTGGGCCAGTGCATCGTCCAAAAAACAGTCAGAGTTGGCACTGCATGCAAGTAACTAAGGGTGCTTAAAAGTATAAATGCAAAAGTAAATCTTAAGTATATGTAGTATTAAAAATAGTGGGTCATAATAAAGGTAGAAAGACATTATAGTAATACAGCAAGTAGTTATCAGTGAATCATCAGGGCATGGAGAGGGGAAATGACAAAGCAACATATAACTGCCTATAGAAGCAAGGAGGGAGTTTCACAAATGCCGTAGCTGGAAAGCGCAGTTCAGAAAGTGCAGTCTGCCAGCAAGAGTAGGGTGTAGCTCATTAAATAGAAAAGAGGGGAAATTAAGGGGGTAGTGAAGGCTATTTTTGATTCTAGTTCTAAAAAAGGCCGACCACAAGTATTGAGCAAGCAGAGAAGAGACATTAAACGTTGTACCGTTTTGAACAGATCACGGTTAGGATAACGGAATGAACACCAATTACTGGCTTTCTGCTGCATAGTAGTTTCAGTTTTTTTGAGCAACAATATTTTTCTACTTATTTCTTGACTTGCCTATTCCTTCTAGACATGTGCAATGCATTCACATTTGCTTAAATGCCTTATTTGATGAATGGAGAAGGTAAATTGACATTGTAGACATGCTTTTAGTTTTTTGAACAGTATTGCCAAGCAGTTAATATTAAGTGAAGATTTTTTTGTAATGTTTGTTGTCTAGGTAATTGTCTTGGAGATGATGGTTGTGAACAGGTACGAGAAGCTTTAGAGAATTTCAATATGGGAACGATTCTAGGATCTTTGAGGTATGAAAAGTCTAGTGTTTTAAGTGTGTGGTGCTGAAGTGGAGGAACCTGCTCTGCTTTAATGTCCCCTTAAAGTAGGGCATAGTTATCCTTCTTTTTAATGCTTTGAACAGCTGGACATTTTTGGTCATATGCTTATAAGGATCATAGTAGATTTACTAGGCTAATGGTCCTAGGGCCTATTGAAGCTTAGCCATTCATGCCCCAATTTTCCCATTTATCAGTACCCATGGGCTAGAATGACTTTCATATATACTTGTGTCTTGGGGCATCTACAAACTCTTAGGGTCCCTTTCTTGGAAGTAAATCTAACCTAAATAGAACTCACTTGTCTCCACAACAGATATTCCTCAAACAGAATTTACCCAGGGTAACGCCAAGCAGAAGTTTTTTTTCCTGTTTTTCTCAATTCGGTTCATTATTATAGGCTTTTCCACCAGTTTAATCATATACAATGTAAACCTGGTAATAGTTGTCACACTAGGACTTCCTAATAATGTTTCCTTTTGTCTTCATTTAGCAGACTGTCTGTAAATTCAGGCTTATTGCATTGCATTAAATATGACATAATACACATACTGCCTATGTAAAATTATATTTGATCATTGCTGATAACTTTATATCTTACTTCACAGATGGAATTTAACAATGAATCATGGCATTTGGGTTTTAATCACCAGCAAAGCTTGTACTAGTCCTGCCAGATTTTTCTGTGGTTGTTTTGTTCTCTGTGAATGGTATGCGGGGTGGTTCCTTGCTGATCTAGTATTAACAGAAGGCTTTAAGAAAAGTAACTTTGGCGTACACTTACTTCAGTTCTTGCCTCTTTGGAAAAATGAGTTGTATGTGTTCCTTTCGATTGCTGATAATACTCTGTGTAGTGAAGTTTACTTTGGGCTGAGTCTGACTTCTGGTCTTGTGTTCAAAGCTGAGTACCCATCTTCCCCCCAATAATTGCCCAGGATCTGATGCTGTCATTTTCAGTCATCACTGTGTGGTCCCTGTTCTGGCTCGGATTTATTAACGTAGGGTCTCTGTTGCAAGACTCAAGCTTTTCCCTTTACCCCTAATGTCTCATAGCCCTGTAATGCTGTACATCTCATTTGCTGTGCCTGCACTTCAGATGTGAATCACGCTGTATTGAGCTTTTGGGGGGGGGGGGGTTCTACTGTGGGTTAAACTAGAGAATTTCTATATTTTTACTTTATATTTCTCCCTCCTTCCTTTTTCAGTTATTGTGTGTATCCTCTGTATTAGGAGTTAGTTTTTCCTACCCATTTTTTTACTAGGGTACTGTTTTTGCCATCGTTGGTAATTTCCTTTTCTTTCTTTTCCTTCTGAAAGTTTCCTACCCTTTCTTAGATATTTCTAATGCACCATTGCTGACATCTTTGTAACTTCTCTAGCCTGTTAACATGGCTAAAAAGCCAACAGGATTTAAAAAGTGCTCTTCCTGTGGGCATAAGATACCAAATTCAGATGCCCACAGGGAGTGTGTGTGTATGTATTGTTTGGGAGCAGCCCATCTTGAAACCTCCTGTTATATTTGTGCAGGTTTCAGTTCTCTGGCCTTAAGCCATTGTCACAACAAGTTAGTCTTAAAAAGTTTGTTGCCTGCATCTGCTTCTTCCAGTACTACTCCTGTTTCAGAGCTCAAACCCTCACCAAAAATCTCCTTTGGAGTCAAGGGAGCACAGAAAATGCTGTCCTGCTTGTTCTCTGAAACCTGCTGCAGCCTTGGAGCTGCCAGCTAAGTTAGGGAAAGGTTGGATCTGACTTATTCAGTTTCAGTTTCGGGGACACTCAAATCTCCTAGGTGTTGGATCCCTCACTTTTCACCAGAGCCTGTTTCCCCATGGCTCCAATCACCCCTGTTACAAGAGACTCCAAAGAGAATGTCTCATCATCCTCTGTCAAGTCCTCCTGGAGTCTGAAGCAGATGTGGATAGGATGATGAGAAAGTTCCTCAGGGCTCATTTTCTGATGGGGGTATTACAGGTATCAGCTCACTCTCCCATTGGATGTGTGAGCCTCCCACTGGTTTCTCATTTAGTTGTCTTCTCTGATCCATCCAGTGATTTTCAGATCCAATAATTCTAAGAGTTGATGTGTCTGATCTTGAAGATAGCTAGGTCTTCAACTCTGACTGCGTCAGTGATTTGTTTGAGGCTGATCCCACTAGAGCAAGCTGAGTCTTGGAGCTGAAGCTTTGGTGCCAGATCCGGGAAGATAGTGTTGACTCCAAGGTTCCACGTAGTGTTTTTGCACTGAATAAGTCAGGTCCGACGACTCCTATGTAGCAGGAGCCTTGGGGAGGTTCTGGGTTCAGCAGTGCCTAGAGCTTTAGCTCTGGTGAGGCCAGCAACAGCTTCTCCTGGTCCTTCTGCCTTTGAGATAGTAGGGAAAGCTTTCTGTCACCTGAGTCTCCAGTCTCCTCTTGTCTCTTTGGATCCTACTACTGTACTGCCTTTGGATCAGAGTTCTGAAGCTCATCAGCCTATCCCGCAGGGACAGCCTGTCCATTTGAGCTTTCAGGTAGTTCCTCTGCATAAACTTCCCCTTTCTTCTAATGCCTGTCCAGATTCATCCCATTGAATAGATTCTCCCAGAAGAGGTCGTGCAAAAGGAGACTCAAAGTTTGCCCATCAGGAATCTTTAACCGAAGACACTGACTTTGATTGAAGGAGAGGGGTCCTAAGATCTCCATCAGAAGACGGGTCCTAAGATCTCCATCAGAAGACATCTCCTTTGGCGACATTCTAGAGATCCTTAACTAGAAATGTGGACAGTCTTCTGCTCCCCCTTCCTAGAAGGAGTCTGTGTTCCTAGAAGCCTATAGGTCTAGTCTGTCTACATCTTGGGGTTACCACCTATGGCAGATAACATCATAAATCTTGTCTCTCACCGGGCATGGAAGGAACTGGATACTGTAAAGTTCATCCTTATGGGCGGAGGATTCAACCATAGCTGTCAGGAAGACATATCTGGATACTCTGTGATTTTTGCAGATCCCTTCAAGTAGTCTTTCATCAGTGCACCCTTTGGATATTCCTTCTTTGGCCGAGCAGTGAAAGAAATGCTGTCCTGTAGTAAGCAAGATGGGGAAGAACTTGTCTGCCATGTGAATACATTTTTCTACCCTGCAGAGATCATATTCCAAGTATCAGTGTGAAGGTAAAAAGGTGTGGTTCCAAAAGTCACTAGGCCCTTTCCAGGATTCACAAGGGGAAACTTCCACCAGAGGTAAGGAGGGGAAGTTCCAATAGAAGATTGCATCCTTGTGGCAGGGCTGGTTCACAAAACCAAGGGTTTTGATATTCTTTCTAAGATGAACCCTTTTCAGTGCTCCTGAAGGGTTGCCCAACTGCTCTACTGTAGAGGCAGTTGGGGGGGGGGGGGGCATTTATGTCTGCACATAGAGGCCTGGTCATCAATCACAAATGACACTTGGGTGGAAAAAGTTAAATCCAGAGGCTATTTCCATCCTTTTTTGCAAACACCACCAGCCAAACAGAAAAGGCTCCCCAATGTTCCACTCAGCTGTAGTTAGTAGGCTTGGAAATTCAAAAGCTGTTAGCCAAGACTCATCCAAGAAGTCCCACCAGACCAGAGAAGATTTGGAACTTTAACTCAAGGATGTTCTTCGTGTTTCACTGTTGCAGTCATTACATTTGGGTAATCCTGCTGACAGGTTGCCCTCAACCGGCCTGTATTCCAACGTCTTGGGTCCTGTGTCGGCTGCTGTCGCCCCTTCCCTGACGTCAGGGGTATATAAGAAGCAGCCAACGCCATTTTCTTCAGTCTTTCTTGCTGCGCTGTGCCCGAAGCAGAAGCAGTTCGCAAGTGCCGAACAGCCGACTCCTGAGATTTTCGTGTTTGAGCTTCAGATCCGAAGTCTTCAATAAATCTAAGTACCCCGTTGGGGAAACTTTTTTCTTGCTCCAGACCGATGTCAGAAAAAGTTAATTGTATTTCTTGTGGAAAACAAATACCTCATAAGGATTTTCATTCTTACTGTATTCCTTGCCTAGGGCCCTGATCACAACGATGTCCTTCATGGATGCATCTGCAGTCATAACAAGTGGGTTGTCCTGTCGTCAGGCAGCCCTGCAGTCGGCCGGATTCCAAAGTCCGGGTCCGGCTTCGGCTGATGTCGCACTCCACCCGACGTCATCTCTGTTGGTCTTAAGCATCAGCCGACGCCATTTTCCTCAGTCTTTCTTGCCGCTGCTGCGCCAAGCAGAAGCTGTTCGCAAGTGCCAGTCGGTCGGATCCAGAGATTACTTCTACGAATACTACAAGACTTCTAAAGCTGACTCTTTCTTGCCTCAGCCGATGTCAGAAAAAGTTAACAATTGTTTAACCTGTGGGAAACAAATACCTCATAAAGATTTCCACTCTTACTGTATGCCTTGTTTAGGCCCAGCCCACGACGTAGCAGCCTGTTCGCCTGTGCCTCTTTCAACCGACGCTTAGGCGCCGGTCGGAGTTTGCAGAACAGTTTTTCGTACTGATTTTGCGTACATTATGCCGCCGGATCCTCCGACTACCCAATCTTCCAAAAACGCAAAGATAAAGACCGACATCATCCGCGGCTTTTTTCAAACCACGGTAAAGCAAATCATGAGAACCGAGAAAACTGATCAAAGCACAGCTGAACCTATTCTTACTACTGAGGCCCCTGCTACAACTCTTGAATCGACCTCAGAAATTTTACCCACTACGGTGGTTGACTTATCAGACACCATCCCCTTGGATGTCTCTACCCCAGCACGTGGTGCTGCTAGGCCTCCAGCAGCCATGTCCATTAAGGCCTTCGCCAGGGCTAAACCAGCCAAGACTACTAAATCAGTGCCTGTTAAACCCCCACATCCAGGCCCTCTTCTAGTTCTCAAATGCTTTCTTTGGCAAAAGATTTAATTTCTTTAATTAGAGGATCTCAATCTCACCCCGACAGGGCCTCTCAGCCCCAGAGAAGAGGCCTAGGGCAGAGCCCCCTGAGGCAGTGTCCTCTGATGATTCTGCTGATGAATCAGACATAACTGACCAGCCAGAGGCTCCCTTCTCCAATTTTGTAGTTTCTGATGCTGAAGAATCCATTCCTGCTGCTTCCCCACCAGAGGAAATCTCCTTTGAGGATACCTTGCATGCCATGAGAACAGTTCCAATGGCAGCAACAGGATTTTTCAGACTCCAGAAAAGACTTAGAACCTTTCTGCACCTCCCACAGCACAGGCCCTTAGCTATACCTCCTGTTCTATCTGTGGTGGATGATGCTTTTAATGATGTTTGCTCCGCTCCAGATTCTTTACCCCAGCCCCTGCCAAACCAGACAGATTTTACAGGGTGCCAGATACTCATCACCACCTTTACAAGGCCCCACTTGCAGACCCAGAAACTATATCCCAGGGTCCCAAGGCAGTAGCCGCGACCACAGCTAAAAACCCTATTCCTTCTGAAAGGGAAGCAAGGTCATTAGACAGATGGGGTAAAAGGTCTACACTTCAGCTACTCTCTCAGCTAGAGCTTTAAACTGTCAGTTTCACATGATACAATACCAAGAGTTTATGCTTGATCAGTTAACTAAAAACTAACCACTGATGAATCTCTTGATAAGAAATATGTATTAGAGATGGTAAATAACATACAACAGGTTAGCAACCATTCCTTAAAATGTGGCTATGATGCACTGGAGGCTTCATTTAGATCAGCCATGACAGGCACAGTGATAAGAAGGCATGCATGGCTAAAGGAACAAGCTTTACCGGATCATGTTAAAGCCAAGTTGCTAGATGCTCCTATGGACAAGACAAGTTTGTTTGGTACACCTGCCCAGCAGGTTATGAAGAAAATGGAAGAAAAGGCAAAATCTGTTCAAACTGTTAAAGATTTCTTGCAGGTTCAACCCCAAGGTTTAGCAGGAACTGGCCTGCCAAAATTGGTCCTTTCCTGACTCCACAAAATTTCAAAGGGGCAGGAATAGACGCTCCAGAGGCAGAAACCAACCCAGAGGAGGTGCCTACAGAGGACGACAGTGGCAAGGTAACAACAGAGGCACAGACACAGCCACTGCCACTACATCAGCACAACCACAGTGACTTAATCCTAACTCCGCCTACCAGGGAACAAATAGCAGCTCCTCTAGGCGGAAAGTTAACCTTATTCTCAAAGAACTGGCACTACATAACAAAAGACAAGTGGATTTTACAAACCATAGATCAAGGTTACCGTTTCACTTCCACACTTTACCAGTCAAAAGAGGAATGCCAAATCTACCTCCAAATCAAAAACAGAGGCTCTACGCCAGATAATGGAGTTAGCAAACATGAGAGCTGTGGAAAGAGTGCCAATAGCAGAACAAGGAAAGGGTTCTATTCCAGACTATTCCTAGTTCCAAGAAAGGAAAAAGTTGGAGACCAATTCTCGATCTGTCCACCTTAAATACATACATCATTGTCCCAAAATTCAAAATGCTGACCCTACAGCAACTTCTTCCCATGCTGGGCAAGGAGTCTTGGCTGGTAACTCTAGATCTCAAGGAGGCATACCTGCACGTCCCCATTCGACCAATCTGCAGAAGATACCTCAGATTTCTTGCAGGATCAGAGCACTATCAATTCTCAGCATTGCCCTTTGGCTTATCTACTGCCCAGAGTATTCACAAAATGCCTGGCATCAGTAATCGCCCATTGCAGACTACAGGAATTCAAATTTACCCATACCTGGACGACTGCCTGCTACAAGGGGACAACAAAAGCAAGCTGACAACAGATTTACAAAGGGTCATTTACTTGCTACAAGGACTGGGATACACAGTCAATTTACAAAAGTCAAGGCTGATACCATCCCAAACAAGGACATTCTTGAATTGGACACAGTACAACAAATGGCATTCCTGACTACAGAAAACAAAAGAACTTCCACTTTACTTCTTGGCACTAACAAAACTGAACAAGTTAACAGCAAGAAAATTTCTGCAGGCCTTGGGCTTCATGGCATCATGCATAATCTTGGTCCCATTTGCCAGACTACATATGAGGAAACTACAGTGGTACCTAAAGAATTTATGGTCCCAACACAGACACAGTCTAGAAACAGAAATCCCACTAATTCCATGCTTAAAACAGGAGTTCCTATGGTGGGCTCAGGCATGCCAGTCAAACCCAGGCCTACCCTTTCGCAGATGTCAACCAAGCCAGACCATCACAACAGACGCTTCAGACCTAGGATGGGGGCCCACATGCTGGACAAATGCGCAAGGATTGTGGACACAGGATCAACTTCACCTGCACATCAATCTAAAAGAAATGCTGGCAGTAAAACTGGCAATCCAAAAATTCAAACCATTCCTCAAAGAGGGCTAGTTGATAAGGACAGACAACACCACAGTCATGTGGTACATCAACAAACAGGGAGGCACTCATTCATACCCCTATGCAGAATGACCTTGGAGCTGTGGACCCTGGCACTCAGCTACAACATTCAGTTACAGGCAATATTTGTACCGGGAAAGACAATACTCTAGCAGACATATTAAGCAGAACCACTTCGATGCCATGGAAACTGCACCGGACATCTTCAAGACCATCTCAAAGAAATGGGGAATGCCACAGATAGACCTATTCGCATCACCTCTCAATCACCAGCTCAAAAAATTCTGCACAAGGACATTCCATCCACTAGCATGGAAAGTGGACTCACTCTCCTTCAACTGGAAAGGCCTAACAGCATATGCATTCCCACCTCTTCCTTTGATACACAAGGTACTACTAAAAATCAAGGAAGAACGCCCAAGGATAATCCTGATAGCCCCAAACTGGCCAAGACAACACTGGTACCCACTACTGAAGAGCATGTCACGGAACAATATGTGGCCAATACCCTGATGCCTTTGATGTTAACTCAGAACAACTACAGCATCATACATCCAAACCTAAAACGCTACAACTGACTGCATGGAACATCACATAGCAGCAGCTAATCCAGAACTTTCTCAAAGAGTTAAAGACATTATTCTTGAAGCACGCAGACCTTCAACAAGAAGGAACTATGCTGGAAAATGGAAAAGGTTTGTCATTTGGAGTACCGAAGAGGAAAAGATGTGTCAAACATAGATATGCCTAACATTCTGAGTATCTGGCAACTTCTTCATTCAGGCCTGTCCTACTCCTCCATCAAGATACATGCCTCAGCTATTTCAGCAGAATACAGCTTTGATCCACCTGTTTTTCCTTTGCTCAGGCAGTTCCTCAGAGGAATCAAGAATGTAAAACCTCCAAGGAAACCACCATTACCAGCTTGGGATTTAAACTTTGTGCTAGAAAAGTTGACACTATCACCCTTTGAACCAGCAGCAACAGCAGACCTACAACACCTGTCATGGAAAACTGCTTTCCTACTGGCAATTACTTCAGCAAGGAGGGTTTCAGAACTACAGGCCTTAATGGCAGTGCAACCCTTCCTAATCTTCCACCAAGATAGTGTCCATGAGGACTAATCCTACATTTATGCCCAAGGTGGTATCCAGAGTATCTTTGAACCAGGCAATCCACCTACCTACCTTCTTTCCCAACCCACAAAACAGAGGGAAAGAATACTGCATACCTTGGATGTACATAGACAGCTACGCTACTACTTGGACAGAACAAAAAATAGCAGAAAGACTGACCAACTTTTTGTAGCCTATGCAACAGGAAGGGAAGGAAAAGCTATTTCCAAACAGACAATCTCCAAATGGATAGGAAATTGCATACGATACTGTTACTCCTTCCATGGAAAACCAATTCCACAGAACATAAGACCTCATTCTACAAGAGCAACAGCCACTACCACAGCCTTCTTACGAGGAGTGGCAACCAAAGACATTATTGAGGCGGCTACTTGGACCTCCGTGCATACATTTGCCAAGCATTATAATTTGCCTCTATATTCCAGATCCCGAGCAGGGTTTGCCACTGCTGTACTGCAAGGGATCCTAAACACACCATAATCTACTTTTATCCTCCTCCCCTAGTTGGCTATGGTATTCTACCCACTTGTTATGACTGCAGATGCATCCATGAAGGACATAGTACAGTTTTGTACCTACCATAAATGTAGATGTCCGAACTGGATAGCATCTGCAGTCAGGATTACCCTCCCTCCTTCCCCTCTGTGGTACTCCTAGGGTGTTCACCCTCCTAATAGCTAGCTGTTGGGGGGAGTCTTTCATGGTGTATTTGTTTGTATATATGTACACATATGCTTATTGTTGTGTTTACCTCTATCTATTTGGAAACATTGGCATCTATCCAAATTTTAGCCTGCAAGAGGGCTACTGGCATCTGGGGCAAGAAACACTGAGGAAAATGGCGTCGGCTGATGCTTTTATACCCGAAGGCCAACAGAGATGACGTCGGGTGGAGTGCGACATCAGCCGGACCCGGACTTTGGAATCCGGCCGACTGCAGGGCTGCCTGACGACAGGACAACCCACTTGTTATGACTGCAGATGCTATCCAGTTCGGACATCTACATTTATGGTAGGTACAAAACTGTACTTTACTGGTTGTCGGTTTTGTGCTAGATTTAACCAATGCACTTTTAAGCGTCGGTATGATTTTGCTTTAAACTTTTTTGGATGCCGGTTTAATTACCCTGAAATGTCGTCGGATAGCCATCAGACTACCGGAGTTTACAAAAAACGCAAAGAAAAGGATAGAGAAAATCAACTGAGGCCCAAAACCAACAACGAAGCTTCTCTTAAGCCAGTCGCCGGTTCTCAGTGAGGTGCTTTCCCAGCCCCTGACACCTGCTACTTTAGAGTCGCAGGCTGCTACCGACTCCCACGTGGAGTCGGCCATGCCGCTGGATACTCAAGGTATTGGAGCCTTGGTCGCTAATCCCTCAGATGCGTCCGGAGCCGCTGAGCAGGTACCAGCTTTTGAGGGTGTATTCAGACCTAAACATCTTTGCATTAAAACGACTTCAGCTTCAAAGGCAAAGACTAAAGCACCTTCTAAAGCAAGTAAACAAACTCAAGAGCCACGTGGACAGGCCTCTATGCCCAAAAAACAGATGCTCAAAATGGCCGAAGACTTGATTACCTTGATCAGGGGGTCCCATCCCCCTCCTCATAAGAGGCCTAGGCACAACACCGACTATGAATCTGCAGATCAGGTTTCTATTTCTTCTGATTCCTCTTCTGATCAGCAATATCCTCTTCCCACCTATGAGGATTCTGATGCTGTAGGATCTATACCTTCAGCATCTCCTCCTGAGGACTATTCCTTTGGGGAAACCTTGCATACCATGAGGGAGCATTTCCACTGGGAGAGCCAAGATTTGTCAGAATCTAAAAAGAGGCTCAGGGATTATCTTTTACTACCTCAGCACAGGCCGACATTGTAGATGATGTGTTTTCGGAGTCTAGTCTGAACCCTGACTCCTTACCCCCCCCCCCCCCAGCTCCTGTTAAGCCTGACAGATATTACAGGGTTCCTGACTCGCACAAATTTCTTTTTAAAAACCCTGCTGCTGACCCAGAAACTATTTCACAGGGTCCAAAGGGAGTTAAGGCTTCCACTGCAAAAAACCCAACCCCCTCTGACAAAGATTCAAGGGCACTGGATAGATGGGGAAAAAAGGTTTACACATATGCAACTTTGGCTATAAGGGCCTTAAACTGTCAATTTCATATGCTTATGTATCAGCAACATGTCATGGGATTGCTTAAACAGAAAATGTTAAATTCTGAATGTGCAGGAAACATGGAAATGAAGGATTTATTGTATGCAGCAGAACAAGTTGGAAAACATACTTTGCAATGTGGTTTTGATTCTTTGGAGGCCTCCTGCAGGGCCGCAGTTACGGGTTCTGTAATTAGGAGGCATGCTTGGTTAAAGGAACAAAATCTGCCTGGTCATGTTAAAGTTAAATGACTAGATGCACCTTTACAGCATGATACTTTGTTTGGTGTTAAGGCCGAAGAGGTGTTAAAGAAAATGGAGGACAAAGCTAAATCTATGCAAACTGTCAAAGAATTTTTACAAGTACAGCCACCTAGGTTTAGTAGACACTGGCCTACAAAGAATTGGTCCTTTCCTGTGTCAGACAGACCTCAAAGGGGCAGATCCCAGGCGCAAGGTTCTTATAGGCCCAAACAGTGGGGTGCTTCTCCCTCCAAAGCTGGAGAAGATAGATCACAAACATACAGAAAACAGTCCCAATGACTTCCCCCTGCCTGCACCAAGCACTTATCTTCTGGCAGCACCCTTAGGGGGAAAATTAGCACTTTTTGCTCAAAATTGGCACATCGTAACCCAGGACATGTGGGTTCTAAACATAGTGTCACAAGGCTACAAGTTTCATTTCCATACTCTGCCAAAGGCAAACGGCTGGCCAGATCTGCCAAAAAATCAATCGGCAGAGGCACAAAAACAAGTCTCATCCCTCACGGACATGGGGGCCATTCAACAAGTGCAAGAGCAGGGGCAAGGATTTTACTCAAGACTGGTCTTGGTACCCAGAAAGGACAAGGCATGGAGGCCGATACTGGACCTGTCTATTCCGAACACTTTCCTAGATATTCAAAAATTCAAAATGTTGACTTTGCAGCAGCTTCTGCCCATGCTGGGCAATAATGCTTGGCTTGTGACTTTAGATCTAAAAGAGGCATACCTGCATGTTCCAGTCAGACAAGCATGCAGAAGATACCCAAGATTCAAGGCTGGTTCAATGCATTACCAATTCTCTGCATTGCCCTTTAGCTTATCTACTGCGCCCAGGGTCTTTACAATGTGCCTGGCACCAATAATTGCATTCTGCAGACAGAGGAATACAAATATATCCTTACTTGGACGACTGTCTCATTCAAGCAGAGAACAAGGACATTCTTCTTCAACATCTGGCGTTTGTGAAAAGACTTCTAACATGCCTAGGGTACACAGTCAACAAAAAGAAATCAAAACTAATACCCTCACACGAGATAATATTCCTGGGTGCAAGCTTGAATACAACTGCCCAGATGGCTTATCTCACGCCAGACAAAGGCAACTGACTACCTATTTCAAAATGTTAGCAACAAAGGCCCAGTTAACTGCAAGAAAAATTCTGCAGGCTTTGGGCTTCATGGCATCCTGCATCCTACTAATTCCATATGCAAGACTGCATATGAGGAAACTTCAGTGGTACCTAAAAAGTGTTTGGACTCAGCATTGCCACAGCCTGAAAACAGTCATTAGTCTCATTCCCTGCCTCTGCAGCAGGAGTTTCGGTGGTGGGCAAAGGCTTGTCACTAGAACAAGGGACAGCTATTCACATTACCTCCAGACAGACACTAACAACAGATGCATCAGGCTATGCCTGGGGAGCCCACATGGCAGGAAGATGCATTCAGGGCACATGGTCCTCAAACCAAATGCATCTACATATCAATCAAAAAGAGATGTTAGCTGTTCAAAATGCCCTGACAGCCTTCAAGGACCTACTTCATCCGGGACAACTACTGATAAAGACAGACAACACCATGGTCATGTGGTATATAAACAAGCAGGGGGACGCACATTCCTACCCCCTTTGCAGACTAGCTATGACCTTGTGGGACACAGCTTTGACTTACCAAGTAAATCTGCAGGCACAATTCCTGCCAGGAAAGGAAAATACTCTGGCAGACGAACTAAGCAGGAACCTCATGGATCCTCATGAGTGGCAGCTGGATCCACAAGTCTTCAGCATGATAACGAAATGGGGATGCCCGGACATAGATCTGTTTGCCTCCCCTCTCAATTACCAACTAAAAAAATTCTGCACAAGGACTTAACACAGACAAGCATGGAAGGTGGACGCCCTATCTTTCAGCTGGAAAAATCTGTCAGTATATGCTTTTCCTCCATTGCCTCTCCTCCCAAGGTGCTACTAAAGGTCAGATGGGAGAAGCCAAAAATTATACTGATTGCCCCAGACTGGCCACACCAGTACTGGTATCCAATACTAAGAAACTTATCTCTATACCCAGCTTGGACCTTAACTCAAATACCTCGACTACTGTCCCAGCAAAACAATCAGATCATGCACAGCCACCTCAGGACATTAAACTTGGCAGCATGCCGGATAATAGTCCAGTGGCGGATCCAGAAATTTGCAAAAGGGGGGGCGCAGTCTGGTTAGCTGACTACCGGGGAGGAAGTGGGAAAGTGGGACTCTAGGTTTGGTGGTTATGAAAAGATGACTTTAAGAAGCTCTGACGTGTGTAAAGACAACACCTTACATTCAGCTGTACGTGATTCTGCTGTGGATATAGTAGTAGAAATAGGTAGACAAGGGGTCATCCAATAGCTGATATACTGAATATCTGTAAACGTCAAACATAATATTTGTACAAGATCAGGTCATATCCAAAGGTGTCAGCAACAAAATAGTGTAGCTTGTACAGACCATCTCAGAGGAACAGAGAATGTCCATCAGTGCTACCTGTAACCTGTGTATGATTTTTATTCCCAAAAGTGAGATGAATGGCTTGGGTGTGAGTTAATCAATGATGCAGAAGCTAATTCACATTTGAATGGTGGGCATACATGCCACTGTAATAGCCACTAATGGTGACTGGAGGTGTATAGAACATGAAAGCTATCAACAAGAAGTGTGTGTGTGTGTGTGTGTGTGTGTGTGTGTGTGTGTGTGTGTGTGTGTGTGTGTGTGTGTGTGTGTGTGTGTGAGACTTGAGCTTCAAATATACAGTGTATGCTTGAATCAACACAGCACAGGCTCACACACTCGCACTCAGATTGTGATTGTGACCTGACATCCCTGCTCAATGATTTGCTGAGGCCTGAATAATTGTGCTGGAAAGGTAATTTGTGAGGGTGTGGTGGGGTAGGTAGTAATCCAGCAAGGAAGGCAAAAGAAAAGTGCAAGCATGTAAACAGAAGAATCTTGAGTCTGACAGACTTGTAGTCAATTGATCCAGAATAAAACAAATACTGTACTAGAAGAAGTCATCACAAAGACAAATATGTTAAGGGGGAAGGGTCTCTGATCAACAATGACTTAACCCTGATGGTTACTAAATAGCTGGACTGTAAAGACAAGTAAATATCCCTGGAGGCAACATGCATTTTATATGCTCTTTAAAAAAGTTATTCCCTATCAACGCATTTACAATCAAAAGTAGTGGGTTATGTTTGCAGTGTTAGTTTCTCTTGAGATAACAGCATATTTAGCTGGAAGAGGAGAAGATGTACCCAATAATACACATTCTCAGTCAGCCTCCTCCTTATTTTCCTATATTATTTGGGAGGACTAGATGCTGGTAAAGAAGAATGTGTCTAATTTTTAAGTGTGCAGTATTACTCAGCATTTAAAGCTGTTTCTGTTCTTCTGCAGAGTTAGTGGAGGGCTTCTTACTAGAATATGAAGTAGAAGTAAGGTATTAAGACAAAGCTTTTAAATGCCTCAAGTCTAATGTCTTTATTAAATCTAAGACAATTCCCACAGCATTCAATTTAATAATGTAGCCACAGCAAAACAAGCACTTTTATATTAACTCTGAGAGAAGACAATCATTCTGATTATGTCTAAATGTAGTTGCATTTTTTATAAAATTACAACTCTGCAAATAGTACTCAACTTAAATAATAGTGCAGGATAGACAGTGTTAGCCACTATGCGCTTATTTTCCTCAGGGATAAACTGAGAGAACATTAGTAAGTCAGACACAGAGAAGAATAGGAGAGAGCAATGAACAATGTGTATGTATGTCTTACACCTTCAGCATTGCTACCTTTAAGGACATGGGTCCTCACAGAGAAGAGGCACTACTAGTACATTTCAACCTTCTTGTGGGTTAAAAAGGTGGTTAAATCAAAAATTAAGGTGGGTAAACAAATGTTGTGATTTACTGTTACAGTGACCCTGTAAGTTAAAATTTTCTCATGCAGTATTACGAAGAATATGCTTACAAAGTACAGTACATTAATGCGCACATTCAGTAGAAACTGAAAAGAATGGTACACAAATGCAATCTATTACATCAGAGTGCTTGAAGTTTGACAGAGAAAAACTGTACACAGTGCACATTAAGCATTAATGGAGGGTAATCACCCCTTTCCTGAAAAACAATGAGATGCTGCATTATATATTTCACATTTTCTGACTTTGAAATAGGGAAAATGAATTATTCTGAACAAAACATTCTACATGTAAATTTACTATGTGGTAAAAAGCTTTCATTTTATTCCCCCCTTCAATCTTTCTTATCTAATAAGTAAAACTTGCATTAAAATTATGTAAAACCAATAAGGTGGAAATGTATTAGATTTTGATAACCATCTTAAATATAGACTCTGTTTCCTACAGTATATGTGCAGCAATGAAAATCTGTTATTTCAGTAGGTTTTGTTGACTTCTTACACTGCAAGTCCAACTTCACATTTAGTGTAAACAAACATGAAGAATGTTACCCCAGTCAGTTTCCCTCACACTGTAGTTACTCACTGTTGTTCCATCATTTGTAATATTTCAAATTAAATGACCTCATCATCTATACAGGAGTAAAGACTACAGAAAACCTGGCTGCCACAAAATATATTTATTTTGGCCACTCAATCATGGGATGGAATTCTTAGCCATAATGATATGTACCACATGATGCACCGAATTTAATGAAGCAGCAAGCAATGGATTTGAATAGTGTGTTCCTTTAAGGAAACTGCATAAATAAAGGTGTAACATCAGGTTACCTACATGTTGAACTAAACAAATTTTGGTAAGCAGAAAAATGATGCCATAAATATAAAGAATACATGTATAATATATAATATACAGCCTTGACAAAACAGTATATTAAAACACTGATTAGAGTCATAAACTTACCTGCAAACATGCCCTCCAATAAAATTAATTCCAATCATGTTTATGCATTAAAATAAATCATTAGATGTTAAGTTTTATCTCACCTTCATTCTTGCTGGATGGGTTCGGAGCCGATCCTCTGCTCCAACTCGGCCACTCTAAAAGCTCGAGAGCTAGTTCCACCGGCTCGAGGCTCCCCTATATCCCATAATACTAGGCGGTAACAGCTACAGCGATCAAGGTGCTTTTTCAACCGGCTCGTCAGGTTAGTTGAAATATTGAGTTGTATCTTAGATAGTCCCCCTTTTTAAGTTAGCTTTCCTCATAGTTTTCAAAGTTAAGTAGTTTACTCCCCTTTATAGTCAAGTTTCCCCAGTTTTTTTCCTAAACTTGCTAATTTTATTCCCTTGGGCTTTAGGCCCATTCCCTCCCTACCTTAGTAGTTGGAGTGGCTGTGTTTTGTAGGGTCTTAATTTTAAGTTAATTACTAATTTTTAATTTAAAAATATTGCAAGTGTAATCGGTGTGTGTGTGTGTGTTTGTGGTTACACTTTGACTTCTTTTTTGGACATGTCCAAAGAATCGAAGGTCTCAGGCTTCAAGAAGTGTGACTCGTGCTGTCAGAAGATGTCTCTGACAGACGGTCACACTTCTTGTGTATACTGCCTGGGGCCTTTGCACCTGCAGGACTCATGTGCTGTTTGCCATGGCTTCAGCCCTAGAGTCCTGCAGGAGCGGAAAAATAAACTCATTTTAAGGGGTTTATTGAAGCCTGAGGGTCCCTCGACTCAATCCTCGGGGAAACCCTCTAAGCCTTCCAGACCTTCGGCTCCAGTCTCTGAGCCGTCTTCTGGGGGTCCAAATTCTGTTCAAACATTGGCTCCGGCCGAAGCCGATGAATCTCGAACGCATGCCCCTACTATTTCCTCGGCTCCGGCCGTAGCCGAGAAAGACGTAACTGAGTCGGCTCCGATCAAATTGTCGGAACCGACATCCAGGAAAAGGTCACGATCTCCATCTATCGGCTCCGTTCATTCGGCTCCAGCATCACCTTTGCTGTCTGAAAGGAGCCATAGATCTCACTCCTCTAGGTCTTCCAGACTATTGGATCATGACCTTCAGAGAGTAGTGAGTCAACTTCTTAAGTCCGAGGCACTGGCCCAGATGCTTCAAAGTCCGACTCAACAGTCAAGAACTATTCCCATTACTCAAAATGTTCCTCCTCTGACTCTTCTGAGTTTGGAGCCGGGGCGGCTCGGACCAGAGACTGTGGTGGCGTCGGAACCAATACCTTTGTCTTCGGTGCCGTCGTCTGCTCCGATGTCTTCCTTGGAAGAATCTCGGCGCCGGACTTCCCTTGTCGGCTCCGAGGGGGCGAGTGGCATCGGACCCTTGTCCGACCCCGCTCTCCCTCTCGGAGCTTCGGCGCTGGTGAGTTCGGCTCCGACATCGGCCTCGGAGCCATCACTGTCGGTGCCGGGGGAGGTCTTCAGCTTTTCGGAGCAGAGACCTCCGGCTCTGCCTGACAGGGGTGCCTTCGAGGTCATGAGGAGTGTGTTAGAACCAGGTTCAACTCCACAGTCGGCTCCTTCCGCCCCTCCCTCCACGGTGCCTCCGGTGATTTCTACTCACTCTCTCATCCCCGACCGTAGAGAGCCAGCTCCTCAAGTTTCCCCAATGGGGATCTCCTCCTCTTCCGAGGCCTCTCCTGACCCGGCAGGAGAGCCCCCTAGGAAGAGGCAGTGCAAGAGGAAGCACATTGACTCCCCTGAGTCTGTCACCTCTGACACTGATTTAGAGGATTCTGAAGGTTCCCCTCATTCCCCCTCTGAAGATGTCTCCTTTGCAGACATCCTCAATCTTAAAACAGAGGGGGAATTGGCCAGCCCTCAACCCTTCAGAGGATGAATCTGTGTATCTTGAGGCGTTTGGCTCTCGCCCTTCCACCTCCTGGGTGTCCCCTCCCTTTGACCCTTTTATGCAAGTGGTGGCAAAGAAGGCCTGTGCAGCTCCTGTCTCAGTGGAACCCACCCCCATGAGACCATCAAAATTTATCACTGCCCCCAAGGACAAGGAATTTTTAACCAAAGGTGTCTCTGTTGATGCTATGGTGGTGGCTGCGGCCACCAAGAAGGAGTTAGCTGATCCTTCGGTGCCTGTTCATCCTCCTAACAAGGAGTCTAGGTCGATGGACAGGTACGGGAAGCGGATGTTCTCGTCAGCGACATTTACTATGCGCTCGCTGAATTACCTGTGTCATTTCACTCGTCTTCAGAGGGATTTGCTCAAGGAAGCGAGCGAAATGTTAAAGGACCCAACAGCTGCGGGTTTTCAGGATAGGATGAACTCTCAGCTGGCGACCCTTAATTCTATAACTAACTCCTCCATGCGCCTCCTTTCATATGCGGCAGATGGAGCAAGTAGAGCGGCAGTTACAGGTGTAGCCTTGCGTCGGCATGCCTGGATGCGGCTATGTAACTTTGCGGACCCTTTCAAGGCGTCCTTCACTAATTCCCCCTTTGATGGATCATCCCTTTTTGGTCCTCAAGTGAAGGAAACCCTGACTAGGTGCGAGACTGATGGCAAAACTCTCTCTGCCATCGGTGTCCGTTTTTCTGTTCCTTCTAGGCCTTACCCCAAAGGCCAGAAAGGGGGAAAGATGTGGTTCCGTAAACAATCTCAGGGAGATTTGCCTGACGCACAGAGTCTATTCCCCTCTAGAGGCAGAGGGGGGAACAATAATGGTAAACGCTGTCCTAGAGGCAGAGGGGGCCCGCAGAATCATGGCAGTCGAGAATCCTTTTCCGACAAGCCCTTTCAGCATCCCTGAGGTGTTGCCCAACTGTCCACATTCGGAGGCAGTCGGGGGAAGATTATCGCTGTACCCAGAAGCCTGGCTATCCCTAACTCAAGACAAGTGGGTACAGTCTATCATTTCCGAAGGCTACAGAATCCCATTCCTTTTCATTCCAAAGCAATCCAAAAAATCCCTTCCAGACGTTCCACCCAGTCAAAGGGAGCAAGCAGCATTAGAAATTTCAAAGCTGCTTGCAGAAAGAGCCATTCAACCAGTTCCAGCAGACCAAATAGGATCCGGAATCTACTCCAAATTCTTTTTGGTTCCAAAGAAAACAGGGGACTGGAGACCCATTTTGGATCTCAGCAACTTGAACAAGTTTGTCAAGAAAACAAAGTTCCGGATGGTCACGCTGCAGTCCATTCTACCCCTTTTGGGGCGGGACAACTGGATGTGCTCGATTAGTTCTCCAGGATGCGTACTATCACATCAGAATGAGTCGACGCTCCAGGAGGTTCCTCCGCTTCAGGCTGGGAACCAGTCATTTCCAATTCAGAGCCCTGCCCTTTGGTCTCACTACAGCCCCCCGAGTGTTTACCAAATGCATGGCAGTGGTCGCCTCTCATCTGAGACGACAAGGATTCCAGGTGTTTCCTTATTTAGACGACTGGCTCCTTACAGCCCCCACCAAGCATTTTTTGCTTCTTGCCAGAGACTACACCTTTCACACATGTCAGACACTAGGCATTTCAATAAGTTACGAAAAGTCTGTCTTGTCGCCTTGTGTTATTACCTTTATAGGTGCAAATCTAGACACAGTCAACATGTCAGCCAGACTCACAGAGCAGAGAATAGCAGACATACACAGACAGGTCTCTCTTGTCTTTCAGAGCAACCAAGTCAAAGCCAGATTGAACCTGAAGGTTTTAGGGATTATGGCGGCGGCCATCCCTCTTCTACCATTAGCTCGCTTCCATATGAGAATTTTACAATGGATGCTCTTCACACAATGGTCTTTCCAATGACTTCCAATGTCCCATCCTATTCGGATAACTCAATCGTGCAAGAATCATCTCTCTTGGTGGATCACATCTCCCCAGCTCCACCTAGGGAGAACTTTCGTCCCTTCCCCTCCGGTTGCTACAGTGACAACGGACGCCTCACTGATCGGGTAGGGGGCGGGCATTACCAGGGCAGGACGGTCCAAGGCATGTGGCAACCTTTCGAGTGCCACTTGCACATAAATGTCCTAGAGATGAGAGCAGTGCTTCTAGCGTTGCAAGCCTTACAAGACTCTCTTCCCAAGGGAACTATAGCAATTCAGACAGACAATATGTCTGTAGTGTGGTACATCAACAAACAAGGCGGAACCAGATCTTACCCCCTATGTCGAGAGGCACTCAGACTGTGGCAATGGGCGATTTCTTCTCAGTGGTTTCTATTTGCAACGCACATTCCTGTGAAGTCCAATGTGATTGCGGACAAATTGAGCAGAGCTATTCTCATGCCTCACGAGTGGTCTCTGAAGAATTCAGTGTTCGAGAAAGTTTTTCAAAGTGGGGCCGGCCTTGCTGCGACCTTTTCGCTACTCCCCAAAACAGCAAGTGCGACGATTTTTTCACCCTCTTTCTCCAACCAGGCCACCCCAGCAGAGATGCTGTAGTACACGATTGGCCCCGGGGACTTCTGTATGCTTTTCCTCCCTTCCCACTGATATCTCAGCTAATACAGAAAGCCATCGCTCAGAAAGCTTCCATGATCCTCATTGCCCCTTACTGGCCTCGACAGGTTTGGTTCCCATTTCTCCACCGTTATCTGCTGGAGCAACCTTGGCATCTGGACCCAGTTCCAGACCTCTTGACCCATCAGTCGGGTCAGTTGCACCACTCCCTCCCTTCTCTGAACCTCACAGCGTGGTTCCTCCAATTCCAACTCTAGCCAGGCTTCCTCTGATATCTCGCTCAGAGATATTTTGATAGCCTCTCATAAGTCTTCCACTCGGAAGATTTATCATAGCAAGTGGAAACGTTTTTCCTATTGGGCGCAGTCAAAGAATATAGATCC
Source organism: Protopterus annectens (assembly GCF_019279795.1). Taxonomy (NCBI): domain Eukaryota; kingdom Metazoa; phylum Chordata; order Ceratodontiformes; family Protopteridae; genus Protopterus; species Protopterus annectens. The sequence continues at coordinate 435,931,530 of NC_056726.1, forward strand.
TTTCACTGCTTCCATTCAATCAGTTCTAGACTTTCTAGCCGAACTTTTCCACTCAGGTTCGTCCCCGTCTACCATCAAAGTTCAGTTGGCAGCAATTTCGAACTTTCATGTTGGAGTCTCAGAGTCCTCCATTATGTCTCACAAACTCTGCAAAGCCTTTTTAAAGGGAGTTTTTCTCCTCAAACCACCAATCAGGGATCCTCCTCCTCAATGGGATCTCAACTTGGCTCTGGCCCTTAATTCTTCCCCTTTGAACCTGGCTTCATGTTCAATAAAGTTACTATCTTGGGAAACTCTCTTTAGTAGCTATCACTTCAGCTAGAAGAGTCTCTGAACTCCATGCTCTGTGTAGTCGACCCCCTTATCTTGTGTTTCATAAGGATAGGGTGTCCTTACGCATTAACCCGCCCTTTTGCCCAAGGTAGCTTCACTGGCAAATTTGAATCAAACCATTGAACTTCCTGTGTTCTTTCCTAATTATTCCAATAGGTCAGAACAAAAGTTACACTTTTTAGATGTTCATCGCCAACTTAGGTACTATTTAGACAGGACCAAACAATTCAGGAAGTCTGATCAACTGTTTGTTTCTTATGCAGAAGGTAGAATGGGCCTTCCAATTTCTAAAGTATCTCTCTCTAGATGGCTTACTTCTGATTACCCTTGTGTATGAGATCAGACATCAACAATTGCCATCCAAACCCAGGGCTCATTCAACTAGAGCTTTAGCCACTTCTATAGCTTTCCAAGATAGGCTGCCTATTGATTCGATTTGTTCTGCAGCTACTTGGGCTTCTCCCCATACCTTCATTTCTCATTATAAGTTGGACTTGGCCTCTAGAGACCGAGCCAACTTTGGTTCCACTGTACTCAAGAGTCTGTTCCGATAGGCCACCCGGGATAAGGTGCTAGGGACGTGGTCCCATCCAGCAAGAATGAAGGCGAGATAGACAACATTTAGAAGTTATGTACCTACCATAACGTTCCATGTTAGTTGTCTTCTCGCCTTCTTTCTTAAGGCCCCACCTCCTTCCCCCTAGCCTGGACAGACCTAGAGGAGTTTCTTTTGTTCCTTTTATGGAATTTCCCTGCTGGGCTTAGCTTTCAAACGAGATCTGAGGAGTTACCGCCTAGCATTGTGGGATATAGGGGAGCCTCGAGCCGGTGGAACTAGCTCTCGAGCTTTTAGAGTGGCCGAGTCGGAGCTGAGGATCGGCTCCGAACCCATCCAGCAAGAAAGAAGGCGAGAAGAAGACAACTAACATGAAATGTTATGGTAGGTACATAACTTCTAAATATCTTGCCTATTAGAACTATTTCTCTGTGTGCAATTTACTACATTAACATTTTCAGGTTCATTTTTACTACTTGTCACAGCACTATTCAAAATATTTCCTGCTTATGAGGAGGCAACCATGATTAACACATATACTATAATCAATCATAACCAGTTATTCACCTGAGAGTGAAACACAGCTTGGTAACAAGGATAACTCTGGAAACACAAGACTTATGAAATTAACCTTACCCTCACACAAAACCAAGTTTTTTAAAGTGTTTTTATCATAATAAACAATTAACTCTATATTTGCATTTTTGAGCCAAATGGCAAAAGTCTACAGTAAGGATCACTGCTTTACAAGAATCTCATAACATTTCTTTGCTTCTCAAGAGGACACAGGTGATTCCTAGACTATAAATGAAAATTCAGAATATGATACAGTTGATATATATAAGATAAGTAAATCACAGCATATTAACATTAACAGTAGTTCAACAACCAAATTGTGCAGGTAAAGAAATGTATAACAAAGCTAGATCCATGTGTAGCATATTCTTGCAGTGGATAACAAAGCATTAAATGAAACCACTGAAATAATGAAGGGTTTGTTCAGGTATGTCATTATTAATAAAGAAAATGCTATCTCAAAAAATAATGTGAGCAGACTTCAGCAAATGAAATACATACATACATAAAGGTACAAAAGTAAACATTCTTACAAAAAAAAATTGCATATAAATTCTTAGTAAAGGAGACTTGCTGGAGATAACTATTTATTTTCCAGACTTTATTTTAATCTTTAACCAGGTGAAGCATATCCTTGCAGTCTGATAACAAAGATGGTCACAGTGAGATGCTAAGCTACCTCTCTTTCCATCTTCGTATGCCATGTGTAATTAAACACTCTGAGGGTGCATCTTGCATCAGAGAAAACTTGTAGGACATCTTCTTTCCTCTTACTAATGCATGTGACTAAAAGGTCAGCAACCACCCACAGAAGAGCAGAATTAAGACATCGCTTTTAATTATTAGCACAGGGGCACTGCCTCTTGTATGTGATCAGCTGGGCATCATACACACGCAAAGAATTTCCAATGGCAAAAGTCTACACTAAGGAGCACTGCTTTACAAGAATCTTATAACATTTCTTTGCTTCTCAAGAGGACACAGTCCTCTCTTCATTTGCAATAATATTCCAGCCAGAGGACATGCAGTGCTTGGAAGCAAAGAAATATAACTTTGTTTTTTACAGGTTTGTAAACTCTGGTTGTGCAGCACAACCTCTGTTTACAAACCTGTAAAAAAAAAAAAAAAAAGTTATATTTCTTCAGTTTTGAGGATGTGTGCAAAGTTGGTGGGTCCTGACTCCTGTGACATCGGTGTCAAATATGGCGGATTGCAGAAAACCGCACAATAAGGCCACTGTGAGGTAAAAACTGGTTATCACGCACTAAGTTAAAGCAAGGAGTAACGAGTAGCCCGAACTGGAGGGAATTTCATTTACAGTAAAAACAAATGGCATCCCGATTAAAACATGACAAACATATACTGAAAGGAACGAAATAAAACAATATGCGCTTAAACTGTTTTTTTTTTTATATCCAGAAATAGGAAAATGCAAAATGAATAACAATTAGAAGAGTGAATGGCATATTTTCAGTGCTTAAGGGGAGAACTAAAATCACTGTCCACAGTCAGAATACAGAGAACGGCACATCTACTGCTTCTTTGGTGCATTGAATTGGTAATTCAATAAAATAAAAGACTTGGGAAATTACCTCAATGCAGATCACTTCCTTACACTTGAAGACCAGTTTCAGAGTCATTTTTGGTATTTTTATTTTAGATGGCCTTCTGGCAAAAGGATTTTACTTAGCGATACTTGACAGGTCTCTTACTAGGCGCCTAAATTACAACCGAGAGATGCTGTTGGATGATCGTTATAAAAAAATACCATCTGACTACAACCTCCAATCGCATCTCCGAGTATTAGGCGCGTTTGGTGATAGGATTCTAAGAGAAGATGCACCCGAGTTAAAAAAAAAAAAAAAAAAGTGTATAAAGGGGCCGGCGTGCGCCCCTGCGCCAATGCCTAAATCCACCACTGTAGTCATACAAAAAACACCTCTCAGTAAAGCTGTGATGGATGCCATTCTGGAAGCCAGAAGGCCTAGTGCTAGAAAGTCTTATGCTGGAAAATGGAAGAGATTCTGTGCCTGGAACCAGGCACAAGGAACTGATACAGCGGTACCAAATATTCCTCAAATTTTGCAATACTTAACTGAGATGCTGGACAGAGGCATATCTTTTTCATCAATTAAAATTCATGCCTCTGCCATTTCGGCTCATTACAATACAGAGCCACCACTTTTTTCTCACCCTTTATTAAGGCAGTACCTCAGAGGAGCCAAACATTTAAGGCCCCCAAAGAGACTACCAGTACCTGCATGGGACCTCAACTATGTCTTGGAAAAGCTCACCCTGCCTCCTTTTGAGACAGCTGCTTATGCTGATGTGAAGTTTCTATCCTGGAAAACGGCTCTGCTCTTAGCAATTACTTCTGCAAGTGGAGTTTCAGAGCTACAGGCGCTCATGGCTGTGGAACCTTTCATCATTTTTCATCCAGACAGGGTCTCACTGAGGACAAACCCAACATTTATGCCTAAAGTAGTGTCCAGTGTGACTCTTAACCAAGCCATCCATCTGCCAACCTTTTACCCAAATCCACAGAATAAGGGGGAGAGAATTCCGCATTCTTTGGACGTACACAGACAACTTTGATTCTACTTGGACAGAACCAAAGCTTTCAGAAAGACAGAGCAATTACTAGTGGCATATGCTGCAGGATCACAAGGAAGGCCTATTTCAAAGCAGACTATTTCTAACTGGTTTAGGCCACTGCATTCGTTTCTCCGACTTACACCATGGCAAGCCAGTGCATAAGGGCATTAAGCCTCATTCCACCAGAGCTGCAGCCACCTCAGCAGCGTTTCTCAGGGGAGTACCAACCAGAGCCATTTTAGAGGCGGCTACTTTGAGTTCAGTGCACACCTTCACAAAGCATTATCATCTACCACTCTACTGTAAATCCAGGGCAGGCTTTGCCACTGCAGTTCTTCAGGGCCTCATAGCCGCTCCTACTGCTGTCTAGTTCCAGCCTCCCAACCATAGCTTTGGGACTCTACCCAAATGTAATGACTGCAACAGTGAAACACGAAGAGCATAGTACAGTTGTATACACTTACCATAAATGTAGATGTTCGAGTGTATTCACTGTTGCAGTCCAGGTTACCCACCCGCCTTCCCCCTTTTTTCTTTTGGGTCTTATCTTTACTTCTCTGAGTTATACTACCTATGTGGTGTATTTGCTTTTAGATGAAGGCAAAATTTATATTGGTGTATTTCTGAATATATATATATATATATATATATATATATATATATATATATATATATATATATATATATATATATATATATATATACACACGCACACACTTTGGCTACCCTTTTTGGGGGCACCTGACATCTGGGGCAAGAAAAAACTGAAGAAAATGGCGTTGGCTGCTTCTTTTATACCCCTGACGATCTGACGTCAGGGAAGGGGCGACAGCAGCCAACGCAGGACCCAAGACTTTGTAATTCAGGCCGGCAGAGGGCAACCTGCCAGCAGGATTACCCAAATGGTAATGACTGCAACAGTGAATACACTAACATCTACAGTTATGGTAAGTGTACACGACTGCACTTTCTTTTTAGTGCCAAAGAAAACTGGGGATTCTTGACCCATTCTGGACCTTAGCAGTCTTAATCACTTTGTAAAAATCTCCAAGTTCCAGATGGTAATGGTTCAGTGTATTCTACCTTTTCTGCATAAGGACAGCTCGATGTACTCTATTGATCTACGGGATGCATAATATCACATCTGACTGGACAGGTGGTCCCTGAGTTATCTGCAGTTTTGGTTTGGGTTCAGTCATTATCAGTTCAGAGCCCTGCCCTTTGGTCTCACTGTAGACCCAAGGGTGTTAACCAAGTGCATGGCAGTGGTAGTAGCTCACCTGAGACTGCTTGGATTCGGAGTGTTTCTTTACTTATATGACTGGTTCCTCACTTCCCCAACCAGACATCTCCTTGAGAAAGCCAGGAACTGCTTACTCCAATGATGTCAGTCTTTAGGAATCACAGCTAGTTATGCCAAGTCCAATCTACAACCCATTCAAGTCTTGGAGTTTATAGGAGGTGCATGGACACCACCAGTCATTTGGCCTTTCTTCCATCAAACCGAGTACAGTCCATAAATTTACAGGTGAGAATTTTTTCACAGCGTTCTACCCCAGCAAAACTGGTTCTTCAGGCTTTTGGATCAGTGGCGGCTGCTATTGGCTTAGTCTCGATGGCTCAATTCCATACGAGTGTTCTTTAGTGGACTCTAGCAGTTCAGTAGTCAATTTTTCTACAGCCTCTGTCCTATCCAATGAAACTTTTGTTTGCAAGGATTCCCTGTGTTGGTGGATACAGTTCAGCGATGTTCATCAGGGATACCCCTTTGTTTCCAACCCAAGTAGCCATAGTGACCATGCGCACCTCCCAGTTGGAGTGTGTGTCGGGGGTGTTTCATGGAACAGTTGGTCCAAGGCACATGGTTCCCCAGAAGTGACAGATCTGCATGTCAGTGTCCTGGAGATGAAGGCAGTCCTCCTAGCATTGCAGGCCTTTCAGGACTCCCTTCCTCTTCTTCTCTTGCTGATCGGAGAGAAAGTATTGTAGTTTGCTACATCAGCAAGCATGGGGGAAACCAATCCTATCCCCTTTGTCGAGAGGCAGTGAGAATCTGGCAGTGTGCAATCTCCTCCAACTGCTTTCATTTGGCATTGCACATGCAAGGGTAATCCAACATGCTAGCAAATAGACTCAGCAGGTCCATTTTGATGCCTCACGAGTGGTATCTCAATCAGTTGGTGGCGGAGAATATCTTCTAACAGTGGGGTCAACCTTGCTGCATTCTATTTGCTTCTCCCACAACAATAAGTGCAGCAAATTCTTTGTCCTGATTGGGGGGGAGGGGGGAGTCACTGAGAGATGCTGTAGTCCACTTTTGGCCGTCTGGTTTCATTTACGCTTATCCTCCCTTCTCTAATCCCCAGTATTCTTCAGAAAGCATTTCAGTTCAAGAGCAGTTATCCTCATTGCTCCTTTTGGCCTTGTGTGAATTCCCTTCCTGTGGTCTCAGTCTTCTATGTCTGCCTTAGATTTTGGACCCCAGTCCAGATCTAATCTCTTATTCTTCGGTGATGACACATCACACATTGCAGGCCCCACATTGACTGCATGATTTCTCCAATTCCATTAATGGATCCTATATTTAATGGAATGAAGTTTCCAAGATGCTAGAAAGAGTCATCCAACTGGCTGCTGAAGACCAGTTAGAGTCCAGAGTCTACTCGAGGTTCTTTTAATACCAAAGAAACAGGGTCTTCAGACCTGTCTTAGAACGGAATGTCATTTAAACCTGTATGTGAAACAAAATTCCAGATAGTCCCAATTAAGTTCATTTTGCCTTTTCTGAGGAAGGACTATTGGATGTGCTCCATTGATCTCCAGAATACATACTGTCAAAGACAGAGAAGCATTCAAGGAGATTCCTCCATTTCTAGCTGAGGGCCAATCGTTAACATTTCAGCGCTTTTTCGATCTCACCACTGCCCCCAGGATGTTTACCAAGATAATGGTTGTGGTAGCAGCATGTCTTTGCCTGCTAGGTATCTGTTTTCCCCTATCTTGACGATTGGCATCTAATCGCTACCTCCACTGCATTGATATTGAACCGTCTGGATCTTCTGCTCTGTTTGATTCAAGATCTACAGATCACGGTGACTTAACCAAAAGTCGTCTTACCCTGATTCAGCAGATAGAATTTTATCATATGCACCTGGATTAAAGTTCACAGATCGCCAAACTTCCCCACTCTAGAGTGCTCTCCTTGCACCTCGGTCTCAAACTCCCTCCTTTACCCATAATGTCCCTGCAACCTAACATACCTCTGCTCTCGTTTGCCAACATTCAGCGTCAGATGAGGGTCCTGTCACTGTTGAGCTTTTGCTGTAATATTTTTTTCTTTTTCATGAGTCACATCTTCAAAAGTTATATCTAATCATAATTCTCAAATCTCCCTTACTAGCTCTATTTCTGACATTTTAGCATTTTCCTGTACCGATTTGCCAGTACCTCTCTAAAGAACCATCATCGGTGCTCTTTCTTTTCTTTTTAAGTTTTTTTTTCCTGGTTAGTAATGGTTGAGAAGTCTATTGGTTTTAAAAAGTGCATTACCTTTGGGCATACAGTCGTTAATTCAGATGCCTGCAGGAAATGTGTATATTTAGGACGCACACACGCACTTGGACACAGATTGTTCTGTCTCTTCCGGATTCAACTCCAGAACTCTTTCTGATAGTAAGAACAAATTAATGCTGACGGGCCTTCTTCCTTCTACCTCTTCTGCTTCTGTAGCTGAGGCTCAAACCCCATTCAAAACTCAGACAAGGATAATCCAGACTTGGCTGCTAAAAGTAGAGTTAAGCAAGAGGTCCCCGACTGCTCTTCCTTGCAGTCTCCTTCATCGAAGCCTACTACTAAGAAGGAAAAAAAGTTGTATCAGACACCGTTAGATCTGACTGGTTCTAAATGCCTTTGTCCTTCCAAATCTGGTCACTTCATGGCTCTGTTCACCAGTTTTTGGAAGGATTTTCCCACAGGCATTCCAGACCTCCATTCTCCAACTTTTCTTAGGTCTTCCAGAAGCTTATCCAAAGTTGATGTTGATAGGATGATGCGGAAGTTTCCCAGAACTCGGATCCAGATGAGGGTCCTTCGGATCTTCTAGCCGCCCTTTATTTACTTCCCCCGTGGTCTCTCCTCCGATTTGACCCACTCTTTTGGAGCTCTTGAATCAGAGATCCATGGGGATGTCCTCAGTGGATTAGAAGATGGTCTGTTCTTTGGCTCCAGTAACTCACCTGAATTGCCCGACCCAAGCCTTGCAGAGCTGGAGGACTCTTGAGGCTGCTGCATTGGTGCTGGGTCTGTGGGGTTGGGATTGATTCAGAAGCTCTCTGTGATGTCCCCCCCCCCCCCGCTGGGATAGGATAGTTCCATTCTGTCTCCTTTCTCTGGTGGAGTGCTGGTGGGGTTGCAGGAGGTAACTGTTTGGGAATTCCTGGATCTTTTGTCATCGACTTCTGTTTCCCCTAGGGATTCTGCCTTGGATATATTTGGTAAGCCTGCGTGTCTCTATGATCTTTGCACTCTGGTCATTGATTTATTTGGCACATTTCACGAGATTTCAAAGTGATTTGTAAATATCTTTCTGGGTCCATGTCTGCTGTGGACAAAAACAAAATCTCTTTGCAACTGGCCACCCTCTAGTCTATTTCTAATGCGTCCATGAAGATGATCTCCCATGCATGGAAGGTATCTCATGGGGAGTGGGTTCAGGCATATCCATTTGTAGACCTGCTTGGATGCATCTGTGAATTTGCGGAGCCCTTTGTCTTCATTTATCATTGCACCTTTTCATGGATCTTCTTTATTTTGCCCCATGGTGATGGGGTGAACAGATGTGAGCAAGAGGGAAAGACACTTTCTGCTGTGGGCATATGTTTTTCAACTCCTCAAAGACCTTTCATAAGGAATGAACTGTGAGGTAGAAAAATGTGGTTTCACAAATACCAGGGTCCTTTTCAAGACTCATGTGGAAATAGTTCCCCCAGAGGCAGAGAGGGGAACTCAAACGAAAGGCACTTTCTCTGCAGCAGAGGTGGCCCGCAGAACCAGAACTGGGATTTCTTCTCAGTAAGTCCTACCAGCGTTCCTGAAGGGGATGCCTGACTGGGGGCAGTCAGGGGAAGTTTGTCTCCACACCAGAAGAGAGCCTGGCTGTCTATAACAAAAGATTGCAGAGAATCATATCCAGAGGATGTCCTTCTATTCCTGTGTTGCAGTATTCGTTATATAGGGGATTCCCTGCCATAAATGATCCTGATGCCTGCCTTGCGCCTGCGTGTTATGTCTCGCATTCCTAGCAATGTTAAAAGGCTTTTTTGTACTGGCTGGATGTCTGGATCGTTTATGACAAGGAATCCCCCATGTAATGAATACTGCAGCATGGAAGAGGACATCCAGGGTTATGGTAAGATTTTACACAACTGTTCTTTATATAATACCATTTACGAAATTTACCCAACCAAAATGAAAAGCATCCCAGATGTTCTGCCCAATCAAAGTGAAGCAGAGTCATCCAAGAGATACCCCCAGACCAAAGAGAGATCAAGGACCTATTCAAGCTGCTTTTTGGTGCCAAAAAAGTTAGGGAGCTTGAACAATTCTTGATCTCGGCAAACTAAATCGGTTCATGCACTATTCAAGGTTTTGGATGGTCATGGGTCAGTCCATTTTTGCCAGTACTGCAGAAGGATCATTGGATGTGCTTAATAGATCATAAGGATGTGTGCTATCACATCAAAATGAACAGGCACTCCAGAAAATATATGCGCTTCTGTCTGGGAGCCAGTCATTATCAGTTTAGAGCAACTTGCCCTTTGGTGTCACCACCGCCCCCAAGGTGTTAATCAAATGCATAGCAGTGGTAGCAGTTCACTTGAGGCTGCTGTGATTCTGAGAGTTTCCACTTGTTCCTGTCTGCCCCAACCAGGCATCAGCGCCTACAAGTGAGGGACTACTTGCTCCAGTTGTGCATCCATCTAGGCATTAGTCAATTATAACAAATTACAACTTAACACCTACACAGAGTCTGGAATTCATAGGTTCTCATCAGGACTTGGATACCCTTCCTTCCTCCTGTTTGAATCCAGAGACTGAGGTCCCAGCTTAGGAAAGTAATTCAAAATTATTCTCCCATTGCAGTTAATTTTACAAGCCCTCCCATCCATGGCAGCTGCCATCACCCTCGTTCCTCTGGCCAGATTTCACATGAGAATATTTCAATGGACTCTCGACTCAGTGGTCCATTCAGCATCCTTTTAACTACTACCTCACACAGGCATGCAAAAGGTATCTTCTTTGGTAGAGTCATTCTAACGAACTTGCGGAAGGTCATCCGTTCTCCCCTTGCCCACTGCCATGGTTACCACAAACCCCTCCCAGCAGAGATGGGGAGCACCACTTGGCAAGGACAGTCAAAGGTAAATGGTCCCCTGAAGAGGCCAAGATGCTTATCAGTGCCTTAGAAATGAGAACAGCTCACCTAACATTGCTGGCCCTTCAAGTTGCTCTCCCATCCAGGGCAATTTTCATTCAAATAGACAATATGTCAGTGGCTTGGTACATCAGCAAACATGGAGGAACCACGTCTTATCCACTTTGTCAAGAAACAGTGAGTGTGTGGCAATGGATGATCTCTTCTGGTTGCTTTCTGTTAGCAACACACATTCCTGGGAAATCCAACATGATTGTGGACAAATTAAGTGAATATCGTTCTTTTCATCTGTTGCAGTATTCTTAAGATGAGGGAATTCTCTGCCATAGGCAACCCAACATCAGCCAGTATACAAAAGTCTTTCAGCACTGTAGGATGGCGTGGTATGCCGCACGTAGGCTGCTCTCGCATGTTGGTCATAAGTACGCATCTGCCTCAGAAATTCTCTGCTGCCAGCCGTATGCCACCTTTGAAATTCTGTCTGCTCGCGGAGTTGTTAGCTGTTTTCCTGCAAATTCTGAGATTATTGTCCCATTGGGGAATCTTGTTTCTTTTGCTACTGTTTTGTGGTAGGGTTCATTTCCTTCAAAAAGACAAGTGCCAGTGTGCACATTAAGATAGTCATCTTCAGTTTCTGTTCTGCCTAGGACCTACCCACAACCACAAATCCTTCCCATTTGCCAGGGCTTTGTATCCAAGACCCTTAGACTTCCCCCGTGGCCAGTTATTTGGAAAACTAGAGCTTGGTTACTAGCTAAAAGCATGATGTAGGGATCCTCTGGGCCCAAGGTCGAGCTGGTTGCCAAGAAGAAGGCCAAAAAGCCGAGGCCTGAAACTTCTGCTGCACTGCTTACTACGGATGCCTCTCCTGAGGCGTACGTCTGGCCCTCCCTACATTACACAGGGCTGACTTGCATCAAAAGAAGCAGCAAACAGCATTTTTTTCCCTCCAAAGGAACCTCACAGTGATTGGAAACAATTTACCCAAGGTCTTTTCAAGGCCCTTATGGCCCTTAAGCCCCCCTTGGGTGTTTGCCTTCACCACCCTGCACAGCATCTCCACATAAGAGTCCAGGAAGAGGTTTCTTCAGATGAAGAGGCATCCTTTAGAAAAGGACTCTCTGGCCTACTCCTCACAGATCCCCTCCCCTCTAGATTACGCTTCCCTGGAGGACTCCAATGTAGCTGAATCAGCCATGGAAGAACTCTTTTTGGTGACACCCTAGTCAAAATGAGTGATAATTTCAAATGGGATAGTACTCTGGTGTCTATATCAAAGAGGTAGTACGACCTTCTGCAGGTAGTCACCCAGACATTCAGCTATTCCTCCTCTGTTACCTGCTTTCCTAGATGCCTTCGCCTCTGCTTCCAAGGCCCAAGACTCCCATTCTCCTGCTTCTAATAAGCCTGACCAGTTTTACAAGGTTCCAGAAGGAACTGTAAGTTCCTGTTTAAATGTCCTTCAGCAGACATATCTGTGATTTCAGTGGCTTCAGGCAAATCACCCAAGTTATTGCCTTCATCCTGTCTCCTTTCAGATAAGGAGAGCAGGATCTAGGAAAGACTAGGCAAGATGGTCTACACTTCAGCCACCTTGGCATTTAGAGCCTTTAATTACCAAACACACGACTAAATTTGTCCTGGAGCTTCTGTCCCAACTCTCCCAAGTCATTTCAGATTTGCCCGACTCGGAGAATAAGACCTTGGCTCCATCCTTTCTTGGAGCCTCCTCTTAAGTAGCCCGCCACTCCATCAAATGCAGCTATGATGCTACAGAGGCCTCTGCTAGGGCAGCTGCCTTTGGCTCTGTCTTAAGGAGATTCTCCTGGTTAAGACTCCATCCATTACCAGAGGACATTGTCTAAGCTTATGGATGCCCCTTTGCGCAACTTCACTTTTTTTGGCCCTGCAGCTGCTAATTTATTTAAAACTCTGCAGGAAAAGGGAAAAGAATTGCAAAAATTTAAACCCATCTTTGTCTCCCCAGTGCCCAAATTTCAGAGAAATTACCCAACCAAAACTGCTTTTGTATGTAGACACTCCTGCTCTCCTCCACCTAAACCAAAGGATGGTAGGAAACCTCAGCAGTCCAGGGCTGCTTTTGCAACTCTGGTTCAGAAGCATCCCTTTCCCGACGAGCATTATTTTCCTCTGAGTGCCTAAACCACACCACTCGCATCCCAGTTTCCCAGCACCTCTCTCTGCCAGTCTGGAAAAGCATAACTCAAAAGCATAACTCAAAACTGGTATGAGATTCCCAGCCTTCCTTCAGAGGCACCCCTCAACTACCAAAGGAACAACTACCCTCCTTTGCAGAGGTACGTCTAGACCTGTGGAGACAGAACCATTCAGGAAGTTCCTCAAGGCCAAAAAGGAAGAGTGCCCTACTCCAGAATGTTCCTGGTGCCCAGAAAGGATATTTCTTGGAGGCCCATCTTGGATCTGTCTCATCTCAACACCTATCTGAAGATACTCACCTTTTGTATGCTAACTCTTCAAACCTTGTTCCCTCTTATTCTGCCACAAGCCTTCCTGGCCTCCTTTGGATATCAAAGATTCATACCTACACATTCCCATACACCCCAACTGCAGGAAGTTTTTATGTTGTTCTATGGCTTCTTGGCATTTTCAGTTCTCTGCCTTGCCCTTTGGACTTTCTACCACACCAAGGGTATTTACAAAATGTTTAGCCCCTGTGATTGCCTACTGCAGGCTTCAGGGCATCCACATTTTCCCTTACCTGGACAATCTTCTCTTTATGGTAACTTCCCAGAGGTTCTAGCCCAAAACATTTTATCTGAAGTAGGAGATTCATTTGTCTGCAACCTGTGGGTTATGGATCCGACATCGGATCCGAACCGGCATGGTTTACCAGCTATGGATCCAAGCTCTCAGCTCCTCTCCTCACCCATAATGCCCTGCTCTCCCTACATGACCTCAGATCTTGTTTGCCGCGCTGGTGACCAGATTTGTGTTCCTAAGCTCTTCAGCTAAGTGCAGTTTTCTAGTATTTACAGTGTTTAAATTTGTAATTTTGTGTGAAAGTTGTGAGAAAGTTTAGGTTTCCCTATTACTTGATTATACTTTTAGTGTTTTAAATTTATTTTACTTTCCCTCCCTCGCTGGTAGCGGTGTGTGTTTGGGCCTGTGTGTGCTTTAGTTACTTTTGCTTTACCCTAGTTTAAGTAACTTTTTGGTGTACTTTGGGATGTCTGAACAACCCAAAGCAGTGTTTCTAAGTGCTCGAGTGTGGCCATAAGCTTTCCCGGCTGATGGCCACACTGCGTTAGATGCTGGGGTTGAACACCTCACTTCTGGATGTTCCATTTGTGCAGGGTTCAACCCCAGGGCATTGAAGGAGCGGAGGTCCAAGCTTGTCTTGGCGGGTCTTTTGCCACCGGACTCGGCTCCAGCCTCCGCTCCTTCAGGGGTAACCGTTTACGGTTGTCTCCTCTCCAGCTCCCCCTCCTCCTCCTGGGACTCAACCTCCCTGTAGTGGTTCGGAGGAGAGGGAAGCTAGAAAGAAGGACCGGAGGGAGAAGCACCATAAGTTGCGGGCCAAGACCTCTGTTTCGGCCCCGCCAGCCAAGCGGGCTTCTCCTCCGGCCTCCTTGTCTGCTGGCTGTCCCCCTCCTCGGCTCCGGTCTCCTGTGTGTTTTTCACCGGGACCTGAGGAGGAGGAGAGCTATCCGGGAGGCACTCAAGGCCTACCTCGGTAGCCTCGTCGAGATCAACCTATAGCCTGTCAGACGCTGATCTGGACCAGATGATGAGAAGGTTCATCCAGGCCCAGATGCAGATGGGAGTGCTCTTGCCTCCCCCCCCTCTGGGGGGGAGCTCGACCCCTTTTTTCAAGCCAATTGCTCCTTCTCCGACCCGCTTCCCAGGTTCGGAGCAGTTGGAGCCGAGCAGCTTCGGAGCCGGGGGTGGGTCGGCGCCGATAGTACTTGGTACTTCGGATCCGACCCTGCCCTCGAGTGCTTCGGATCCGACCTCTCGGAGCCTGGATCCGAGCTTCGGATCCAGGGGGATCAGTGCTCCTTCGGCGCCGTCTGTGTCGGAGCGCACTGTCCCTTCGGATCCGAGCGCTTCGGCGCCGGCTCCGATCCACTCCTCGGATCCGAGGGGGAGCCGATTGTCGGATCCTTTGGTCGAGGTCGGCTCCCCTTCGGCTTTTGATGTAGTGGAGAGGGCCCTGTTGAGGGTCTCCGGACCCCCGGCACTTGCTTCGGCTCCGTCCCGCGCTCCATCTGCACTGGGTCAGGCTTCCACCATCCGGCCCTTGGGACAGCCCGCTCCTTTGCCCCAAGCTGTTCCCCTGGAACAGGTCACTGTTTGCGAGGAGTCCTCTGACAGCCCCTTGGAGGATGTTCCCCGCAAACATACATGCAAAAGGAGGCACATTGACTCCCCCGAGTCTCTCACAGAAGACACGGATTTGGAGGAAGTGGAAGGCTCCCCAAGGTCACCCCCGAGGATGTCTCATTTGGAGACATCATGGAAATGCTCCGCATAAGGGGGGGGGTGGTCTGCCCCCAAGTCTTCCTCGGACGAGTCCGTGTTCTTGGAGGCATTTGAAGCGGGCCCGTCTACCTCTTGGGTGTCCCCTCCTGCCGACCCCCTGGTGGACCTCATTACCACCAGGGCGTGGAAGGAACCGGACACCGTGGAGCCAATCCCAAAAAGGCCCGACCGTATTCTCAGTCCCCCGGCTGACCGTGCCCATTGGAGTAAGGGGCCTCCGGTAGATGCCATGTTGACGGCGGCGGCCACCAAGAGGGAGCTTGCTCAGGAGAGTCCCTCAGTCCATCCCCCGAGCAAGGAGTCTCGGATGATGGACCGCTTGGGGAAGCGGATGTTTAGTTCAGCGACCTTCTCTGTGAGGCGCTGAACTTTTTGGCACACGTGATTAGGATGCAGCGCGATCTTATAAAAGAATACGCTGCATCCCCCCCAGAGTCCATGTCGGAGGAGGACAAAGTGCTGCACTCCACCCGCATGGCCACTCTCAGGTCCGTCACTAATACCTCTATGTGGCTACTGTTCCATGCTACGGAAGGTGCCGCTAGAGCCGCAGGGGCAGGCCTAGTTACTAGACGTCAGGCCTGGCTCCGTCATTGCGATTTCTCAGAGCCCTTGAAGGCGTCATTTGCGAACGCCCCCTTCGATGGTTCTGCCCTCTTTGGCAAGACTGTTCGCGCCACTTTGACCCAGAGCGAGAAGGATGGGAAGACGCTGTCTGCTGTCGGAATCCGCTTCTCTGCACCCCAGAGGCCCTATTCTAGGAACCAAAAGGGTCAGAAGAAGATGTGGTTCCGGAAGTCGCAGCAATCCCAGCCTGCTCCGAACAACCAGTCCTTCCGTGGCAGAGGAGGACAGGGAGGACGCCGCCCTAGGGGTAGAGGGGCTCCTAGGAACTTCGGGTCCAGAGAACCCTTCTCTGAACGGCCCGCGCAGCAGCCCTGAGGGGTTGCCCGGCTGCTCCACTCTGGAGGCAGTCGGGGACGTTGAGCACCTAGCGGCATGGGAGTCCATAACATCAGACCGCTGGGTTCTCCAGATTATATCCAGAGGATACCGTATCCCTTTCTTCACTTGCCAAAATTGAAGTCCCTCCCGACGTTCCACCCGGTCAGTGGGAGGCCGCTTTGGCAGAAATTGGCCATCTGCTAAAGAAAAGAGCCATCCAGCCCGTCCCCCCAGACCAGATCGGATCAGGGTTCTACTCCAGGTACTTTTTAGTGCCAAAAAAGACGTGGGATCTAAGACCAATTTTAGACCTTTCACTCTTGAACCTGGCAGTTCCCAAGGAGAAGTTGCGAATGGTCACATTGCAGTCTATTCTCCCCCTTCTGGGAGAAAATCACTGGATGTGCTCCATAGACCTCAAGGATGTGTACTACCACATACTAATGGACAGGCGCTCCAGGAGGTTTCTCCGCTTCCGGCTGGGAGCCAGTCACTACCAATTCCGGGTCCTTCCCTTTGGTCTCACCACAGCCCCCAGGGTGTTCACCAAAGTTTTAGCAGTGGTAGCGGCCCACCTGAGGCTTCAGGGGGTGCAGGTCTTTCCTTACCTGGACGACTGGCTTCTCACCGCCCCAACAAGGCATCTACTTCTCTTGGCGCGAGACTCCTTTCTCCATCTTGCTCCACGCCTGGGCATCACGATAAATACAAAAAAATCCAACCTAGCACCCACTCAGCTCTTAGATTTTATAGGTGCCAGGTTAGACACAAGGAGACTGAGAGCCTTCCTCACAGCGGACAGAGTACAAAGCCTACAGCTCCAGGTGCGGGCCATTCTCCACTCAAATTCAGTTCCGGCGGAGTTGGTCCTGAGGGCCCTAGGGTCCATGGCGGCAGCGATTGCGCTTCTTCCTCTCGCCAGGTTCAATATGCGTATCCTTCAATGGACTCTCATGGTTCAGTGGTCGATCTTGCTCTTCCTATGCATCATCCCATTGCGATCAGCAAAGCGTGCAGGCGATCCCTCCTGTGGTGGCTACACTCTCCAGATCTCCACGGAGGCCGCCCCTTTTGTGCCTCTCCCCCTCTCGCCACGGTGACCACGGACGCCTCCCGCCTCGGGTGGGGGCATTTTGCAGGCGGACGGTCCAAGGTACGTGGGACGATTCAGAGACCTTGCTGCATATCAATGTCCTAGAGATGAGAGCAGTGCTCTTAGCGTTGCTAGCACTTCAGGCCTTTCTTTCCTTGGGAACAATTGCGATTCAATCGGACAACATGTCTGTTGTCTGGTATATCAACAAACAGGGAGGAACCAGGTCTTACCCCCTTTGTCGAGAAGCCATGAGAGTGTGGGAATGGGCAGTCTCCACCAACCGCTTTCTCATAGCAACGCATATTCCGGGTCGGTCCAACATCCTGGCGGACAAACTCAGTCGCACCATTCTCACCCCCTACGAGTGGTCTCTGAATACTCAGGTAGTGGAACGCATCTTCGCACAGTGGGGAACTCCTTGTTGCGATCTTTTTGCGTCTCCCTCAAACACCAAATGCGACAGTTTTTTCGCCCTGATACCTCCTCCCGGAGGTTCTCCAAGAGACGCTCTGGTGCATGCTTGGCCACCCGGTCTTCTTTATGCTTATCCCCCTTTGCCTCTGATGCTCCAAGTTCTTCAGAAAGCCTCTCGGTTGGGGTGCAGAATGATCCTCATTGCTCCCTTTTGGCCTCGACAGATCTGGTTCCGCTTCCTAAGGTCTCATTCAGTGAATCCTCCTTGGATTCTAGATCCCATTCCGGATCTGATTTCTCATCCATCCCATCTATCTCCTCCGAACCTGGACAACCTCAAGCTGACCGCTTGGCTGCTCCAGTTCCACTCCTGATCAGGACTCCTGGTATTTCCCCTGTTAAGGCCATCCTGGTGGCAGCTCACAAGCCATCCACTAGGAAAGTCTACCGTAGCAAGTGGAAGCGGTTCTCTTTGTGGGCGGAACGGCAAGGCCTAAACCCCTTCACAGTTCCTCTCCCTTTGGTGCTTGACTTCTTAACCACTCTTTTTAATGATGGTGCCAGCAGTTCCACGGTCAAAGTACAGCTTGCAGCAATTTCTCATTATCACATTGGTCATGACTCCAGTCCACCGATGTCTGCCAAATTGTGTAAGATTTTCCTTAAAGGTACCTTTCTTCTCAGGCCCCCAATAAAGCAAGCGGTTCCTCCTTGGGACCTTTCCTTAGTTCTTCAGGCCTTGACCGGTCCCCCTTGGAACCTGCGGCTACTGTAGATCTGAAATTCTTATCTTTCAAGACTGCCTTCTTAGTAGCCATTACTTCGGCCAAGAGAGTCTCAGAGCTTCAAGCATTATCAGCTAAACCTCCATACTTGGTCTTTCATCCGGACCGTGTTTTCCTCAGGACCAACCCGTCCTTTCTTCCTAAGGTAGCTTCTGAAGCAAACATTAATCAATCCATTAACCTCCCTGTTTTCTTCCCCAAATATCAAAACAAGGGTGAGTACAAGCTTCACTCCTTAGACGTTCACAGGCAACTTAGATTTTATCTAAACAGGACTGCTGGTCATAGGCAATCCGACCAGTTGTTCATTTCCTTTGCTAAATTTAATTTTGGCAAGCCAATTTCCAAGGTCTCATTATCTCGCTGGATTTCACAATGTATCTTACTAGCTTATCAAGCTTCGGGAAGGCCCGCACCGGAGGGTGTACATGCCCATTCAATCTGGTCAGTCTCTACCTCGGCCGCCTTTAAGGCTAGGATTCCTCTAGATGATATTTGTGCAGCAGCCACGTGGGCTTCATCTCATACTTTTATTTCCCACTACAAGTTGGATCTTGCATCTAGAGGTAGAGCATCCTTTGGCTCCGCTGTGCTCCGGAATATCCTTCCATGGTGGCCGCCCAAGATTCAGGTAGCTGGGGACTCTGTCCCACAGGTTGCAGACAAATGTATCTCCTACTTCAGATTTAGAAGTTATGTACTCACCATAACGTTCCATCTGAGTAGGTGTATTCATTTGTCTGCAACCATCCCGCCCTCCTATCCCCCTGGCCTTTCAGTTTCCTGCATATGTTGTGTTACCCTTTTCAGGGTGTTTACGCTGTTGGCAAACTCGATCTGAGGTCATGTAGGGAGAGCAGAGCATCACGGGTGAGGGGAGGAGCTGAGAGCTTGGATCCATAGCTGGTAAACCATGCCGGTTCGGATCCGATGTCGGATCCATAACCCACAGGTTGCAGACAAATGAATACACCTACTCAGATGGAACGTTATGGTGAGTACATAACTTCTAATTTTGTTTCTCTTCTACAATGCTGAATTTCACCATAAACTACAAAAAATCTGTTCTCTACCTTTCTCAGGATCACATCTTCCTGGGGTGCAGGATTCAGACAGACCTCATGAGTCTCTTCCTCCTCAGAAGGCACATGACCTCTCATCCTACTTAAGAAAACTTCTGCTGCTTCATCACGTTTCAGCCAGGGGGTCCCTCAGGGGTTATGGGTTTCATGGCATCCACTATCCTAATGCTACCTTTGGCAAAACTTCACATGAGAAAACTCGAGTGGTTCCTAACGTTCGTTTAGATGCAGCATTCTCACCCTCTAGACTTTCCAATTCCTCTCGTCCCCTGTCTAAAGAGGGAATTAGTGGTGGATCCAACAAGTGTCAAGTCAACCCAGAACCCCCCTTGTAGCCCCTCCCAACCAGTATAAGAGCTATTTACTGACACTTAGGATGTAGTATGGGGGCAGCTTTCGGAAATTTGAAAGCTCAAGAGGTATGGTCCCCATCTCAACAAAGGGAGCTTATTAGTGTAAGGGAGATGGGAGCGCTACTGCTAGCCATTGAGACCTTTCATTCTCTCTTATTTTTTTTTTTGTCCCAGGACCTTTACAACTCTTCAGACAATATGATTGTCCTCTGGTATGTGAACAAGTGGGGGGAAACAAATCGTACCTATTATACAGGCTGACACTCCAGGTTTGGGAGCTGGCAGTCCAATATAGGGTGATGCTCAAGGCAGTGTACATTCCATCCAATCAGACTCGTGTGGCAGACACTTGAGCATGATCCCTCACTCAGCCCCACAAATGGATACCTCAAAGGGATGCGTTTCTAGACATTGTCCACCAGTGGGGTATACCTCAAGTATGTCTCTTTGCCTCTCCCATAAATAGACAGTTTCCACAATTTTGAGCCAGAGTCCCTCATTCTCTGATCTGGAAGGTGGACGCCCTTCTCTTCTGTAGGAAGAATGTTTCTGTATACAGCCCCTGTTACCTTTCCGATCATTCTGAAAGTCTTGTTCAAAATTCAACAGGACAAACCAGAAATCCTGCTGGTGACTCCCTTTTGGCCAAGACAGCATTGGTTCTTCCTTGTCCTGCATTTAGCCAAAGGCAATCACCACAAGTTACTTCACAGGGTGGACCTTCTCACACAAGGCAAAGGAACTCTCATCCATCCCCATTTGTCTACCCTCTAGTTGATTCTGGGTGATGGGGTATTAATTCCTTTTAAACACCTGATCTGATGTTAGTCTTCATCCATTCCGTACTGATGGGATGTCTGTTCTGTCCTCTGAACTGAGTCTGCCTTGTAACAGGCTTGTGCCAGCCAAAAAAACTCTCGAGCTAAGCTTTTACCCACAATGCCCTTCTCCCTGTTACCTCAAATCTCGTTTACAGTGTTGCTGTAAAGCCATGTCAAGCCAGCTCTCAGCTAAGTACTTTGGAGTTTTTTTTAATTACATGTTCTTATATATATTTCTTTCCCCATCTTATTATCCAATATCTTACTATTAGTGTGTTTATTGGTGTTACTGTGTTTACCGTTTTTAGGTGGTCTTTAATACCATCGTTGGTATAGGGCCTTTCCCACTACCCTTGAAGTAATCTTTTCAATATCATTGCTGGTATTCCCCTTTTCCCTGTTTTTCTTCTCTTCAAAAAAAAAAAAAAAAAAAAAAAAGGATTTTCTATTATTTTTGTGTTTGTAATTTGTGATAGTTGTTAAAAGTACCATGTCGGGAAAAGAAGGGAGCTTCTGGTTTCAAACTATGTGACAAGTGCAGCCGCAAAATGCCGAATTTGGACAAAGATGTCTCTTGTATGTACTGTCTGGGTGATGTTCATCGTGCATACAGCTGCAGTCATAACAGATGGGTTCTCCTGCCGTCAGGCGGGTCCTCGGTCGGCCGAATTCCAAAGTCTAGGTCCGGCGTCTGTTGTCGTCGCTTCTTCCCTGACATCAGTGCGACAGGGGTATAAAAGAACCAGCCGACACCATTTTCTTCAGTCTTTCTTGCCACGCGGTGCCCGAAGCAGAAGCAGTTCGAAAGTGCTGGTCGGCCAGCTCCTGAAATTATGAAAATTTTGAAACCGAAGTCTTCTTGAAAGCTAAGTACCCCGTTGGGAAACTTTTCTTGCCTCAGACCGATGTCAGACAAAGTTAATAATTGTATTTCATGTGGGAAGCAAATACCACATAAGGATTTCCATTCCCTCTGTATGCCTTGTTTAGGCCCAGACCACGGCGTCTCGGTCTGTCGCTTTTGTGCTACATTTAACAAACGCACCATTCAGCGTCTGGCGGAGTTCGCCCAGCATTATTTTGGAAAAACATTTAATTATATTATGTTGTTGGATACTCCGACTCCAGTTTTGTCTAAAAAACGCAAAAATAAGGACCGACACACGAGGTCCGCGGCCTCTACCGACAGCCCCTGACTACCGACGACACTTTATTGGTGGTGTCTCCTGTGCCCGAGGTCGCAGGCTCCTCGGCCCACACCCCGACTACAGATACCGAAGCCACTCTTGGCGTTGAACCTCAAAATGTGGACAGGTCTACCTCCACTCAAGGTGTCTTCAGACCTTCCTCTTCTTTCTTCATCAAGGCTTTCACTAAGTCTAAAGCAGCCATGCACTCTGAGACAAGCTACACAGGGCCCATCTCCAGGCCCCATGCCTAGAAAGCAGATGCTTAAAATGGCAGAGGATTTAATTACTCTTATCAGGGGTTCTCATCCCCCACTGGACAAAAGGCCCAGAGTGGAGGAAGAATCCCCCTCCTCTGATCAGGGCTCCATTATTTCAGAGCACTCTGATGATCAGGAACATTCTTACTCCCCTTTTGAAGACTCTGAATCGGAGGAGTCCATTCCTTCTGTATCCCCCCAGAGGATTACTCATTTGGAGAAACTTTGCATACTTTAAGGGAACACTTCCACTGGGAAGGCCAAGATTATTCAGATTCCAAGAAAAGGCTTAGGGAATTTCTCTTACTACCTCAGCACAGGCCTCTGGCTATACCTCCTGTCTTGGACATCCTAGATGATGTTTACTCGGAGGCCTGCATTAACCCGGACTCTCTGCCTCCAGCCCCAGTTAAGCCTGACAGGTACTACAGGATTCCTGACTCTCACCAATTTCTATACAAAAGCCATGCTGCTGACGCAGAAACCATCTCACAGGGCCCCAAGGGAGTTAAGGCCTCCACTGCTAAAAATCCTTTACCTTCCGAGAGAGATTCCAGATCCTTAGAAAGGTGGGGAAAAAAGGTATATACCTCGGCTACCTTAACCATGAGGGCCTTAAACTGTCAGTTCCATATGCTAAAATACCAACAGTTTTTGTTATCACAATTGAAAAGTAAAATGTCACAACCTGAACAACCAGACTTGAAGGAGTTGCAGGATTTGATGCATAGCGCAGAACAAGTGGGTAAGCTTTCCTTACAATGTGGTTTTGATGCTCTAGAGGCCTCATGTAGAGCTGCTGTTACAGGATCAGTCATACGTAGACATGCCTGGCTCAAGGAACAAACCTTGCCTGATCATGTCAAAGCTAAATTACTAGATGCCCCTCTTCAAAAGGATGTATTATTTGGTGCTAATGCTGAGGAGGTATTAAGGAAAATGGAGGAAAAGGCTAAATCAATGCAAACTGTGAAAGATTTTCTACAGGTACAACCCCCACGTTTCAGTAGAAAGTGGCCTTCCAAAAATTGGTCCTTTCCAGCCACGGACAGAGCCCAAAGAGGCAGATACAGGCGCTCGAGGGGCAGAGGACAATCCCAAGGATCATTTAGAGGCAGACAATGGCAAGCTCCTACACAGAGGTGGTGAGGATAACTCGCAATCGTTCAGAAAGCAAGCCCAATGACTTTCTCCTTTACATGCCAAGCAAGACTCGAATGGCAGCCCCCTTAGGAGGAAAGCTGGCATTATTTTCAAAGAATTGGCATATTGTCACAAAAGACAAATGGATCCTGGACATTATAAACAGAGGCTACAGATTCCATTTTCACACCCTTCCAAAAATGAGAAGCATGCCAAACCTGCCACACAATCAAAGGGCAGAGGCACAATGATCCCAAGGATCATTTAGAGGCAGACAATGGCAAGCTCCTACACAAAGAGGTGGTGAGGATAACTTGCAATCGTTCAGAAAGCAAGCCCAATGACTTTCTTCTTTACATGCCAAGCAAGACTCGAATGGCAGCCCCCTTAGGAGGAAAGCTGGCATTATTTTCAAAGAATTGGCATATTGTCACAAAAGACAAATGGATCCTGGACATTATAAACAGAGGCTACAGATTCCATTTTCACACCCTTCCAAAAATGAGAAGCATGCCAAACCTGCCACACAATCAAAGGGCAGAGGCAAAAAGGCAAATTACAAATCTCATGGACATGAAAGCTATTCAAGAGGTACCTACGCACGAACAAGGTCAAGGTTTTTATTCCAGGCTATTCCTGGTACCAAGGAAGGGAAAAGATTGGAGACCTATTTTGGACCTGTCCATCCTAAACACATTTCTACTCCTACCAAAATTCAAGATGCTCACTCTACAGCAACTTCTTCCCATGCTGGGCAAAGAGTCTTGGCTGGTAACATTGGACCTCAAGGAGGCATACCTGCATGTCCCAATCAGACAAGATTGCAGAAGATACCTCAGATTTCTTGCAGGTTCAACCCATTATCAATTCTCTGCATTGCCCTTTCGCGTATCTACTGCGCCCAGAGTATTCACGAAATGCCTGGCATCAGTAATTGCCTACTGCAGACTTCAAGGGATACAAATATACCCTTATTTGGACGACTGCCTGATCCAAGCGGACAGCAAGCACATTCTTCTGAAACATTTGGCTTATGAAATAATGTTGTTGAGCTCTCTGGGATACACAGTCAGCAAAAAGAAATCAAGACTAATACCCTCTCGGAAGATAATTTTCCTGGGTGCCAACTTGGACACAAACACCCAGATGGCCTACCTCATGCCAGAGAAGCAGGGGCAACTAACTCAATACTTCAGAGCACTAGCATATTGCACCAGGCTGACTGCAAGGAAAATCCTGCAGGCTCTGGTATTCATGGCATCTTGTATCTTACTAATCCCATGTGCAAAGCTGCATATGAGGAAACTTCAATGGTACCTGAAAAACATATGGTCTCAACACAGCCACAGTTTGGAAACAATAATACCACTGATTCCATGTCTGCAAAAGGAATATCTGTGGTGGGCTCAAGCATGCCAAACAAACACATGTCTTCCATTCAGCAAGCCTCAAGCAAATCAAGTCATCACAACAGACGCCCTGGACTACGCCTGGGGGGCGCACATGACAGATCGGTGCATTCAGGGCAAATGGTCCCACAAAGAAAAGCACCTTCACATCAATCAAAAGGAAATGCTAGCAGTAATAAATGCTATTATAGCTTTCAAGGACCTTCTGCAACCATGTCAACTATTGATAAGAACAGACAACACCACAGTTATGTGGTACATAAACAGGGAGGAACACATTCATACCCCCTATGTAGACTGGCCATGTCAGTCTGGAACATGGCCATGGACTTGCACATCGAACTACAAGCACAGTACTTGCCAGGCAAGGAAAACACGCTGTCAGACAACCTAAGCAGAAATATGACAGATCCACACGAATGGAAGTTGCATCCAAAAGTTTTTCAGAAATAATCCAAGCATGGGAAAGGCCAGACATAGATCTCTTTGTCTCCCACAAAAATCACCAATTGACAAAATTCTGCTCAAGGATTTTCCATCCAAAGGCCTGGAGAGTGGACGCTCTCTCTTTCAGTTGGACATCAATTAGTTTATGCCTTTCCACCTCTTCCTCTGCTGCCCAAAGTTCTATTGAAAACCAGAGCAGACAGACCAAAGATGATTCTCATTGCTCCGGACTGGCCAAGACAACACTGGTACCCACTCCTGAGGAGCCTGACGCATTCCCCACCATGGACCCTGCCACTAATGCCTCTTCTTCTGACTCAGCACAGCTTCAAAACTCTTCACAGCCAGCTAAAAACACTCAACCTAGCAGCATGGAAGATTCCTTAGCATCACAACAGACCCTACTCTCCAAGGAGGTGCAGGATGTCATTTTGTAGGCCAGAAGGCCGTCAACTAGAAAAGCTTGCTCCGCAAAATGGAAATGGTTTTGTGTCTGGAATGAGAAAAAGGGCCAGGATCCTGGTAAACTGAATTTACCTCAAATACTACAGTATTTAGCTGAGCTGCTAAGCAGTGGACTTTCATTCTCCTCCATCAAAATCCATGCCTCAGCCATTTCTGCAGAATACAACACTGATCCACCCTTATTCTCTCACCCTCTCTTAAGACAGTTCCTCAGAGGGGCTAAGAATCTAAGACCCCCAAGAAAACAACCAATACCTGCTTGGGATCTCAATTTCATTCTGGAAAAACTGACCTTGCCTCCCTTTGAGTCAGCTGCCTCATCAGATTTGCAATATTTGTCCTGGAAAACAGCTTTCCTTCTGGCTAATACCTCAGCTCGTAGAGTTTCAGAACTACAAGATCTCATGGCTGTGCAGCCTTTTATCATCTTTCATCAGGACAGAGTTTCCTTACGAACCAACCCGTCCTTTATGCCTAAAGTGGTATCCAGGGTAGCTTTGAATCAGGCCATACACTTACCTACCTTTTATCCTAATCCTCAAAACAAAGGGGAGAGATTACTACATTCCTTGGACATCCACAGACAACTACGTTATTATCTGGACAGAACAAAGCCGTTCAGAAATTCAGAACAGCTCTTTGTGTCATATGCTGTAGGAGCTCAAGGAAAGCCAATTTCGAAACAGACAATCTCAAAATGGATAGCCCACTGCATACACTTTTGCTATTCTTTTCATGGCAAAACTGTACCTACAGGCATCCGATCTCACTCCACAAGGGCCACAGCTACCTCTGCAGCTTTCCTCAGGGGAGTTCCTACCAAAGATATTTTGGAAGCAGCCACTTGGAGTTCTGTGCATACCTTCTCCAAGCACTACCACCTACCATTATACTCCAAAACTAGAGCAGGCTTTTTCACGGCAGTTCTGCAGGGCATCCTGACTCCTAGTTCCACCTAGTGCCTACCACCCCTTTCTTAGCTTTGGAATTCTACCCATCTGTTATGACTGCAGCTGTATGCACGATGAACATAGTACAGTTTTGTACGTACCATAAATGTAGATGTTCGAGTGCTAATACAGCTGCAGTCCAGGTTCCCTCCCTCCTTCCCCTCTTGGGACAGGCCTATAGGCTAACACATCCTTATACAACCTGATTGGGGTATTCATTTATGGTGTATTTGCTTGCAACTACTGTATTTTGATTATATTGCAGTGCTTTATTACACAAATTTATGTATTGCCTTCCTTCTGGGGGCACCTGACATCTGGGGCAAGAAAAACTGAAGAAAATGGCGTCGGCTGGTTCTTTTATACCCCTGTCGCACTGACGTCAGGGAAGAAGCGACGAAAACTGACGCCGGACCTAGACTTTGGAATTCAGCCGACCGAGGACCCACCTGACGGCAACAGAACCCATCTGTTATGACTGCAGCTGTATTAGCACTCGAACATCTACATTTATGGTAGGTACAAAACTGTACTTTCCTCATTTGTCGCTTCAGCCACCTAGTTCTGCTTGTAAAGGGTTTAGCTCCCGAACCCTTAATGAAAGGAAAAATAAGCTAATTCTGAAGAGTCTCCGTAAGACCCCCTTCCCAGAGGCCATCTCTTGGTCTGAGGGCTCATCCCCTTTCAGTAAAGATCCTTCTTCACCTTCAGGTGACGGAAAACAGGAACCGAAAACAAAATTGACTGTTTTAGGACCTAAACTGATTTCCACGGCACTGCCTGTAGTACCGTCATCTAAATCTGCATATTTGGCGCCAGTTTTTGCACCAATGATTGTCTGTGGTACCGACCATACCAAGGCCAGTAATGCCAACCTCGGTGCCGTCTTTGATATCTTTAACCCCGGTACTGCCCATGGCACTGGCCATGAGCCTGCCTATAGTTTCTACTCCAAGATTTCCCACACCGGACACACCTTCCATTCAGATCTCTCCCCATGAGACTTCGGTGCCAATAGACCACTGAGCCAGGACCCGATATTCACCCATGGTGGATCCTTTCTTCGGGCAGCAATTCAGTCTTTCTTGGAAAGACCTGACTCCCCGTCAGGGATGTTGACTCGATTGGCCAGTAGCCTCTTGGAATTGGATGTGGTGCGTCTTGTGGATCAGCTGCTGACGGCGAGTGGGATTACAGCACCTTCCAAAACTCGCTTCCCTTTAGGAATTAGGAGTCTTTCTCCATGGACTTCAGCATATTCTCCTCATTTGACCTCTGTGTAGGTATCAAAGTTCCTGGAACAGACACCCTCATCGGCTCCCACTGCTTCGGTTCCTCTGGTGGACTTCAATGTGGTTCCGGAGCCGACCCTTTGTCCTTTGGTTAATTCAGAACCGAGCTTTTCTCTGGATTGTGACTGGACTGTCGGCACTGTGCTTCCTAGCATGGCACTGATTTTTTTTCTATGGTGCCGTCTGTGGTGCCAGGAGTCCTATTGGTACAGAGTCTTCTTGAGACTACTTCCCTGGGAACTGGTCCATTGGAGCGGGGTGTGACCCTGGTTCCGGGCTCCCATCCTGCTTCAGGCGGGCCAACTTTCCTGGCAATGGAGAGGGCCTTTGCATCTGTAGGCAAGCCGTTGGCATCAGAGCATCATTTATGTCCTTCCTCTGCGCAGCAGTTGACACAAGCCACTGTTTCAGGACATTGAGCACAAAAGCCTCAGGGTGCTTTACTGCAGGGTCCCCCTTCTTTGGAGTCCTCTTTAGAAGCCCCTGCTGAAGAGGTACTGTGCAAGAGGAAGTACGTAGACTCCCCTGAGGAGTCTCTTATCTAGGACATGGACTACAATGAAGGGGAAGGGTCCCCACAGTCTCCCCATGATGATGTCTCGTTCGGAGACATTTTGAAATACTGAAACAAAGGGATGACTGGAAGCACACCAATCTCTCCTCTGAGGAGTCCGTGTTGCTGCAGGCTTTTCGTGCTCGACCCTCTATTTCTTGGGTGACCCCGCATGCAGATAAGCTAGTTAAGCTCATTGTGCAGCTCACAAGGATGAGTCCTGATACCATTGAACTGATCCCATGGAGGCATGCCATAATTTTATCTCCTCCTGAACAACACCTACACTGGTCCAAGGGTCTTCAGTAGACACGGTGGTAGTGGTGGCTGCAGCAAAAAAGGAACTGGTCGAGGAGAGACACTGTCCACCCCCGCAAACAGGGAGTCTTGGGTGGTGGACAGGTTAGGGAAGTGAGTCTGTGTCTTTGACCTTTGCTGTTAGGTCTTTGAATTGTCTCGCACATTTCACTAGGCTTCAGAGAGACTTAGTCACCAAACTCTCCGAAATCTTAGCAAGAGCAGTCTCTGACGAGGTCCGCAACAAAATTGCTTCACAGCTAGCTACCCTGGAATCCATATCCATCTCCTTCATGCATCTGATTTCCCACGCCACTGATGGAGCAGCCAGAGTGACGGGTTCAGGTGTTGTCATGAAACATCACCCCTGGATTCGCCTTTGTGATTTTACGGACCCTTTTAAGTCTTCTT
Source organism: Protopterus annectens (assembly GCF_019279795.1). NCBI lineage: Eukaryota > Metazoa > Chordata > Ceratodontiformes > Protopteridae > Protopterus > Protopterus annectens. Next base: position 435,960,457 of record NC_056726.1, read on the forward strand.
TTCTTAATGCTCCAGTGGAAGCTTCTTCACCTTTTCGGCCCTCAAAGTGAAAGACACATTGGCCAGGTGTGAGAAGGATGGCAAGACCCTGTCCGCCATTTTTTCACCCCTCAGTGTCCATACTCTAGGAACCAGAGGAGCGGGAAGATGTAGCACAAGAAATTGCAGGGTCCTTTCCATACGCACGTGGTAAGTGTACTCCCCAAGGCAGAGGGGGCAGCTCATCGGAAGGTGACCCCTACAGGGGCAGAGGGGGTCTGCGTAACCAGGGCTCCAGCGATTCTCTCTGGGCAACCCTATCAGCGCTCCTGAGGAGTGGCCTGATTGCTTTTCTCTAGAAGCAGTCTGGAAACGTTTTTCCTTGCACCATTCTACTTGGCTAACAATAACATCGGATTTATGGGTGCAACAGATCATAACCAAGAGGATACCATGTCCATTTCAGTCTTTACCCAAAGTCAGCAAGTCGAATTCCCGACGTTCCATCCAGTCAAAGGTAGACATCAGCGCTATACATTCAAAACCTGCTTAGAGTCATCCAGACAGTCCCACCAGACCAGATAGGATCCAGATTCTACTCAAGATTCTTTTTAGTGCCAAAAAAGACAGGGGACTGGAGACCAATTCTGGATCTCTGTATCCTAAACAAATTTGTCAAACAATAAAAATTCCTGATGGCCGTGGTTCAGTCTATCCTCCCATTCTTGACGAAAGATGATTGGATGTGCTCAGTAGATCTTTAGGATGTGTATTAACATACAAAAATGGACAAACTCTCCAGAAGATTTCTTCTCTTCCGGCTAGGAGCCAATTGCTTTCAATTCCACGTGCTGCCCTTCGGACTCTCTACAGCCCCCACAGTGTTCACCAAGTGCATGGCAGTGGAAACACCTCTCTTGAGACTACAAGGATTCTGGGTGTTTCCATATCTAGACGATTGGCTCCTCACTACCCCCACCAAGCATCTGCTGGAGATGTCACTAAACTTACATGGTCAGACTAGCAAAATCTCTGGGGAAGCTCCGTAGACTGGAGAAAGAGCAACCTGATTCTTTCTCAATCCCTAGAATTTATTAGAATGAATTTCAACACAAGTGCTTGCCTGGGCTCTCTCACGGACCACAAATTACACAGGATAAGATCCCAAATACAGATGATACTCTGTCGAAGCCTAGTCCCAGCTCGAGCAGTCCTTCAACTTTTGGGTTCCATGGCAGCATCAATTACCATAGTGCCCTTGGCAAGACTAAACATGAGAATTCTCCAGTGGTTACTTCTAACACAATAGTACCCCTTACAACATCCCTTGTCCTTTCAGATGTGGATAACCCAGGGATGCAAGTGGGATTTAATGTGGTGGATGAAGCCTGACGGACAACTATGGAGCCACCCTTTTTGCCCACAGCAGCCCAGGACCACAGTGACTATGGACGCTTCCCTGATAGGTGGGTGGGGGTGGGGGGGGCTTTACCAGGGGAAGACGGTCCAAGGTACTTGGTTAGACATAGAGGACTACCTGCATATCAGTGCCCTAGAACTGAGCTCTGTGCTTCTAGCGTTGCAAGCATTTCAATCCATCCTTTCGTCAGGGACAATTGCTATTCAGTCAGACAACATGTCAGTAGTCTGGTACATCAGCAAAGACGGGGGAACCAAGTACTACCCGGTTTGTCGAGAAACCGTGAGAATTTGGCAATGGGCGATAGATTCCAACCACTTTCTGATTGCAACGCATATTCCCGGGAGTTCCAACTTCGCAGACAAGCTGAGCAGATCTGTCTTACTACCTCACGAGTGGTCCCTCAATCCTATTATTGCTTTGAAGATCTTCAGCTGCTGGGGCCAGCCTTGCTGTGACCTATTCGCCTCTCCAGCAAACCACAAATGCATCAGCTACTTTGCCCTAATTCCCATGCAGAGGGAGTTCCCAACAGATGCTCTGATCCATGATTGGCCCACGGAACTTCCATGCCCGCCCCCCCATTTTGCAGTTTTTAAAGAAGCAGAGTAATCCTCATTGCTCCTTGCTGGCCACAACAAGTTTGGTTCCCCTTCCTTTGGCCTCATCTAGTGCATCATCCATGGATTCTGGATCCAACTCCAGAATTGATCTCACACCCACAAGGGTTGACTCATCCGAACACCTCCATCCTCAAGCTGACACTTTGTTTCTCTACTTCCGGTAATCGCAAGGCAGAATAACCTTGCCTCCCCAGTGCGTAATATCCTTTTGGCTTCACATAAACCATCCACCTGGAAAATCTGTCTCAGCAAGTGGAAGAGGTTCTTTTTTTGGTCCCAACAAAGACAACTAGATGCTTGCTCAGCTTTTGTTAGTGTAGTTTTGGATTGTCTATAAAGTCTTCATTCAAGAGCAGCAGCCTCAACCATTCGAAGTACACTTGGCTGCTATCTCAAGCTTCCATAATGGTTTTCAAGACTCCTTGCTAATCTTCCATCATCTCTGCAAAACTTTCTTAAAAGGGGTCTAGCATATTAGACCACCCTTCAGGGAACCTGTTGAACCTTGGAATCTAACACTAGTTCTACAATCCCTGACATGATCTCCCTTTGAGCCTGCTTCCACTTGGGACCTAAAGTTCATGTCTTGGAAATCACTATTTTTGGTAGTTGCACATCAGCCAGACACATTTCAGAGCTTCAGGCTTTGTGTATTACATGCCCTTACATGGTATTTCATAAAGACAGAGTATCACTCCGGACTAATCCATCCTTTCTGCCCAAGGTTATTTCAGACTTGACAACCAAATGATTGACCTACCAGTCTTCTTTCCCTACTACTCCAACAAAGGAGAATGCTGCCTTCATTTGCTGGATGTACATAGACGGTTATGTTTTTACCTGGACAGAGCTAAGTCATTATGTAAATCAGGCCAGTTATTTGTGTCCTCCTCAGGCCCGAAATTGGGAAATCCTGTCTCAAAAGCAACCTTGGCCAAGTGGTTGAGAAACTGTATATCCTTGATTTATCAGTGAAATAAAATTATTTTACCGTGAAAAGTCAGAGCACACTCCACCCGGTCAGTAGTAACTTCTGTTGCTTTTCATGCAAAGGCTTCATTGAATATTTGTGCAACTGCAACTTCGGCTTCCCCTTGTACCTTTATCACTCACTACAAATTGTTTTTGTCCTCCAGGGGAAGAGCTTCCTTTGGTTCAATGGTACTCAGGAATATCCTTCCATAAGAGCCTCCCAAAACTAAAGGTAGCTAGGGACTCTGTCCGATCAGTAAGGAATGAATGAAGATTAACAAGATCAGATAAGTTATGTTCTTACCATAACGATCCATCTGTGGTGTTCATCTTCATTCATTACGTCCCACCCATCTTTCCCCTACAGAGGCTCCTGGGAGATTGGATTGAGTCCTACTCCTTCTTAGTGTTTCTGCTCAGAGAAAGCTTCTGCTTTACTTATAATGGGCAAACTTGATCTGGGGTAACAGGGAGAAGGGCATTGTGGGTAAAAGCTTAGCTCAAGAGATTTTTTTGGCTGGCACGAGCTTGTTACAAGGCCAACTCGGTTCAGAGGATGGAACTGATTCCCCATCAATAATGAATGAATGGAGATGAACAACACCGATAAAATGTTATGGTAAGAACGTAACTTCTTTTTCTCTTAGGACGTACTTGGGGTCCTGCTGGAGGCCAGGAAATCCAATACCAGAAAACTGTACGCATCTTAGTGGCAGGTTGGTGTTTCACACGAAACCAGCATCTGCTATCAGTGGATATCTTCTTGTGTTATATCCTATTTGTGTAAATTGCTCAATGCTGGCTTGGCCTACTCTTCAGTGAATGCCCATATTTGGGCTAATTTCTGTCTCTTTCATTTCCCTGCTGTAAATACCGCATTTGCCCGGTTTTGCACACCAGGCAGCGCCGGTTAGCTAGGGTATAACTATTCCCGGCTCCACAAAGTCTCCTCTTCAATTTTTCCCTTGGAACTAGATAAACTTTCAACTTAAGCACTCAAGCCATTAATTTCTCAGCCCAGCACTTGCTCAAAACTCATAGCAAGCACTTATAAACTCTAGCACTAGACCCCCCCCCTCCCCATACTGTACAGAAGGACAAGGCTCTCTATTCAACCTTACCAGCCATTCAGTAAAACAGTTCACTGTACCTATCCAGGCATGTCCAAAGGACAGTTTCAGGCGTACTCTCCAGTCCAACTGGTGAATCTGTGCATTTTGAGGCAATGTTACAACTGCGTCATGTACACAGACAACCCACTCCTCCTACCACCAAACACAATACATGAGAGATGCAATTATACAGCCACACTGGAGGCTAAGCTCTCTTAACCCAAGGCTGGATCAGACAGTCAAGAGAAGAATGGAAATACTTGCATCACACCACCAGTCTCACAAAGACCCATTAAACTAGCACTGGCAAAAAACACACATAAATACACGAAAACATGCTCGGAGGCTCTAAATAAAAATCTGCAAAAGCAACAGAGACCTCCAAAGCAGACATCCAAGCAACCTCCACTCCCCCAACACAAGTTATGAAACATATACTTCACAAAACCAGTGTGCCATGCAATCACAGCTCTTAAGGCAAAATAACATACCCAACATACTAGTAATAGCCACATAACACAAGCACTCAGGTCACTCCAGAACAAGTACAAATATGACTCTGTCATTGTACATATTGGTGTGAATGACCTGAGCTGTACCTCCCTGGACTGCATGAAGAGACATGGAAGAGCTCTCTGATCTTGTAGCCCAGGCCGGTATGACCCTGAGTAGCATCCTGCCCTTACCAAGAATGATACCACAGTATAAAGAAAAATTATCAATTTCAACAATTGGCTAAGTTTGTGGTGTCATTCAAAGGGGATCCGGTGTCTGTCCGCCTGGGATGACATGCTCGACAAGCCACGCTGCTTCGCTAGAGACTGCTTACACCTGTCACCCTTAGGCTTTCGAATACTGGCCAAGGCTCTTGCCACTTCCATAGTACCTTTTTTAGGCAAGGCTCAAAAGACAAACCCACCGCCATAAATAGCACAATTAACAAAAAACTGAGGGTAATGCTACTCACTGCCACAAGTCTAAGCCTCAAAATGCACACATTCGAGGCACTCCTCAGTATGGAGAAAATCGATATATGTGCAGTAACAGAAACCTGGTTTAAGGCTGCAGAGAGCACCTCAGCACTTCCAGGCTACAACTCATACCATACATTTCGGCCACAGAACCCGGACTGAAATACAAAAGGCGGGAGCGTATCCATATTCATCAAGGATACCCACACCTCCAGGTTAGTGGCACAGCACGATGCTTCAGAGATCCACGTGCAACTAACAACGGGCAAAACTGCAGTTCAAATTGTAGCTTGCTACAGAGATCACCCACCATGTCCCAGGACCCCCATTCCGCATTTCTGGAAACACTGGAAAATATAAAGGTCCTACCAAACACCCTAATATTGGGTGATTTCAATTACCCAAACATTAATTGGGAGAACTAATCAAGTACTAACTCCCTTGCTCAACATTTCCTAGAATTTATAAACTCAAACGCCCTGGATCAACTGGTCAACACTCCCACCAGAAGTGGCAACATATTGGACCTGGTCATCAACATGGGCGACCAGTGCTCTACACCGGAGGTCAACCCCTCACTGGTTAGATCTGACCATAAACAAATCACTTTGGATATCCACATTCCGCCCCCACCCCTGGACAAGGAAACCACCGTGATAAACTTTTCCAAAGAAAACTTCACGTTACTTAAGACCAAGGTGGAAAGTTTCAAAGCCCCCATGCTAAAGGATAACATTGTCCAAGCTGCAAAATCCTTTAATGCATTCTACAGGCACCTACAAGAATGCATGGAACCTGCTATCCCAAGCAAAACCAAGACTCACTCCTCCAAGAAAAGGAAACCAGTCTGGTGGACCCCTGCCATAAACAAGCTATACAATTGAAGGAGGAAACTAGTACAGCAAAGAGTAAAATCCCAGGAAGGGAAGACATAACTGATCAGTATCCGCAAGAAACTACGATCCCTCATAAAATCATCCAAGGTGAGTTTCAAAAGAAAAATTGCCAAGGACTCCAAAGATAACCACAAGGCATTCTTTAGCTATGTCAAGAATCTAAGTGGCAATGCTCAGATCTGCTCGGAGTTGGTGCAAAATGGTACAAAATACACTGAACCGACTGATATTGCCAACATCCTGGCAGACAGGTTCAGTGCAAACTTCACCCCCAAAAGGGCCCATCTACATACCAGAGGAATGTAGAGCTCCTGAAATCAGACACTCAGGTTAAAACAGCTCTCTCCAAAGCCAAAAACACAGCATCACTGGGACTGGACGGAGTTCCAGACTGCGTCCTGCACAAGCTCAAAGATGAACTAACCCCTCACCTAAACACACTGTTCAAACTCAGCCTCTCCACAGGTTACGTACCCATAGAGTGGTGCACAGCAACGATTATGCTCCACAAAGGTGGAGCCACGGCATACTCCAGGAACTATCGCTCTATAAGCCTGACTAGCTTGGTCTGCAAGGCTATGGAGTGCATCATCATGGAACTCATTAACAAAGATATTGGGAACCTCCAAACACTGGACCCTACCAAGTTCGGCTTTAAGGGCAGATCATGCCTCCTAAACCTGGTGGACTTCTTTGAGACAGTTACCAAGGCTATAGACGAGGGGAAAGGTGGTACACACAGCCTACCTAGACCTCGCAAAGGCCTTTGACACCATTCCCCATTCTGGTATTATAGACAAGCTCACCAGCCTGAACATAAACCCCTACGTCACAAGATGGGTTGCCAACTGGCTCACGGACAGAACCCACATGGTAAGACTTGTGGGAGCTAGGTCTGACTCTAAACCGGTTACAAGTGGCGTTCCCCAGGGCTCAGTCCTAGGACCCCTCCTGTTTGGCATATACTCAGAGGTACAGGCAAGCACAGGAGGACTATGGCTGACCAAGTTCGCAGATGACTGCAAACTAGGAGCTATAATTGACTCTCCGGCTGATACAGATATCCTCCAAAAGGTTCTCACTGAGATGGACACCTGGTGTCAAAATCATGGCCTCAAGCTAAATGCCAAAAAGTGCATAGTCATCCCCTTTGGAAAAAACAAAGTACCCACAAACTACCACATAGGTGGTAGTCCCCTAAATACGGAAGACATAAGGGATCTGGGGACCCAAGTAGATAGTAAACTCTCCTTTGATAATCACATTGCCAAAGTGGTTAGAAAATCTTTCTACGTGGCACACCTTATAACAAAAGGGTTCGCATCCAGATCAAAAGAGGTAATTGTGCCACTCTACTCATCGCTCATCAGACCCATCATAGAGTACAATGCCCCATTTGGGATGTACGTTACAAGACACCTGCTACAGCTGGAAAGACCACAGAAGTACCTCACCAAGAGGATCACTGGCCTCAAACAGATGCCCTATGCAGCTCGACTGAAGAAACTCCAGCTGTACTTGGTTGCATACCGCCTACTCAGAGGTGATCTCTGCCTGACATACAAGGCCATGTCCAACCCAGAACTGATCGACATGCTCCACCTAAAAAAAAAAAAGCTTATCCCCTCGAGCCACATGCTCTAGGGATCTAAACCTCACCACAACAAATAAATAGGACGTGCTGGAGGGATAGATTCCTGTCACAGAGACTTCCCATGTTTTGGAACAAGATTCCAATCTACATTAGGCAGAGCTCCTCGCTAACACTTTTCAAGAGAAACCTTGACAAGTGGATGGGAAACAAAGTTTACCCCAGGGATCACTTCAGTGGCTCTGCTGGACAGAGGCACAGGGAACTAATCTAAGGGGGCGGCGAAAGCCAACACATTCTGGCTAGGCTTATAAATGCCTTCGGGCAGATAGCCTAGTAAATACCTATGAACCTATATGTCAGCTGTCTCTGTCTGTCTGACTCTACCCCCCCCCCCCGTAGCAAGCAGATGTGAAACTAAACTGTTTCTTAAAGGTGTCCTTCACATTAGACCTCCAAGGAAACGTATCCTCCTCCCTGGGATCTTAAGTCATTCACTCTGGAGCAGCTCAGAAAATGCTGCCTGCTTACTTTCACCATAGGAACAACAGTGCAGCCTGATCTTATTTTCAGAAAATCCAGTTGTAATACCATACAGAAAACCAATATTCATAACTCTTTAACCATAACAGCTAGACTAAAAATGTAAATGCGAAAGTTGTTAAGCAGATGCTGACCTTTTCAACAGTGCAAATGTTGATAGTGCGTATCTGTCATTATTAAATATTTGCCAAGGAATGCTGATATTATGCATATTTTTTACCTTTTTGATAAAACAAATCACAATATCTCAGTGAGTGTACCATGTAGACCCATACAATTTATAATTAATTTATTGGTCTGAATGTCAGCTTTAAAATGATACCTTAACCATGTGTTCTTCGTGTTTCACTGATGTTCTTCGTGTTTCCCTGTTGCAGTCATTACATTTAGGTAATCTGCTGTCAGGTTGCCCTCAGTTGGCCTGAATTCCAAAGTCTTGGGTCCTGCGTCGGTTGCTGTCTCCTCTTCCATGACGTCAGGGCATCAGGGGTATAAAACATGCAGCCGACACCATTTTCTTTAGTCTTTCTTGCCACGTGGTGACCGAAGCAGAAGCCTGTCGGCCGACTACTGAAATATTCGCGTTCGAGTTTCAGAACCGAAGTCTTCAATAAAAGCCAAGTACCCCGTTGGGGAAACTTTTTTCTTGCTTTTTACCGATGTCAGAAAAAGTTAATTGTATTACTTGTGGGAAGCAAATATCTCATAAGGATTTCCATTTATACTGTATTTCTTGCCTAGGCCCTGACCACAACGTGCCTGGCTCAGTTTTGTGCTAGATTTAACAAAAGCACTATTAAGCATAGGTACATTTTTGCATCTAAGTATTCTGGAAACAGATTTAGCTACCCAGAGATGTCAGATAGCAATCCGACTACCGGAGTGCATAAAAAATGCAAAGAAAAGGACAGAGAAAGGCAGTAGAGATCCAAAACAGACGACGAAGCTTCTCCTAATCCAGTCGCCGGTTTGCCGGTACTCAGTGAGGCACTTTCGCAGCCCCTGATACCCGCTATCTTTGAGTCGCAGGCCTCTACCGACACCCATGTGGAGTCGGGCATGCCGTAAGATACTGAAGGTATTGGACCGACGGATATATCTCCCTCAGATAGGTCCAGAGCTGCTGAGCAGGCACCGGCTTCTGAGGGTGTATTCAGACCTCAACATTTTTACATCAAACCGAAAGCTGCAAAACCAAAGGCAAAGACACCTTCTAAAACTACAAAAACAGACTCATGAGCCACGTGCACAGGCCTCTATGCCTAAAAAACAGATCAAAATGGCTGAAGACCTTATTACCTTGATCAGGGGTACCCATCCCCCTCCAGATAAGAGGCCATGGCAAGACACTGACTATGAATCTTCAGATCAGGTTTCTATTTCTTCTGATTCCTCTTCTGATTAGGAGTTATCTTTACCTCCCTATGAGGATTCTGATGCTGAGGAGTCTTTTCCATCTGCATCTCCTCCTGAGGATTATTCATTTGGAGAAACCTTGCATACTTTGAGGGAACATTTTCACTGGGAGAGTCAAGACTTCTCAGAATCAAAAAGAGGCTCAGGGATTTCCTCCTCCTCCCTCAGCACAAGCCTTTAGCCATTCCCCCTGTGTTAGACATTGTGGATGATGTTTTTTCAGTGTCAAGCTTGACCTCTGACTCTTTACCTACTGCTCCCAGTAAGCCTGACAGGTATTACAGGGTCTCTGACTCTCATAAATTTTTATTTAGAAACCCTGCTGCTGATCCTGAAACTGTTTCACAGGGTCCTAAGGGAGTTAAGGCCTCAACAGCAAAATACCTTACCCCCTCTGACAGAGATTCCAGGGCGCTGGCCAGATGGGGGAAAAAGTTTTATACATCTACAACCTTGGCAATCAGGGCCTTAAACTGTCAATTTCATATGCTTAAGTACCAACAAAATGTTATGGGATTGCTGAAACAGAAAATGATGTTGATTTCAGAATGTGCAGAAAATAAGGAATTGCAGGAATTATTGCATGCAGCTGAACAAGTTGGAAAGCATACTTTGCAAAGTGGTTTTGATTCTTTAGAGGCCTCCTGCAGGGCCGCAGTTACTGGATCTGTGATTAGGAGGCATGCTTGATTAAAGGAACAAAATTTGCCTGATCATGTTAAAGCTAAATTACTAGATGCACCTTTACAGCATGATTGTCTTTTTGGTATTAAGGCAGAAGAGGTTTTAAAGAAAATGGAAGACAAAGCTAAGTCTATGCAAACTGTTAGATTTCTTACAAGTGCAGCCACCTAGATTCAGAAGAAACTGGACTACCAAAAATTGGTCCTTTCCTGCGTTGGAGCTCAAAGGGGCAAATCCAGACGCCCTAAGGGTTTCAGTTACCAGCCTCGACTCATACAGGTCAAAGCAATGGGGTGCATCCACCTCCAAATCAGGAGATAAAGCGCAAACCTACAGAAAGCAATCCCAATGACTTCCCTCTGCCTACACCAAGCACTTATCTTTTGGCAGCACCCATAGGGGGAAAATTAGCACTTTTTGCTCAAAATTGGCAGTTAATAACCCAGGACAAGTGAGTACTGAGCATCGTATCACAGGAATACAGATTCCATTTCCACACTCTGCCAATGACAAATGGTTGGCCAGACCTGCCAAAAAAACAGTGGGCAGAGGCACAGAAACAGGTTATGTCCTTCATGGATATGGGGGCCATTCAGATGGTACCAGAACAGGAAAAAGGACAAGGTTTTTAATCAAGACTGTTCTTGGTACCCAGAAAGGACAAGGCTTGGCGACCAATACTGGATTTATCAATTTTGAACACATACCTGGACATTCCAAAATTCAAAATGCTCACTTTGCAACAGCTTCTGCCCATGCTGGGCAAGAATGCTTGGCTGGTGACTTTAGACTTGAGGGGCATACCTGCATGTCCCAATAAGACAGTCGTGCAGAAGATACCTCAGATTCAAGGCTGGCTTACTGCATTACCAATTCTCTGCACTGCTCTTTGGCTTCTCTACTTCGCCCACGGTCTTTAGAAAGTGCCTAGCACCAGTAATTGCATTTTGCAGACGAAGTATTCAAATATATCCTTACTTGGATGACTGTCTCATTCAAGCAGAGAACAAGGACACACTTCTATGACACCTGGCGTTTGTGAAAAGGCTTCTAGCATGCCTAGGGTACACAACAAATGAAGAGATCACAACTGGTACCCTTTTAAAAGATAACATTCCTGGGTGCAAGCTTGCATACAACTGCCCAGATGGCTTACCTCACGCCAGACAAACAAAGGCAACTGACTACTTACTTCAAACTGATGGCAACAAAAACCCAGTCTTCTGCAAGACAAATTCTGCAGGCTCTGGGCTTCATGGCATCCTGCATCCTACTAATTCCATATGCAAGACTGCATATGAGGAAACTGCAGTGGTACCTAAAAAGTTTATGCAGTCAGATTCACACAGTCAGGAAACAATGATTTCTCTCATCCCCTGCCTGCAACAGGAGTTTTTATGGTGGGCAAAGGCCTGTCACCAGAACATGGGACGGCCCTTCACTCTACCCCCTGCTAGCCAAATCTTAACAACAGACTCATCAGATTATGCCTGGGGGGCCCACATGGCAGGAGGATGCATTCAGGGCATATGGGCACCAAACCAAATGCATCTGCATATCAACCAGAAAGAGATGCTAGCCGTTTAAAATGCCCTAACAGCATTCAAGGACATACTTCATCCAGGTCAACTACTGATAAGGATGGACAACACCACAGTCATGTGGTATATAAACGAGCAAGGGGGCACACACACATACCCCCTTTGCAGATTAGCCATGGCACTGTGGGACACAGCTTTGACCTTCCAGATAAATCTTCAAGCTCAATTCCTGCCAGGAAAACAGAGCACTCTGGCAGACGATATAAGCAGAAACCTTATGGATCCTCACGAGTGGAAACTAAATCCACAAGTATTCAGCATAACAGAGAAATGGGGGAGCCTCGATATAGATCTATTTGCATCTTCTCAAAATTATCAACTGAAAAGAATCTGTACAAGGACTTGTCACAGACAAGCATGGAAAGTGGACACCCTATCTTTCAGTTGGAAAAACCTGTTAGTTTACGCCTTTCCTCCTGTGCCTCTTTTACCCCAAGGTCCTCCTAAAAGTCAGACAAGAGAAGCCAAAGATATTAATTGCCCCGGACTGACCCCGCCAATACTGGTACCCAATCCTAAGGAACTTGTCTCAATACCCAGCTTGGACCTTGCCTCAGACCACAGCTACTGTCCCAGCAAAACAATCCGATCCTGCACAATCAACTACAGACTCTGAACCTGGCAGCATGGCTAATCATGTAATCATACCAACGACACCGCTCAGTAAAGCTGTGATGGATGTCATTTTGGAAGCCAGAAGGCGTAGTACTACAAAATCTTATGCTGACAAATGGAAGAGATTTTGTGCTTGGAATCGAGCACAAGGAACTGATGCAGCAGAACCACATACTCCTCAGATATTACAATACTTAACTGAGATGCTTGACAAAGGCCTACCTTTCTCATCAATCAAAATGCATGCCTCTGCCATTTCGGCTCATTACAATACAGAGCCTACCAATCTTTTCTCATCCCTTACTAAAGCAGTTTCTTAGAGGAGCCAAAAACCTAAGGCCTCCTAGAAGATCACCATTACCTGCATGGGACCTCAATTATGTGTTGGAAAAGCTCACCCTGCATCCATTTGAACCAGCCGCTACTGCTGATATAAAGTTCTTATCATGGAAGACAGCCCTGCTACTAACAATTGCTTCAGCAAGAAGGGTTTCAGAGCTACAGGCCCCCATGGCTGTAGAGCCTTTTATCATGTTTTACCCAGACTGGGCGTCTCTAAGGACAAATCCTACTTTTATGCCTAAGGTGGTTTCCAATGTGGCTCTTAAGCAAACAATTCATCTGCCAAATTTTTATCCAAATCCACAGAACAAAGGGGAGATAATTCTGCATTCCTTGGACATACACAGCTAAGATTCTACTTGAGCAGGACAAAATCTCTAAGAAAAACTGAGCAATTACTGGTGTCATATGCTGCAGGATCAGAAGTAAAGGCGATCTCAAAGCAGACAATTTCAAAGTGGATAAGCCACTGCATCTGTTTCTGCTACTCACACCATGGTGAACCTGCGCCCAAGGGCGTTAGGTCTCATTCCACCAGAGCTGAAGCTACTTCAGCAGCTTTTCTCAGAGGGGTACCAACCAAAGACATTCTAGAGGCTGCTACTTGGAGTTCTGTTCACACCTTTACAAAGCATTACCATTTGCCTCTCTACTCTAAGTCCAGGGCAGGCTTTGCCACTGGGTGCTGCAGGGCCTTATAGCCGTACCTAATGCTGTTTAGCTCCAGCCTCCCAACCATAGCTTTGGGATTCTACGTAAATGTAATGACTGCAACAGTGAAACACGAACATAATACAGTTGTGTACACTTACCATAAATGTAGATGTTCGGGTGTATTCACTGTTGCAGTCCAGGTTACCCTCCCTCCATCCCCCTGTCATTCTACAATTTATCTTCCCTTCTCTATCTTCTACAGCCTATGTGGTGTATTTGCTTGTAGATGAAGGTAAAGTTTTTATTGATGCATGTATATAGATTTATATATATAATATTGCTACCTTTTTGGGGGCACCTGACATCGGGGGCAAGAAAAACTAAAGAAAATGGCGTCTGCTGCATGTTTTCTACCACTGACGACCTGACGTCATGGAAGAGGAGACAGCAACCGACGCAGGACCCAAGACTTTGGAATTCAGGCCGACTGAGGGCAACCTGCCAGCAGATTACCCAAATGTAATGACTGCAACAGTGAATACACTCGAACATCTACATTTATGGTAAGTGTACACAACTTGTACCTTGCAGTCATCACATTTGGGTTATCTTGCCAGGGGTAGCCCTCAGTTGGCCCGAATACCAGAGGCTTAATATTTCTGCGTCGGTTGCTGTCGCTCCAGGACTGACATCAATTTATCAGTGGTATAAAATCAGGCAGCTGACGCCATTACATCAGTCTTTCTTGCCGAGGAGCCCGAAGCAGAAGCAGTTCACATGAGTGCCGGTCGGCCGCTGAGTTAAGTACCCCGTTGTGGATCCTTTTTTCGTGCTCTAACTGATATCAGAAAAAGTTAACAGTTGTCTCGCATGTGGAAAGCAAATACTACACCGAGGCTTCCATTTTTACTGTGTCATCTGATTAGGCCCAGACCTCGACGTCCCTCACTGGTACTTTTGTGCTTTGTTCAACCCCAGAACTGTGTCTCATTGGGCCATTATTGTAGCTAGATATTTTCGCTACCTCAAATTCTGATATGGCTTTGGTAAGCCATCCAACTACCGATCTTTCAAAAAAAACATAAGGATAAAGACAGAGACAGACCGCAGAGGTCCAAAACTGCCGATTATGCTTCTGTTAAGCTAGTCACCACTTCACCGTTCCTCAGTGAGGTGCTTTCATGCAGCCCCTGATGCCCGTTCTGTGGATTCACAGGCTGCTACTGAGACTCTTTCGGAGTCCGGTATGCCGTGAGACTCTCTGACTTGGAATCCTGGGGATGTCTCTACCTTGGATGGGTCCAGAGCCGCTGAGCAGGCACCGGCTTCTGAGGAGGTACTTCGCAGTACTGACACTCATCATGAACTAACTACTTTTTTTTGCTTCTTCAGTTCTTTCTAAAACTACTGAGTTTCTAAGGCCCAGGGTACGAGCTACGCTCAAAAGCTGACGACCCAAGCTCTCAGGCGTCTGCTTCCTTGCCTCAATCTCAAATGCTTAAAATGGTGGAAGACCTCATTATGCTTATTAGGGGAAGCCAGGCTACACCTTCCAAAAGAATGAGACTTTTCCCCAGTAGTTTTATCTGAACAGGAGTCTGATGACTCTGATGCTTCTGAATATGAAGACATGCAACCCCTCTCTGCTTATGAGGATTTTGATGCAGAGGAATCCATTCCTTCTGCCTGTCTACCCAAGGATTTTTCTATTGGTGAAACCCTTCATACCTGAAGGGAGCATTTCCAATGGGAATGTCAGGTCTACCCTCATTCAAAAAAGAGACTCAGGGAATTCTTAGATTTACCACAGCACAGACCTTTGGCCATTCCTCCTGCCCTGAATGTTGATGTTTTTAAGGGATCTAGTTTGAATCCTGACACCTTTCCTCTTGCTCCCAGGAAACCTGTACAACAGAGTCCCTGACTCCCTCAAATTTCTTTTTAAAAATGCTAATGCTGACTCAGAGGTCATCTCTCAAGGACCTAAAGGAATACAAGCAACCTCAGTTTAAGAATCCCACCCCCTCAGAAAAGGATTCCAGAGCTTTAGACAGATGGGGTAAAAATGTATACACCTGTGCTACTCTTGCTATTAGAGCACTAAATTGTCAGTTCCACATGGTGAAATAGCAGCATACCATGGAACACCTCCAACAAAAAATATCTTCCTTTCTTGCTTGTGCAGAAAATAAAGAATTACAAGAGCTTATGCGTTCTGCAAGCCAAGTAAATAAACACAACTTTCAATGTTTTGACACCCTAGAAGCATCTTGCAGGGCAGCAGTCACTGGTTCTGTCTTTAGAAGGCATGCTTGGCTTAAGGAACAGACCTTGGCAGACCATGTCAAATCAAAATTATTGGACGCACCATTGAAGAAAGACAATTTGTTTGGCACCAAGACAGAAGAGGTCTTAAACAAATGGAAGAAAAAGCTAAATCTATGCAGATAGTTAAAGATTTTTTTTACAGTCCTGCCACCGAGGTTCAGTAAGCATTGCCCCTCCAAGCACTGGTCCTTTCTGTCCCCCTCCAGGCCAGCTCAGCCCAGACCCAGGAGAAGCAGAACCCCCAAGACATCAGCCCCAGGGAATACAGAGATCTAAGCAATGGAGTTCTTCCTCTTCAAAAACAGGGAGTGCAAAGTCACCCCCTTATGGTAAGAACTCTCAATGACTTTACACCTCCACTCTTTACCTCTGCCCACCTGCTTGTTCCCGTAGGAGGAAAACTCTTCTTCCATGCAAACAACTGGGCCTCTGTTACCGACTGATGGGTCCTCAACATAGTGTCTCAGGGATACAAATTATATTTCCACACTCTGCCAACCCCAAAAGGGTTCCCAGATCTTCCTCCAAACTAGTGGGCAGAGGCCAAAAAAACAAGTCCTCTCCCTGCTCTCCATGAGTGCAGTACAGCAAGTACCTGCAGACCAGATAGGCTAAGGGTTTTATTCCAGACTCTTCCTGGTACCCAGGAAAAGAGGGCACCTGGGGGCCCAATCCTCTATCTATCCATTCTAAACACCTTTCTGTTGATAACAAAATTCAAAATGCTCACCCTCCAGCAGCTTCTTCCTATGCTTTCCAAGGATGCTTGGTTAGCCACCATAGACCTAAAAGAGGCCTACCTACACATTCCAGTCACGGAATCTTGCAGGAAATATCTACGTTTCAGGGCAGGATGTATGCACTTTCAGTTCTCTGCGCTCCCCTTTGGCTTATCCACATTTACCCGTACTTAGACGACTGCCTGATCCAGGCAGTCAGGAAAAGCTGTTAAAGCACCTGACCTACTGACCTCCCTAGGGTATACTATCAATGAAAAGAAATTAAAACTAGTGCCCACACAAAAAAATTGTATTCCTGGGAGCAAGCCTGGATACAGCACCCCAGATGGCATTCCTTACTCCAGAAAAACAAGCCTACCTGACAGACTACTACTCTCAGCTAGCCACCAGGACCCAGTTATCCACAAGGAAAATCCTGCAAGCTGTAGGGTTCATGGCCTCCTGCATTCTACTCATTCCATATGCCAGACTGCATATGAGGAAAGTACAGTGGTACCTAAAAAACCTTTGGTGTCAACACTCTTTAGACATGGAAACTATCATTCCAGTGATACCTTGTCTAAGAAAAGATTTTCTTTGGTGGGCAGCAGCATGCAGCCACAACAATGGACTTCCCTTCTCACAAACTAAGCTGCCCAGACCCTCACCACAGACTCATCAGACTATGCCTGGGATGCACACATGGACGGCACATGCATTCAGGGCCATTGGAGCCCAAATCAAATACATCTGCACATCAACCAAAAAGAGATGATCAAAACAGGCAAACACCACAGTGATGTGATACATCAACAATAAGGGAGAGGGGTCTCTCTCTTATCCTCTCGGCAGGCTCGCCATGACACTTTGGCACACTGCCTCAGCCATGCAACTACACCTGCTAGCACAATTCCTAACAGGCTCCCTAAACCCTCAGACATATGTATTTATTTATATTTATTGACCGGGAGTGTCCGACTGGACATAGGTCCATTTTCAGCGGAGGCCCGGGGAGAAAAGCTCCACAGTTAAAGTAAACAGTAGTTACATTGGATTACATAGCGATTAACAATTTACATAGCAATTACTTACAACATATTTACAGATGAAGAACATAGTACATCAGTAGACAACTAGAATCTTTATCTGTGAAGTACATAACAGACATTAACAAATGTTAAAATAAGAAGTTCCTGCTGTATAAGTACTAGGCTTATGAGCATCTGAGCTTGCTATAATCAAGGTAGTTAGTGGAGTGGAAAGGAAGGTAGTGGTTGGATGGGGTGGGTGATATTCGAGTGGGAGTTGCAAGGACATAGCCAGCATGTTTTTAGGTGAGCTTTTAGTAAAGTTTTGAAGTGGGTGAATGATGGTATGGAGGTAATTGTGGGTGGGAAGTGTTCCATAATTTGGCTATGGTGCAAGAGAATAGTGCTTCACCAGCAGAGTTATTGGCTTTAGTGATCTGCAAGTGATTTTTGTTGCTGGATCTTAGTGGTCTGGTGGTGCGATAGGGCTGGAGTAGATTCTGGAGGGATGGGACATTTAGTGGATGGTTTACTAGTTTAATGGGCGAGTGAGAGTTGATACCATTGAAGGAGGTGAGGGAGTTCAAGCCAGCCCAGTTGAAGTGAGAGACAGTGGTGACTACAGTAGGATGCCCTTGTGGCGAATTTGGCAATTTTGTTGTAGCAGGTCTCTAGCTTGTTTAGATCGCATTGCCTTAGGTTGGTATATATTGGAGAGGCATAAAGTAGGGTGGAGATAAGGTGGGAATTTGCTATTGAAATCTTTGCTGCTTTGGTGAGAAATTGCTTATTTCTTTATAACGCTCCTAGATTTTTGTGGATTTTTTTTATGGTCATGGATATGTGAATGTCAAATTTTATTTTGTCTGTTTCCACTCCTAGCAATTTGGTGTGTTCAATTGGGTATATAGTGGTGTCTTTTGCTGTGATGTTAGTGAGAGGAGTTTTGAGTATGTTTGGTGGGTTGGAAGATGTAGTTTAGTTTTGTTTGGGTTGAGTATTAATTGGGCATCGGATAACCAAATTTCAACAGACGAAAAGGCTTCCTGTGTGACTTTTTGCAGTTTGGGTAGGGACTGGGCTGAGCAGATGATGGTAGAGTCATCTGCGTATTGTATGAGTGTGCCATTTGTGGTGGCAGAGGCTAGATTATTTGTGAAAACAGAGAAGAGTAGGGGTCCAAGGATGGATCCTTGGGAACCCCTATGGAGACAGGTAGTTGGGGAGATGTGTCATTCTGCCATACAACGGATTGTTGGCGGTCAGACAGGTAACTCTGAAACCAGTTGATGACTGATTGTGAGAAGGGTAGGTTATTGAGGACAGAGATAAGTTGTTTGTGTGGGACCATGTCAAATGCTTTAGATAGGTCTAGGAAAGTAGCAGAGGAGAGATAGCCATTGTTTTTATGCTGAAGGATAGTGTTAGTAAAGGAGAGTAAGGCAGTGGTGGTGCTATGGTTTGGTCAGAAACCCTGCTGAGTATTGGAAAGGAGGTTGTTAGTAAGGAGGGTAGTCTGAGACCTGAGAGTGTATGCATATCTCTAGTATTATGGAGAGTGGAGAGAGAGAATAGCTATGGGGCGGTAATTGGTTAGTTCCGTGGAGGGTCCGCCTTTGTGGAGGGGAAATTATATGTGATACTTTCCACAGTGTGGGAACATAACTTTGACAGAGATTGGTTAATCAAGATGGATACTGGGTACGCCAGAGCATCAGCTGCGATTTGTAGGTATTCACTTGGGAGGTTGTCTGCTGCTAATTTGGTGGGTTTAAGTTTAGTTAAGAGTTTTTTTATGTTGGAGGTAGGTACAGGAGAAAGAGAAGGCAGTGAGGAAATTAGTAGCTGAAGGTGTGGGTTGGAGGGGAGGGGGATTGTGGTGTTTAGCTAGTGATAGTATGGTTTGTGTGAAGTGTGTTGAATGAGGTAGCAATATTTTCTGAGGCGTGAGGGATGTTAGGAGGAGGGGTACTGACTTTACCTGTGTGGAGGATGGAGTTTATGGAGGACCAGAATTGTTTGGGGCTGTGTTCGGAGGAGTCTAAGGCAGTCTGGTAGTATTGGAATTTGTCATGTTTTATTAGATTTTTGACTCTATTGCGTAGTTCTAGGAATTTGTCTAGTTGAGGGGGTCTTGGTTTTGCGCCAGTGCTCCCAGGCTTTATCCCTGTTTTTCATTTCTGACTTAGAGGTTTTCTGTAACCACGGGGAGGGTTGTGCTTTGATTCTGGAAAGTCTTATGGGGGCATGGTAATTAAGGATGCTCAGGAAGGTAGTATTAAAAAATTCAGCTGCGTCATCAAAACTGAGGTACTTTAGAGGATCCATTGCATTCTTTGAGGGATGAGATGAATGTGAGTGGGTTAAAGTTTATTTTTTTTTACGTATCTGACAGTAGACTACAGTTTTAGCTTGGTATAGGTATTTTTTCAGTCAGAATGTTTGGGAGTGATCATTGAGGCTATCTGATAAGCAGCCTGTTATATATGACTGGGGGCTCTTACTGACTAGTATCCAGTCCAGGGTAGTGTGCTTGTTGGTTGGCCAAATCAGTGGGCAGAGGCTCAAAAACAAGTTCTCTCTCTCTTTTAAGCATCAGGGCTATTCAATCTGTCCCAGAAAAAGAATGGGGACAAGGTTTTTGCTCAAGACTTTTTCTGGTATCCAGAAAAGGCAATTCCTGGCATCTTATCCTGGACCTGTCTATCCTAAGCAGATTTTTGGTAATCCCAAAATTCAAGATGCTAACTCTTAATCAGCTGCTTCATATGCTAGGCAAAGATGCCTGGTTGGCAACACTGGATTTAAAGGAAACCTACCTGCACATCCCAATAAAGGAATCTTGCAGAAGATACCTACACTTCAAAGCAGGCTACATGCACTATCAGATCTGAAGTAGTTACTTCATTTGTTCTGCAACCTGTGGGTCTCTGATCCGACCTCGGATCCGACCGGCAGCTTTCCAAGCTTCAAGATCCGAGCTCCTAGCTCCTCCCCTCTACCCATAAACCCCTGTCACCACCACACTACCTCAGATCGTTTTTGCCGCGGCTTGATCACAAGCAACTTGAGAAGAACTCCTGAGCTTTAGTAGCAAGGGAAGTAATTTTTTTCTTAAATTTTCGACAATTTATAAGTGTATGTGTTGAGAGAGCGTTTCTCTGCCCTTTTTTATTTTTGGGATTGGCACTTTGGTTTAGTTAACCCTCCCCTAGGTGTTTGGGCGTGTGAGTGCGTGTGTTGAAAAAATGGCCGAAGGCCATAAGGCTTTTTTTTTCTAAGTGCAGTGGGTGTGGCCATAAGCTTTCCCCAGCTGATGGCCACACTCAGTGCGTTATATGCCTGGGGGTTGCCCATTTGTCTTCAGACTGCCAGGTTTGCGCAGCCTTCAACCCCCGGGCTGTGAGGGACAGGAGGAACAGGCTTATTCTGGCGGGATTGCTTCCCCCGGAGGAGGCCTCTTCCTCCTCCTCCCTCTAAGGTGCAGGCTACCCGGGTAGTTTCGGCACTCTTGGCTCCCTCGACTCAGGCTGGGACTCAACCTCCCACTGTTGCCTTGAGTACGAGGGAAGTTCAGTCTTCTAAGGAAAAGCACAGGGAGAAGCACCGACATAAGAGGCGAGCCGAGCCTCATCCCTCAGCTCCGCCATCGAAGACTGCTAAATCGCCCCCGAGGGTGTCCAGACCTTCTCCTTCTCGGCTCTGATCCCTTTCCTTCTCGTCGGAGGAGGAGCTCTGATCACCCTCGAGGTCGTCGAGGCGGCCTTCCAGGCACGCCTCTACGACCTCCTCTAGATCTACTAGGTCTCTCTCAGACGCCGATATGGACAGGATGATGCGTCTGTTTCTGCAGACCCAAATGCAGAATGGGGGTGCTCTTGACTCCTCCCCCCCCCCACAGGGGGGGGGGAGTGCAGCTTCAATATTTGCCCCGATTTCTCCTTCAACCCGGATCCGGGTTTTGGAGTCTTCGGATCCAGGCCCTTTCGGGGCTGGGGTTTTGCCGGCGCTGGTGGCCCAAGCCTTCTCGATGCCAACCATGCTCTCGAGTATCTCGGATCAGAGTTCTCGGGGCCGTGGGCCGGGCGTCGGATCCGTGGGAGCGGGTGCCTCTTCGGCGCCTCCTATGTCAGAGAGCACCTCCCTCTCTGATCCGACGGCTTCGGCTCTGACTCCGATCCCTACCTCGGAGCCGAGGAGACTGCTCTCGGGGCCGGAAGAGAGTAGTTCTCCCTCTGCGTTCGAGGTAGTGGAGAGGGTACTGTCGAGGTCTTCCAGGTCCCCGACTCGGGCTTTGGATCCTTCCGCTCCCTCACTGCATACGGGTCTACCCTCCATCATCCTTCCATCGGGACAGCCTGCTCAGACCCTCCAGTTGGTTCCCTCGGAGGAACAAGAGGCCGTTGACGAGCCCTCTTCTGATAGTCCCACAGAAGAGGTGCCTCGTAAACGGACGTGTAAAAGGAGGCACATGGACTCCCCCCGAGTCCGTCACCACAGATACAGACTTAGAGGAAAGGGAAGGTTCCCCAAGGTCACCCCCCGAGGATGTCTCCTTTGGAGACATCATGGAAATGGTGCGTATTAGGGGGGTGACTGCCCCAAAACCTTCCTCTGATGAGTCCGTATTTCTGGAGGCATTTGAAGCGGGCCCATCTACCTCCTGGGTGTCCCCACCGGCAGATCCCCTGGTAGATCTCCTGACTACCAGGGCTTGGAAGGAGCCCGACACTGTGGAGCCTATCCCACACCAGCCAGATAAAATCTTTAACCCTCCTTCAGATAGGCAGGCTTGGGCTAAAGGGTCTCCAGTTGATGCCATGTTGGTGGCTGCTGCCACTAAGAGAGAACTCTCCCAGGAGAGCTCCACGGTCCACCCGCTGGACAAGGAGTCCCGGGCGCTGGACCATATAGGGAAGCGGACCTTTGCTTCAGCAACCTTCTCTGTGAGGGCGCTGAATTATATGGCGCATGTCATCAGGCTACAACGGGATTTGATCAAGGAATACACTGCAGCTCCACCAGAGTCCATGTCTGTCGAGGACAAAACCGTGTTTTCGACTCATATGGCCACTCTCAAGTCCATCTCAAATACCTCCATGCGACTACTGTCTTATGCTATGGAGGGAGCCGCAAGGGCCAGCGGGGCAGGTATTGTCTTGCGACGCCATGCCTGGCTCCGCCTTTGTAATTTCGCGGAACCTTTCAAGGCGTCCTTTCCGAACGCACCCTTTGACGGCTCTTCGCTTTTTGGCAAGACCGCACGCGATACACTAGTCCAAAGCGAGAAGGACAGGAAGATGCTGTCTGCTGTCGGGGTCCGCTTCTTGAGCCCCCAACGTTCCTTTTCAAGGAATCAGAGGGGGCAAAAGAAGCTGTGGTTCCATAAGTCTCAGCAATCCTATCCAGCTTTGGACTCCGTGCCCTCCAGAGGCAGAGGGGGGCAGGGGGGACGCCGGCCCAGAGGCAGAGGGGACCCGCTTAACTTCGGGTCTAGGGAGCCTTTCTCCGAGAGACCCGCGCAGCAGCCCTGAGGGCTTACCCGACTGTCCAGCTCTGGAGGCAGTCGGCGGGCGTTTAACGAAGCACTTGTCAATGTGGGAGTCCATCACAAACGATCGATGGGTGCTCCGAATTATATCCAGAGGCTTCAAAATTCCCTTCCTATTTCGTCCTCCCTCAGGTGGTCGTGTCCCCAATGTCCCACCCAATCAAAGAGAGGCGGAGACTGTAGATATTTCAAATTTGTTAGAAAAAAGAGCCATCCAGTGGGTCCCCCCAGACCAGTCCGGATCGGGCTACTACTCAAGGTTCTTTTTGGTGCCAAAAAAGACGGCGGACCTCATGCCCGTTCTAGACTTGTCCACCCTGAACATGTTTGTCCCCAAAGAAAAGTTCCGGATGGTCACTCTACAGTCTATTCTCCCCTTAATGCAGGAGAACGACTGGATGTGCTCGATAGACCTCAAGGACACGTACTACCACATTCTAATGGACAGACTGTCCAGGAGGTTCCTCCGCTTCCGGCTAGGGTCCTTCCTTTCGGACTCACCTCAGCCCCCAGCGTGTTCACCAAAGTCATGGCAGTGGTTTCGGCCCACCTGAGGCTTCAGGGCATAAGGGTCTTTCCGTACCTAGATGACTGGCTCCTCACAGCAACCAACAGGCATCAACAGGCATCAACTTTGTATCGCGAGGGACTATGTTCTGTCTCTTGCCGACAGTTTGGGCATTTTAGTCAACATACCGAAGTCTTTTCTTCTTCCTGTGCAAGCATTAGATTTCATAGGAGCGAGACTAGATCCCGATCTTCTCGGGCCTTCTTGACCTCGGACAGGCTGTCCAGCCTCTCACTCCAAGTTTTGGCTCTTCTTCGCACCAAAGCTCCGCCGGCGGAGTTAGTCCTGAGAGCACTAGGCTCGAAGGCAGCGGCTATCTGCCTCTCTCTCCATGCTCGCCTAAGGATGCGTATATTACAATGGACACTCCAAGTTCAATGGTCACTGTTACACCATCCATTGAATACTCCCATTCCCCTGAGCAGGGTTTGTAGGGAATCCCTCCTTTGGTGGCTTCACTCCCCAGAACTCAGGCAAGGGAGACCTTTTGTGCTTCCCCCTCCCCAGGCCACGTTAACCACGGATGCTTCTCACCTAGGGTGCGGGGGGGGGCATTGTTTGGGCAGAAACGTCCAAGGTATGTGGACCTTGTCGGAGACCGCCTTGCACATAAATGTTCTGGAGATGAGGGCGGTGCTTCTAGCGTTGCAGGCTCTCCAAGACCTTCTACCTCTAGGAACGATTGCAATACAGACAGACAATATGTCAGTGGTCTGGTATATAAACAAACAAGGGGGAACCAGATCCTACCCTCTTTGTCGAGAAGCCATGAGAGTTTGGGAATGGGCGATATCCACCAACCGCTTTCTGATAGCAACGCACATTCCGGAACGATCCAACATCCTGGCGGACAAATTGAGTTGAGTAATTCTCAGTCCTTACGAGTGGTCTCTCAATCCGAAAGGTGCGAAGGAGATTTTCCACAAGTGGGGTTGGCCTCGCTGCGATCTCTTTGCTACTCCCCAAAACACAAAATGCAACGAGTTCTTCGCAATTCTTCCCCTAGAAGGGGAGAGCCCCAGAGATGCTCTGATTCATGCTTGGTCTGCCGGTCTACTGTATGCTTATCCCCCCGCTTCCGCTCATGGCGAAGTTCATTCAGAAAGCCGCACAGTTGGGGAGCAAAATTATCCTCATAGCCCCATTCTGGCCTCGTCAAATCTGGTTTCCATACCTGTGGTCTCAGTCTCTCATCCCCTTTAATCCTGGATCCCATTCCAGATCTGATCTCGCACCCAACAGGGTGCCCAACACCGAACCTGGTAAACCTCAAGCTCGTGGCTTGGTTGATCCAGTTCCACTAATGGCAAGGACTCCCGGCATCTCGTCACCAGTGAAAACTATCCTGGTAGCGGCTCATAAACCGTCCACCAGAAAAATCTATAATAGCAAGTGGAAACGATTTTCTATCTGGGCTAACAGCCAGGGTCTCAACCCTTTTACTGTTCCGATTCCTACAGTCTTGGATTTTTTGTCCATGATGTTTCAACAAGGGGCCAGTGCATCAATGGTGAAAGTACAGTTGGCAGCAATATCCCATTTTCATGTGGGAGACTGATTAGGATCCCTAGCGTCTACAAAATTGTGTAAGACATTCTTGCGTGGCGTTTTCCTTCTCAAGCCACCTGTGAAATCCGTGACTCCCCCTTGGGACTTGACCTTTGTTCTGCAAGCCTTAACGAAACCTCCTTTTGAACCTGCAGCTTCTGTACCTCTTAAATTTCTGTCCTGGAAAGCAGCATTCTTGGTAGCCATAACTTCTGCTAAAAGGGTTTCAGAGCTCCAAGCTTTGTGCATGAAACCTCCCTACCTTATTTTTCACAATGACAGAGTGTCTCTCAGGACTTAACCCATCTTTTGGTAAAAAAAAAAAAAAAAAAAAGTGGCATCTGTGGCAAATATCAATCAGACTATCAATTTGCCAGTGTTTTTCAAGAATTTTCAAAATAAGGGAGAATACATGTTGCTTACACTAGATGTACATAGACTGTTGTGTTTTTACCTGCACAGGACCAAAGACGTTCGTAAAGGCTGATCAACTGTTCGTGTCCTTTGCTCCTCCATCCATGGGGAAACCTATCTCCAAAGTGACACTGGCTAATTGGATTTGTCAATGTATTTCTCAGGCTTACAAGGCATCGGGCAAAACAACCCCATTTAAAATTCGTGCACATTCCACACGGTCCATCGCAACTTCTGCAGCCTTCTGGTCCAGGATGCCGTTGGACGACATATGTTCAGCAGCCACCTGGTCTTCTGCTCATACGTTGATTTCTCATTATAAACTGGACATGATATCTAGAAGCAGGGCGTCCTTTGGTTCCGCGGTGCTTCGGAATATTCTTCCATAGACTACCCAGGTTTTTTTGTTTAGGTAGCTGGGGGGACTCTGTCCCACAGGTTGCAGAACAAATGAAGTAACTACTTCAGATTTAGAAGTTATGTACTCACCATAACGTTCCATCTGAGTAGGTACTTCATTTGTCTGCAACCATCCCCCCCTGCCATCCCCCTAACCTGTATCGGGTTTCTAGGATCATTTATGATTCTTTGAGAATAACTGAACCTGTTTATTGTACAAGTTTATCAGGTGATACAGCAAAACCGATCTGAGGTAGTGTGGTGGTGACAGGGGATTATGGGTAGAGGGGAGGAGCTCTGATCTTGAAGCTTGTAAAGCTGCCGGTCGGATCCGAGACCCACAGGTTGCAGACAAATGAAGTACCTACTCAGATGGAACGTTATGGTGAGTACATAACTTCTAATTCTCTGCACTACCCTTTGGCTTATCTGCTGCGCCCAGGGTATTCACAAAGTGCCTAGTTCCAGTCATTGCTTTTTGCAGGCAAAGAAATATTCAAATATACCCATACCTGGACGATTGTCTAATTCAGGCAGAAAGCCAGGACGTACTATTGAATCCATCTGGCTTTTGTAAAGAAATTGCTAACTTATTTGGGGTACACCATAAATGAAAAATCACATCTTGTACCCTGCCAGCAAATTGTATTCCTGAGAGCAAGCTTGAGTACAACTTCCCAGATGGCCTACCTCATGCCAGAGAAACAAACAAGTTCATTTGACAGCCTACTTCAAACTACTGGCCACAAAGACCCAGCTATCTGCAAGGAAAATACTGCAAGCCCTGGGGTTCATGGCCTCCTGCATTCTACTAATTCCATATGCAAGACTGCATATGAGGAAACTACAATAGTATCTAAAAAGCCTATGGTGCCAACATTTTCAGGATCTAGAATCAGTGATTCCTATCATACCTCGTCTACAGATGGGGTTCCTTTGGTGGGCAGAGGCCTGCCACCAAAACAAGTGGTTGCCATTCACTCTACCCCCTGCCGCCCAAACCCCAACAACAGATGCATCAGACTATGCATTTGGGGGGGGGGGCGGCTCACTTGGCAGGGAAATGCTTTCATGGCAAATGGAACCCAAGTCAAATGCACCTGCATATCAATCAAAAAGAAATGTTAGCTGTACAGAATTCCCTGACAGCCTTCAAGGACCACATTCTTCCAGGACAATTATTGGTAAAGATCGACAACCTGTTATGTGGTACATAAACAAGCAGGGGGGAACCCACTCGTATGCCCTCTGCAAACTAGCCATGTCTCTGTGGAACACAGCCTTGAACTACCAAGTGCACCTACAGGCTCAATTCCTGCCAGGAAAGCTAAATACACTGGCAGATGACCTAAGCAGAAATCTCATGGACCCACACTAGTGGAAACTGGAACCGAAGATATTCAACATGTTGGGAAACAAATGGAGGAGCCCAGAGATGGACCTGTTTGTCTCCCCCCAGAACTACCAATTGTTCAAATTCTGCACAAGGACGCAGCACAAACAAGCTTGGAAAGTGGATGCCCTTTCCCCCTCTGCCAGTCCTCTCGAAGGTACTACTAAAGATCAAACAGGACAAACCAAGGACAATAGTGATTGCACCAGACTGGCCACGCCTTCATTGGTACCCCCTCTTGCGCAGTGTGTCACTGCTGGCACCATGGCACCTGCCTCAGACTCCTTCCCTGCTGTCCTAGCAGGATGGCCAGATTCTGCACCCACAGCTTCAAACCTTGAACCTGGCAACCTGGCTAATTACCTGATCTCTCAGTTGCCATCCCTCAGTAAACAAGTGATTGATGTCATTCTGGAGGCAAGAAGGCCTAGTACTAGAAAATCCTATGCTGAAAAATGGAAAAGATTCTGTTCCTGGAGCCAAACTCAGGGGATGGGCACAATAGTGCCCAGTTTATCTCAGATTCTTCAATACTTAATCGAGATGCTTCACAAGGGCCTTTCCTTTTCCTCTATCAAAATTCATGCCTCAGCCATTTCAGCTGATTACAATACAGAACCACCCCCTCTTCTCTCATCCACTGCTAAAGCAGTTCCTCAGAGGGGGCAAAAACTAAAGACCATCCAGGAGAGTCCCTACTCCAGCCTGGGACTTCAACTTTGTATTGGAAAAACTCACTCTACCCCACTTTGAGCCAGTTGCAAATGCAGAGTTGAAATTCCTTTCTTGGAAAATAGCCTTCCTTCTAGCCATCACTTCAGGCACTCTTCTTGTGAAGTGAAGGCCACTCATGGCAGTGGAGCCTTTCATAATCTTTCCTGCAGACAGGGTGTCCCTCACGACCAAACCCTCCTCCATGCCCAAGGTGGTATCCAGTGTGGCTCTTAATCAGTCCATTACTTTGCCAGCCTTCTTTTCTAATCCACAGAACAAGGGGGAACGAATAATGCACTCATTGGATGTGCACAGACAACTTAGATTTTACTTGTACAGGTCTGAACCTCTCAGGAAATCTGAACAGCTGTTGGTTACATTTGCTGTAGGGGCAGAGGGGAAGGCCATTTCAAAGCAAACCATTTTTAAGTGGATAGGCCACTGCATTCATTTCTGCTATAAACACCATGGAAAACCTACCCCACAGGGGATTAGACCACATTCAATCAGGGCTGCATCTACCTCTACAGCCTTTCTTAAAGGTGTCCCTACCATGGACATCCTAGAAGCTGCTATCTGGAGTTCTGTACATAACTTCACCAAGCATTACCACTTGCCAATTTTTTCTAAATCCAGAGCTGATTTTGCCACTGCAGTCTTGCAGGGCCTTATAGCTGGTCCTAATGCTATCTAATTCCTCCTTAGCTTTGGGAATCTACCCAAATGTGATGACTGCAACAGTGAAACACGAAGAGCATAGTACAGTTGTGTACACTTACAATAAATGTAGATGTTCAAGTGTATTCACTGTTGCAGTCCTGGTTACCCTCCCTCCAGCCCCCTGACTTCTATTGACTATTCCTCTATTCTTGTTTACTATGCTTTAAGCTTTTTGGTGTATTTGCTTTTTTGTTGGAAGTGTAACTTTGTATATAATTGCTTTCCGTTATGGGGGCACCTGTACATCTGGGGCATGAAAAACTGATATAATGGCATCTGCTGCATGCTTTATACCCCTGACTATCTGACGTCATGGAAGATGAGACGGCAATTGATGCAGGACCCAAGACTTTGATAATCAGGCCGACTGAGGGCTACTGCAAGCAGATAACCCAAATGTGATGACTGCAACAGTGAATACACTCAAACATCTACATTTATGGTAAGTGTACACAACTGTACTTTTTCCATCTTTTGTCACTAGGTGCATGTCGCCAGTATGTCATGCACTGCTGCTATCCTTTCATTGTGCAGATTAATCAAGAACAGATCAATGCCATCTTTATTTAGTTGAACTGTCATTCCTGAAATCTTCAGCAGTGATGCCGCTATGCCTGATTGTTGATCCACCAACCCTGACCATCAGTCCACACATGAACCCATTCTGTAACTGTCTGGCCTTGTTTACTTCCCATTGGCTGTTAGCATGTCTCCAGTTTTGGTAAGGAATTGTCAGACCACACAAAATGGCAAAGTGGCCACCACAACTGCATGCGTTCAAAAATATCCTTGATTTGAAACCTCAGCTCTATAAGTGGATGAGTGATGACCTCGTTCCCTCCAATGTGCAAGACAAGTATGTTGTGCTGAGAGTAGATTTAAGGACCACCACTCCACAAATGAAACCAGGACAGGCATGGGACTTCAATGGCACTCGAGGGCATCTGATATGTCCAATACATGTGCTGGCTACCCACTCAGACTGCTGATACCACTACTGTCTCATGACCTCCTTCAGTGTCAGCAGTCTGCCTTACCTCTGCCTTTTCTCTTTACATGTGTCCATTCAGCAATGGACCTAAGAAATCAAGGGTGCAAGGAATGTAATGATGTGAAGTTGTATCTCGCCTTCATTCTCACTGATGGGTTTGGAGCTGATCCTCGGCTCCGAGACTCCAAATGCTAAAGCTCGAGGTCTTCAAAAAGGCCTACTCCCTATCCCATGATTCAATAGTGCGTCCCTCAGATCTCATTTGCCGCTGCAACAGATCACTGTTCGTCGAACAGCTCTGGCTAGTATTTGGAAAACATTTGATAATTTTCTAGATAAGTATTTTTTCATTTGTTTTTTATTAGATTACATTTCGCTACTTGAGACGCTTGTCTCTTTTGTTAGTGATAGTGTTTTCTGATTTTTCTTGAGGCCATTTATTTCTAGGCCTATTTATAGATATTGTCACTGTTTAACGAGACTAGTTAAATTTAGATAGCTTTGATTTAGGTAACTTTGCTCCCTATCCTTTCTGCTTTATCAGTAGCCCAGTTTTTATTGGGGCATTAATACTTCTGTTTTTGCTGTTACTTGGAATTACATTGTTTTCAACCATGCGGGTTTTAGTAAGGTTGTTAGCTTTGTGTGTTTCATAGTTTATTATAGGTTAGTCTTGGACCCTCTTGTATTGGGGCTGATATTAGATATACATATATATTATCTGTGTGCTGTGTGTTATGCATATATATTTCTTTTTTTAGAGCTAGAGTTTTCTGCTTTGAGGGATTTACAGTTGTCAAGAGTAATGTCTGAAAAAGCTTAATCTGTGTTTAAGAAATGTCCGAAATGTGGACAGAAGATGGCTGTCACAGATGGGCATACAAATTGTATTTATTGTTTAGTTGAGCTTCACCTGTAGGAAAATTGTGCCATCTGTCGCTCCTTTAGCTCTCTCGTTCTTCTCGAATGCCAGAGTAGACTAATGGCAAGAGGTCTCTTGAAATCTTCTTTTCAAGAAGCCTGTGACAAGGACAAGTCCACTAAGTCTTCCAAAACTGTATCTACAAGCTCATCGTCTGTGTCGGAGCCGAAAAAGGGCTCATCGGCTTCCACATCTAAATATAGTAAGACTACCACCTTGGCTCGTAAGCCTATGGAGCCGGAGGTAATTGTGATCAGTAGGAGCCAGTCCCCCCAGCATTAGAGCCGGTATCTCCCACTTTAAAATCTCCAATTCTCTAGTCTGAGACATCATCTATTGCTTCCTGGTCCTGAAGACAGTCTAAGGATGTGGCTCAAGTGCTACAGAGATTTCTGCAGTCACAGGCACTAGCTAAAATTCTGTCGGGTTTGACCCTTAGGGCTTCGGAACCGACCCAGACTCGACCCACTTCTTTATTTCCTCCTCTGATTCGACCCAAAGTTTTGGAACCGATGATTGTGGAACTGTTGTAGCCGACACCCATTCGGCTTTCGGTTCAGACTACTCTCACCTATTCGGTGCCTACCTTAGAGTCTAGGAGCCGACACTCGCCTGTCAGTTCCGGAGAGGATAGTTGTACCGATCTTTTGGTGCCGACTTTTCATCTCTGGGCCTCTGCTGAGCTCGGCACCTACCTCGCGCTCTGAGTCCACAGTATCAGCGCCGTGGAGGCTGCCTGTTTCTACTGATCCGGGCGTCTCTTCAGACTGGAGCCGCGGGGCTTTCGATGCTACGAGGAGAGTGTTGTCCCCTCGGGCACCCATGTCATTTGGTACCAGCAATCTCCTCCCCTAAAGTTCCTGTGTCTGTCTCTGCTTCACTGATCCTTCAAAAGCGTAGAGACCCGGAGTCACAGGTCCCCCCATCAGGTGAGCCCTGTTCTTCTGGGACCTCCAAAGAAGCTCCCTCTGAGGAGGATCCCAGGAAGAGAACTTGCAAGAGGAAGCATCTGGATTCCCCACAGGAAGCCCATCACATCAGGTACTGACTTAGATAAGTTAAAAGGCTCCCCACGGTCCCCCTCTGAAGATAACTCTTTTGGTGATATCTTGGAAATCCTACAACAGAGGGGTGACTGTAATCCCCTTTACCCTACTGATGATGAGTCAGTACTTCTGAAGGCTTTTCGGGTCTCAACCCTCCACCTCTTGGGTGACTCTGCCCTTTGATGACTTGATGGATTTTCTCTCTTGAAAGGCATTGCAGTCCCCGGATTCCATAGAACCAGTCCGTTGGAGGCCGAATAAATTTATAACGTCACCTCAGGAGAAGGCTTTCCTTACCAAAGGAGTACCTGTTGATGCTATGGTGGTGGTGGCCACCAAGAAGGAGCTATCTGAGACCTCCACATCTGTTTGACTTCCTAATAGAGATTCTAGGATCATTGACAGATACGGAAAGCGCATGTTTAGTTCAGCGGCCTTTACTCTTCGATCCCAGAACTATCTCACACATTTCACCGGACTACACAGAGATCTCTTTAAGGAGTTAGGAGATGCTCTACAGGGTGCGGTAGCTGCGTGTGTCTTTGATAAGGTAACCTCCCAGCTTGCTACCCTAAATTTCTTTATAAACTCTTCCATGTGTCTGCTTTCATAAGCAGCTGATGGGAACGTGTAGGGCAGCGGGTGCAAGAATTTTTATTAGGAGACACTCCTGGATGCACTTATGTTCCTTTGCGGAGCCCTACAAGTCATCCTTTGAAAACACCCCCTGTGAGTTTTCATCACTTTTTGGTCCGAAAGTGAAGGAAACGCTTACCAGGTGTGAGCAAGATGGAAAGACTGTCTGCCGTATGAGTCTGTTTTTCCACTCCTGTCAGACCTTATCCTAAAGGTAGGAAAAGTGGGAAAATTTGGTTCCACAAAGCCCAAGGAGCTTTCTTTGACACACATGGTGAAACCCCCCGTATAGGCAGTGGAGGGGGCAATTATGGGAGATGCCGTCCACGTGGCAGAGGGGGCCAGCAAAATCAGGGTGACAGGGATCAGTTCTTTGGCAGGCTTTACCAGCATTCCTGAAAGGAGGCCCGTCTGTCCATCTCTAGAGGCAGTCTGGGGATGCTTATCTTTTTACTCAAGACACCTGGCTAAAAAAATCACAAAAGCTCCGTGGGTACAAAGCATAATATCCAGAGGATACACTATTCCCTTTACTACCCCTCCACCCCCTGTGAAGAAAATCCCAGATTATGTTCATCGTGCATAGAGCTGCAGTAGTAACATACGGGTTCTCTGCCGTCAGGCAGTCCCTCGGTCGGCCGAATTCCAAAGTCTAGGTCCGGCGTCGGTATTTGTCGCTTCCTTTCCTGATGTCAGCGAGGCAGGAGTATATAAGACACAGCCAACGCCATTTTCTCCAGTCTTTTTTGCCGCACGGTGCCCGAAGCAGAAGCAGTTCGCAAGTGCCGGTCGGCCAGCTCCTGAATTTACGAAACATTTGGAAACCGAAGTCTTCATTAAAGCTAAGTACCCCGTTGGGGAAACTTTTCTTGCCTCAGACTGATGTCAGAAAAAGTTAACAATTGTATTTCTTGTGGGAAGCAAATAACGCATAAGGATTTCCATTCCCTTTGCATACCTTGTTTAGGCCCATACCACGACGTCTCGGGCTGCCGCTTTTGTGCTATTTTCAATAAATGCACTATCAAGCGTCGGGCGGAGTTCGCCCAACATTTATTTGGTACAGCATTTGATTATAAAATGTCGTCTGAGACTCCGACTACAGTTTTGTCCAAAAAACGCAAGGACAAGGACCGACACGCGAGGTCCGCGGTCTCCATCGACACTACGCCAAAACCGGCTACACGTCCGGTTCTCAGCGAGACGCCTATGCAGTCCCTGACTACCGATGACACTTCTTTGGCGGGGTCTTCTGTACCCGAGACCACAGGTACCTCGGCCCATACCCAGACTACAACCACTGAAGCCACTGTGAGCGTTGAGTCTCCTAATGTGGACAGGTCCACTTCTACCCATGGTGTCTTTAGACCCTCATCTTCATTTTCCATTAAGGCCTTTACTAAATCCAAATCAGCCAGGCATCCCAAGAGGCCTGTTGCACAGGACCCATCCACAGGCCCCATGCCTAAAAAGCAGATGCTTAAAATGGCTGAGGATTTAATTACTCTTATCAGGGGTTCCCAACCCCCTTCTGACAAGAGGCCCAGAGTGGAGGAAGATTCTCCCTCTTCTGATCAGGGTTCCATTATTTCAGAACACTCTGATATAGAGGAACACTCTTACTCCCCTTTTGAAGATTCTGATGTAGAGCAATCCATTCCTTCTGTATCTCCTCCTGAGGATTATCCTTTTGGGGAAACCTTGCACACTTTGAAGGAACACTTCCATTGGGAAGGCCAAGACTTTTCTGATTCCAAGAAAAGACTGAGGGAATTTCTTTTGTTGCCTCAACACAGACCTCTGGCAATACCTCCTGTCTTGGATGTACTTGATGATGTTTATTCGGAGGCTTGCCTTAATCCGGATTCTCTGCCTCCTGCCCCAGTCAAGCTGATAGGTACTACAGAGTTCCTAACTCTCACCAATTTCTTTTCAAAAGCCATAATGCTGATCCTGAAACCATTTCTCAAGGTCCCAAGGGAATGAAGGCCTCTACTGCTAAGAATCCACTACCTTCCGAAAGAGTCAAGATCCTCAGAAAGGTGGGGGAAAAAGGTATATACCTCGGCCACCCTAGCCATGAGGGCATTAAATTGTCAGTTTCATATGCTTAAATATCAGCAGTTTCTGTTATCACAGTTAAGAAATAAAATGTCTCAACCTGAACAACCAGATTTGAAGGAGTTGCAGGATATGATGCATAGTGCAGAACAAGTGGGTAAACACACCTTACAATGTGGTTATGATGCCCTAGAGGCCTCAAGTAGAGCTGCTGTTACAGGATCAGTTATTCGTAGGCATGCATGGCTTAGGGAACAAATCTTGCCTGATCATGTGAAAGCTAAATTACTAGATGCTCCTTTACAAAAGGATGTGCTATTTGGTACTAATGCTGAGGAGATGCTACGGAAAATGGAAGAAAAAGCCAAATCTATGCAAACTGTCAAAGCTTTTCTACAGGTTCAACCACCACGTTTTAGCAGAAATTGGCCTTCTAAAAACTGGTCCTTTCCAGCCACGGACAGGCCCCAAAGAGGTAGATATAGGCCCACAAGGGGCAGAGGGCAATCAGAAGGATCATATAGAGGCAGACAATGGCAGCAAGTCTCAGCTGGCAGCACCCTTGGGAGGAAAGCTGGCATTATTTACAAGAAATTGGCATATGGTCACAACAGACAAATGGATCCTGGACGTTATAAACAGAGGCTACAGATGTCCTTCAAGGATGCATCTGCAGTCATCACATATGGGTTGTCCTGCCTCAGGCAGCCCTTCGGTCGGCCGGATTCCAAAGTCTGGGTCTGGCGTCGGCTGATGTCGCCCCTTCCCCGACGTCAGAGCGCCTGGGGTATAAAAGCATCAGCCGACGCCATCTTCCTCAGTCTTTCTTGCCGCATGGTGCCCGAAGCAGAAGCAGTTCGCAAGTGCCGGTCGGCCAGCTCCTGTAATTCAGCTAAACCGAAGACTTCAAAAGCTAAGTACCCCGTTGGGGACTCTTTCTTGCCTCAGCCGATGTCAGATAAAATTAATAATTGCTTAACTTGTGGGAAACAAATACCTCATAAGGATTTCCACTCTTACTGCCTAACTTGCCTAGGCCCAGACAACGACGTCTCGGCCTGTTCCGCCTGTGCTTCCTTCAACCGACGCACTCTAAGACGTCGGTCGGAGTTTGCAGAGGAATTTTTGGGGGCTAGTTTTGCTTACAAAATGCCGTCAGAGACTCCGACTTCACATTTAATAAAGAAACGGAAGGACAAGGACCGACACACGTGGCCCGCGGTTTCGGCTGAAACCACGGCCAGGCCTACCGCGAGTGTCTCGGTCTCGGCTGAAACAGAGTCCTTGGTACTACCGTCCACTGAAACCGTACAACCGACAACCTCGGAGGCCACTACTGTATCGGTTGTTGAATCTCCATTGGAATCTGGTGTCCAGGAACCTTCCAACACCATTCCTTTAGATAAAACTACACCAGCACGTGGTGCAGCCAGGCCTCCTGCATCCATGTCTATTAAGGCATTCTCTAGGGCTAAAGCTGCTAAACACTCAAAATCTATGCCTCCCAGGGTTATCCCTCAGGGACCCACTACAGGTTCTCAGATCCTTAGTCTAGCAGAGGACCTTATTTCATTAATTAGGAGCTCTCAGCCTCATCCGGACAGGGGCTCCCAACCTCCTACAGAAAAAAGGCCCAGGGTTGAGCCCTCTGATCCCCTCTCCTCAGATGAGGCCTCTGATGGCTCTGCTCTCTCGGACTACCAGGAGGAGGCTTTTTCGGCCTACGAGGATTCAGATGCAGAGGAATCTATCCATTCGGCCTCCCCTCCTGAAGAACTGTCTTTTGGGGAAACTCTGCACACTATGAGGGAGCATTTCCAATGGCAGGGCCAGGAATTCTCTGATTCCAGGAAGAGATTAAGGACCTTCTTGCATTTGCCTCAGCATAGACCTTTGGCTATTCCCCCTGTTTTGAATGTCATTGATGATGTGTACTCTGAATCTAGCACAACCCCTGACACTCTCCCTCCGGCTCCTGCCAAACCCGATAGGTACTACAGGGTCCCGGAATCACATCTTTTCCTTTACAAGGCCCACTCTGCTGATCTAGAAACTATTTCCCATGGCCCTAAAGGGGATGTCCTTCAAGGATGCATCTGCAGTCCTAACAAATGGGTTGTCCTGTCATCAGGCAGCCCTTTGGTCGGCCGGATTCCAAAGTCTGGGTCTGGCTTCGGCTGGTGTCGCACTTCACCCGACGTCATAGCTGCAGTTCTTCGGGTATAAAGGCATCAGCCGACGCCATTTTCCTCAGTCTTTCTTGCCGCGTGGCGCCTGAAGCAGAAGCTGTTCGCAAGTGCCGATTGGTCAGATCCAGAGATTACTACTACCGAATACTACTTCGAAGACTTCTAAAAAGCTAAGTACCCCGTTGGGGACTCTTTCTTGCCTCAGCCGATGTCAGAAAAAGTGAATAACTGTAACTTGTGGGAAACAAATACCTCATAAAGATTTCCACTCTTACTGTTTACCTTGTTTAGGCCCAGACCACGACGTAGCAGCTTGTCTAGCCTGTGCTTCTTTTAACCGACAGACACTTAGACGTCGGTCGGAGTTTGCTGAACAGTTTTTCGGTTCTGATTTTGCGTATATTATGCCGTCGGATCCTCCGACTATACAAATTGCCAAAAAACGCAAAGAAAAGGACCGATACTCGCGGTCCGTGGTTTCGGCCGAAACCGCGGTTAAGCAAACCGCGAGTGTCTCGGTTTCGGCCGAAACCGAGCAAACGGTCCTTGTTTCAGCCAAATCCATGCCTTCTACCGAGGCCTCTTCTAACCTGGTAGAATCGGCTTCTGAAATACAACCTGCTGTTGTGGTTTCACAGGAATTATCGGACACTATCCCCTTGGATGTATCCACCCCTGCACGTGGAGCTGCTAGGCCTCCTGCAGCCATGTCCATTAAGGCTTTTGCCAGGGCTAAAGCAGCCAAAACTACTAAGTCTGTGCCTGTTAAGCCCCCCTCTCACAGGCCCAGTTCCAGTTCCCAAATGCTTTCTTTGGCAGAGGATCTCATCTCTTTAATAAGGGGATCCCAACCTTATCCAGACAGGGCCTCTCAGCCACCTCCAGACAAGAGACCTAGAGCAGAGCCCCCTGAGCCAGTGTCCACGGATGATTCCTCGGATGATTCAGACGATACAGACCCTCCAGAGGCGCCTTATTCTCCCTACGAAGACTCTGATGCTGAAGAGTCTATTCCTTCTGCCTCTCCACCTGAGGAATTTTCCTTTGGGGAAACCTTACATGCCATGAGGGAACAATTTCAGTGGTAGGGCCAAGACTTTTCAGATTCCAGGAAAAGGCTTAGGACCTTTTTGCATTTACCACAACATAGGCCTTTAGCTATACCTCCAGTTCATTCTGTTGTAGATGATGCATTTAAAGATGCTTGTACTGCTCCTGATTCTTTACCTCCAGCCCCTGCTAAGCCCGATAGGTTCTACAGGGTCCCGGACACACATCACCATTTATACAAGGCTCCTTTTGCAGATCCCGAGACTATCTCCCAGGGGCCTAAGGCAGTAGCATCTACCTCTGTTAAAAATCCCCTCCCCTCTGAAAGGGAATCCAGGTCCTTAGAGAGATGGGGTAAAAAAGTATACACCTCTGCTACTCTGTCAGCTAGGGCCTTGAACTGTCAGTTTCATATGATCCAATATCAGGAGTTTATGCTAGATCAGTTAACTAAGAAACTGTCCTCTGATGATTCTTTAGATAAGACATATGTTCTGGAAATGGTGCATAACATTCAGCAAGTTGGTAACCATTCTTTAAAATGCGGCTATGATGCACTGGAGGCTTCCTTTAGATCAGCCATGACTGGCACAGTTATCAGAAGGCATGCATGGTTGAAAGAACAGGCCTTGCCGGACCATGTCAAATCAAAATTATTAGATGCTCCCATGGACAAGGTCAATTTATTTGGTTCTCCTGCTCAGCAGGTATTGAAGAAAATGGAAGAGAAGGCAAAATCTGTACAAACAGTGAAAGATTTCTTACAGGTGCAACCTCCAAGGTTTAGCAGGAACTGGCCCTCAAAAAATTGGTCCTTTCCAGACTCCTCTAAAACACAGAGAGGCAGGAATAGGCGTTCAAGAGGCAGAAATCAATCCAGGGGTGCCTACAGGGGACGCCAGTGGCAGGGCAACAACCAGCGAGGCACAGACACAGCCACTACCACTGCTACAGGACAATCACAGTGACTTGGCCCTGGCACCGCCTACCAGGGAACAGCTAGCAGCACCCTTAGGCGGAAAGCTAGCCTTATTTTCAAAGAACTGGCATTACATCACAAGGGACAAGTGGATTTTGCAAACTATAGACCAAGGTTACAGGTTTCATTTCCATACTCTACCAGGAAAAAGAGGAATGCCAAACCCTACCACCAAATCAAAAGATAGAAGCTCTAAAACAAATAGCTCAACTAGTAAGAATGAGAGCTGTGGAAAAAGTACCATCTATGGAACAAGGAAAGGGATTTTACTCCAGACTCTTCCTGGTACCAAGAAAAGAGAAAGAATGGAGGCCTATTCTCGACCTGTCCGCTTTAAACACATTCCTCATTGTTCCAAAATTCAAAATGCTGACCCTACAGCAGCTTCTTCCCATGCTGGGCAAGGAGTCTTGGCTGGTAACTCTAGATCTCAAGGAGGCATACCTGCACGTCCCCATACGACCAAATTGTAGAAGATACCTCAGATTTCTTGCAGGATCAGAGCATTATCAATTCTCAGCATTGCCCTTTGGCTTATCTACTGCCCAGAGTGTTCACGAAATGCCTGGCATCAGTAATCGCTCATTGCAGACTTCAGGGAATACAAATTTATCCCTACCTGGACGACTGCCTGATACAAGCGGACAACAAAAACAAGCTAACAGAAGACTTACAAAGAGTCATTTACTTGCTGCAAGCCCTGGGATATACAGTCAATATAAAAAAGTCAAGGCTGATACCATCCCAAAGAATAACCTTTTTAGGTGCAGAGCTGGACACATCAAAGCAGATGGCATTCCTAACTGTGGAAAAACAAGAACAACTTCCTCTCTACTTCTTGGCATTAACAAAGCAGAACCATCTAACAGCAAGAAAAGTACTGCAAGCCCTGGGCTTCATGGCATCCTGCATAATTCTGGTCTCTCATGCCAGACTGCATATGAGAAAGCTACAGTGGTACCTGAAGAATTTATTGTCTCAACACAGACACAGCCTAGAAACCAAAATCCCACTAATACCATGCCTGAAGCAAGAGTTCCTATGGTGGGCTCAGGCCTGTCAATCAAACGCAGGTT
Source organism: Protopterus annectens (assembly GCF_019279795.1). Classification (NCBI taxonomy): domain Eukaryota; kingdom Metazoa; phylum Chordata; order Ceratodontiformes; family Protopteridae; genus Protopterus; species Protopterus annectens. The sequence continues at coordinate 436,000,208 of NC_056726.1, forward strand.
TGCCCTTCTACAGCATTCAACCAAGCCAAACCATCACAACGGACGCCTCAGACCTCGGTTGGGGGGCCCACATGCTGGACAAGTGCATACAAGGCCTATGGACTCAAGATCAGCTGCACCAGCACATAAATCTAAAGGAAATGCTAGCAGTAAAATTGGCAATCCAGACATTCAGACCATTCCTCCAAGAAGGACAGTTGATAAGGACAGACAACACCACAGTTATGTGGTACATCAGCAAACAGGGAGGCACACATTCATACCCTGTATGCCGGATGGCACTGGACCTATGGAATGTGGCTCTGAGCTACAACATTCAGTTACAAGCAATTTTTGTACCGGGAAAAGAAAACATTCTAGCAGACATATTAAGCAGAACTACCACGGATGCCCACGAATGGATGCTACATCCGGACATCTTCAAAGCCATCACAAGAAAATGGGGACTACCACAAATAGACTTATTTGCATCCCCACTCAATCACCAGCTCAAGAAATTCTGCACAAGAACGTACCACCCACTTGCTTGGAAGGTGGACTCCCTATCTTTCAGTTGGAACAACCTGACAGCATATGCATTCCCACCACTTCCTTTGATGCACAAGGTGCTATTGAAGATCAAAGAGGAACGTGCAAGGATCATTCTGATAGCTCCAGACTGGCCAAGACAACATTGGTACCCATTACTGAGGAGCATGTCTCGGGAACAAATGTGGACACTACCCCTGATCCCATTGCTGTTAACACAGAACAGCTACGACATACTGCATCCAAACCTGAAAACTCTGCAGCTGACTGCCTGGAACATTACATAAGAGCAACTAACCCAAATTTATCCCAAAGGGTTAAAGACATTATCCTTGAGGCTCGCAGACCTTCTACAAGAAAGAATTATGCAGCAAAATGGAAAAGATATCTCATTTGGAGTACTGCAAAGGGAAAAGATGTGTCACTGGTAAACATAGCCAACATCCTGGAGTACTTGGCAGAGCTCTTCCATGCAGGCCTGTCCTATTCCTCCATCAAGATACATGCATCAGCTATTTCGGCAGAATACAGCTTGGATCCCCCTGTCTTCTCACATCCTCTGCTCAGGCAGTTTCTGAGAGGAATTAAAAATGTAAAGCCTCCTAGGAAACCACCATTGCCAGCATGGGACTTGAACTTTGTGCTAGAAAAATTGACACTTCCTCCTTTCGAACCAGCAGCAACAGCAGAATTACAATACTTATCCTGGAAGACTGCTTTCCTGCTAGCAATCACCTCAGCAAGAAGGATTTCTGAACTACAGGCATTAATGGCAGTGCAACCCTTCCTGATCTTCCATCAAGACAGAGTGTCCATGAGAACAAATCCTACATTTATGCCTAAGGTGGTATCCAGTGTCTCTTTAAACCAGGCTATCCACCTACCTACATTCTTCCCCAACCCACAGAACAGGGGAGAAAGACTGTTGCATACCTTGGATGTGCATAGACAATTACGCTACTACCTGGACAGGACCAAGTGCAAGAGAAAAACTGGCCAGCTTCTGGTAGCATATGCAACAGGAAGGGAAGGAAAAGCAATTTCAAAACAGACAATCTCCAAGTGGATAGGAAATTGCATTAGATTTTGTTACTCCTTCCATGGAAAGAAAACTCCAGAGAACATCAGGCCTCACTCCACAAGGGCTACAGCCACTACTACAGCTTTCTTACGAGGGGTGGCTACCAAGGACATTATAGAGGCTGCTACTTGGACCTCCGTGCATACATTTGCCAAGCATTATAATTTACCTTTATACTCTAGATCCCGAGCAGGTTTTGCCACTGCTGTTTTGCAAGGGATCATAACTACACCATAATCTCTCTTCTTTCCTCCTCCCCTAGTTTGGCTATGGTATTCTACCCATTTGTTAGGACTGCAGATGCATCCTTGAAGGACATAGTACAGTTTTGTACCTACCATAAATGTAGATGTCCGATAGGAATGCATCTGCAGTCAGGATTACCCACCCGCCTTCCCCTCTGTGGTACTCCTAGGGTATTTGCCATCTTTCAGCTAGCTTGGGGGGGATCTATTATGGTGTATTTGTTTGTATATATGTACATACATGCTTATTTTATGTGTTTGCTGCTCTCTACTATTTGGAAACATTGGCATTTATCCAAATTTAGCCATCCAAGAGGGCACCTGGCATCTGGGGCAAGAAACACTGAGGAAAATGGCGTCGGCTGATGCCTTTATACCCGAAGAACTGCAGCTATGACGTCGGGTGAAGTGCGACACCAGCCGAAGCCAGACCCAGACTTTGGAATCCGGCCGACTGAAGGGCTGCCTGACGACAGGACAACCCATTTGTTAGGACTGCAGATGCATTCCTATCGGACATCTACATTTATGGTAGGTACAAAACTGTACTTTTGCAGCTGTCACTACAAAAAATCCACTCCCCTCTGAAAGGGAGTCCAGGGCTTTAGAGCGATGGGGTAAAAAAGTGTATACTTCTGCTACCCTTTCTATGAGGGCTTTAAACTGTCAATTTCATATGATACAGTACCAAGAATATTTGTTAGATGAATTGCATAAAAAGCTGTCTTCATCTGAACCCCTAGATCGCAAATCTCTTCAGGATCTGGTACATAACTCTCAACAGGTTAGCAACCATTTCTTGCAGTGTGGTTATGATGCATTGGAAGCTTCATGTAGGTCAGCTATGACAGGTGCAGTCATACGTAGGCATGCTTGGCTGAAGGAACAATCTCTGCCAGACCATGTTAAAGCAAAGCTTCTGGATGCTCCATTGGAAAAGCAAAAGTTATTTGGCTCCACTGCTCAGGAGGTCTTAAAGAAATTTGAAGAAAAGGCAAAATCTGTACAAACAGTCAAAGATTTTATGCAAGTCCAACCACCAAGATTCAGCAGAAATTGGCCTTCCAAGAACTGGTCCTTTCCAGACAGACAGATTTCAGAGAGGCAAGAACAGGCGTGCCAGAGGTAGAGGGCAAGCTAGAGGCTCCTACAGAGGACGTCAATGGCAGCCTCCCAACCAGAGAGGTAGTGCAGGGCCTACAACTGCTGCACAAGGACAGACTCAATGACTTTACTTTGACACTGCCAACCAGGGCTCAATTGGAAGCACCTTTGGGCGGAAAGCTCTCCTTATTTTCAGTAAATTGGCACATTATTACAAGGGACAAATGGACACTACAAATAATAGACAAAGAATACAGGTTCCATTTCCACACATTACCGAAAAGAAAAGGCATGCCAGACCTGCCACCAAATCAAAGGGCAGATGCTTTGAAACAAATCTCCAACTTAATGAAAATGAAAGCAATAGAAAAGGTTCCTCTCGCAGAACAAGGCCAAGGATTTTATTCCAGTCTCTTCCTCGTTCCAAGAAAAGAAAAGCAATGGAGGCCTATTCTCGACTTGTCCACACTAAATACTTATCTCATTGTGCCAAAATTCAGAATGCTGACTCTACAGCAACTCCTTCCCATGCTGGGCAAGGGGTCTTTGCTGGTAACTCTGGACCTCAAGGAGGCATACCTGCATGTCCCTATCAGACAAAGCTGCAGAAGACACCTCAGATTTGTTGCAGGTTCAGAGCATTATCAATTCTCAGCATTGCCCTTTGGCTTATCTACTGCGGCCAGAGTATTCACGAAATGCCTAGCATCAGTAATTGCACACTGCAGACTTCAGGGGATGCAAATATACCCGTATCTGGACGACTGCCTTATACAAGAGGACAGCCAACAAATTTTGGTAAAACACTTGAATTATGCCATCTATCTTCTCCAGGCCTTGGGATATACAGTCAACATTCACAAGTCAAGACTTGTACCATCCCAAAGAATAACTTTTCTGGGTGCGGACCTAGACACAACCACCCAAATGGCTTTCCTCACAGAAGAAAAACAAAACCAACTACCAGATTACTTCAAAAACCTGTCAAGACAAACTCAGCTGACTGCAAGAAAATTCCTGCAGGCCCTGTGTTACATGGTTTCTTGCATTCTTCTGATTTCTCAAGCAAGGCTACATATGAGGAAACTCCAATGGTACCTAAGGAGTTTATGGACTCAGCACAGTCACAGCTTGGAAATTTTGATACCACTCATCCCATGCCTTCAAAGGGAATTTCTGTGGTGGGCTCAAGCAAGCCAGTCAAACAGGGGTTTGCCCTTCAGCAAACCAATAGCCAGCCAAACCATTACAACGGACGCTTCAGACCACGGATGGGGAGCGCACATGGAAGGAAGATGCATTCAAGGGCTATGGTCACAAAAAGAGCTACGCATGCACATAAACCAAAAGGAAATGCTGGCAGTGATACATGCAATCGAGGCCTTCAAGTTATTTCTACATCAAGGCCACCTGCTAATAAGGACAGACAACACTACAGTTATGTGGTACATAAACAAGCAAGGAGGCACCCATTCCTACCCTCTTTGCAGACTGGCAATGAATCTATGGGAACTTTCCTTGACTCTCAATATACAGCTGCAATCCCAGTTTGTACCAGGAAAGGACAATATACTGGCGGACAGCTTAAGCAGGAACATCATGGATGCACACGAATGGATGCTGCACCCAGACATCTTCCATCAGATAACACAATCATGGGGGAGACCGGACATAGACCTCTTTGCCTCCCCACATAATCATCAGCTGGAGAAATTCTGCTCAAGAACATACCACCCACAAGCATGGAAAGTGGACGCCCTCTCTTTCAGCTGGAGAACTCTAACAGTGTATGCATTCCCACCGCTTCCATTAATGACCAAGGTCTTACTGAAGATCAGGGCAGAGCAGCCAAGAGTGATTCTGATAGCTCCGGACTGGCCAAGACAGCACTGGTACCCATTGCTAAAGAGCATGTCACGGACAAAACCATGGCTTCTGCCACAATGGCCACTTCTCCTGACACAGCACAATTACAAAACTCTGCATTCCAACCTGAAAACATTACAACTAGCTGCCTGGAAAATACCTTGACTCATCACCAGGATAAGCTATACAAGAGAGTGAAGGATATCATCATGGAAGCTCGCAGGCCTTCCACAAGAAAGGCATACTCAGCAAAATGGAAAAGATTTCACACCTGGAGCACCTCAAAGGGCCTAGATGCAACAGTTAATGAACATGGCACATATCCTGGAATATTTGGCAGAAATGCTCCACAATGGCCTGTCTTACTCTTCCATTAAAATTCATGCTTCAGCAATTTCAGCAGAGTACAATACTGATCCACCTGTCGTCTCTCATCCTCTGCTAAGACAGTTTCTAAGAGGAATTAAAAACATCAATCCTCCAAGGAAACCACCAGTGCCTACTTGGGACCTTAACTTCGTGTTGGAAAAACTAACACTGCCTCCCTTTGAACCAGCAGCATCTGCAGAACTGCAGTTCCTCTCTTGGAAGACTGCCTTCCTTCTGGCCATAACCTCAGCAAGAAGAGTATCTGAGTTACAGGTCCTCACGGCAGTACAGCCATTTCTTATTTTTCATCAAGACAGAGTCTCTTTGAGAACCAATCCTTCATTTATGCCAAAGGTGGTATCTAGGGTCTCATTAAACCAAGCTATTCACCTGCCTACCTTCTTTCCAAATCCACAAAACAAAGGGGAAAAGCTTCTGCACTCCCTGGACATACACAGACAGTTGCGCTACTACTTGGACAGAACAAAAAATTACAGAAAAACTGACCAGCTGTTTGTAGCATATGCTGCTGGTGCACAAGGAAAAGCAATTTCAAAACAGACAATTTCAAAATGGATAGGGAATTGCATTCGTTTCTGTTACTCCTTTCATGGAAAAACTGTGCCAGCTAACATTAGACCTCATTCGACCAGAGCCACAGCCACCTCCACAGCCTTCTTAAGATAGGTGGCTACCAAGGACATTTTAGAAGCTGCTACATGGAGCTCCGTGCATACATTTTCCAAGCATTACAACTTACCTTTATATTCCAGATCCAGAGCAGGCTTTGCTACGGCAGTCCTGCAGGGCATTTTAGCTACACCATCCTTTACATAGATCCTCCACCCCCAGATTGGCTATGGTATTCTACCCATATGTGATGACTGCAGATGCATCCTTGAAGGACATAGTACAGTTTTGTACCTACCATAAATGTAGATGTCCGATAGGTATGCATCTGTAGTCAGGTTTACCTCCCTCCTTCCCTCTGTGGTATTTCTTGGGTACATTCCCTCTCATAGCTAGCTGGGGTTATCTATTATGGTGTATTTGTTTTATGTATGTATATATTTTGTGCATGTTTGGAATTTATTGCATTTCTCCAAATTTAGCCTTCCTTAGAGGGCACCTGGCATCTGGGGCAAGAAAAACTGAGGAAGATGGCGCGGCTGACGCTTTATACCCCAGGCTCTGACGCCGGGAAGGGCGACATCAGCCGCCGGATCCAGACTTTGGAATCCGGCCGACCGAAGGGCTGCCTGAGGCAGGACAACCCATATGTGATGACTGCAGATGCATACCTATCGGACATCTACATTTATGGTAGGTACAAAACTGTACTATTTCATTTTCACACTCTCCCAAAAAATGAGAGGCATGCCAAACCTGCCACACAATCAAAGGGCAGAGGCACTACTACAAATTTCAAAGCTCATAGACATGAAAGCTATTAAAGAGGTACCTACTCACGAACAAGGTCAAGGTTTTTATTCCCGGCTATTCCTGGTACCAAGGAAAGGAACCGACTGGAGACCCATTTTGGACTTATCCATCCTTAAACACATTCTTACTCGTACCAAAATTCAAGATGCTCACATTACAGCAGCTTCTTCCCATGCTGGGCAAGGGGTTTTGGCTGGTAACATTGGACCTCAAGGAGGCATACCTGTATGTCCCTATCAGACAAAGCTGCAGAAGATACCTCAGATTTCTTGCAGGTTCAATCCACTATCAATTCTCTGCATTGCCCTTTGGCTTATCTACTGCGCTCAGAGTATTCCCGAAATGCCTGGCATCAGTAATTGCCTACTGCAGACTTCAAGGGATACAAATTTACCCTTATTTGGACGACTGCCTGATCCAAGCAGACAGCAAGCGCATACTTCTGGAACATCTGTCTTATGCAACACGGTTACTGAATGCTCTGGGATACACAATCAACAAAGAGAAATCCAGGCTAACACCAGCTCAGAAAATATCTTTCCTGGGTGCCAACTTGGACACAAACACCCAGATGGCCTATATTACGCCAGAAAAGCAGAGGCAGCTAACTCAGTACTTCAAAATGCTAGCAAATTGTACCAGGCTTACTGCAAGGAAAATCCTGCAGGCTCTGGGCTTCATGGCATCTTGCATTTTTTTAATCCCATGTGCAAAGTTGCATATGAGGAAACTTCAGTGGTACCTAAAAAATGTATGGTCTCAACACAGCCACAGTTTGGAAACAATAATACCAATAATTCCATGTTTGCAAAAGGAATTTCTATGGTGGGCTCAAGCATGTCAAACAAACACAGGTCTGCCATTCTGCAAGCCTCAAGCAAATCAAGTCATAACAGACGTCTCAGATTACGCCTGGGGGCGCACATGACAGACAGCTGCATTCATGGCAAATGGTCCCAAAAGGAAAAGCACCTGCACATCAATCAAAAAGAAATGCTAACAGTGATAAATGCAATTACAACTTTCAAGGACCTCCTGCATCCAGGACAATTATTGATAAGAACAGACAACACCACAGTTATGTGGTACATAAACAAACCAGGAGGAACACATTCATACCCTCTGTGCAGGCTAGCCATGACACTTTGGAACTTGGCTCTGGAATGGCAAATCGAACTTCAAGCACAGTACTTGCCAGGTTTGGAAAACACGCTGGCAGACAATCTAAGCAGAAAAATGACAGATCCACACGAATGGAAGTTGCATCCTCAAGTGTTTACAAAGATAACCCAAATGTTGGGGGAGGCCAGACATAGATCGCTTCGCCTCCCACAGGAATCATCAATTGGAAAAGTTTTGTTCAAGGACCTTTCACCCAAAGGCCTGGAGAGTGGACTCCCTTTCATTCATTTGGACAGCATGGACAGTTTACACTTTCCCACCTCTGCCTCTTCTGCCCAAGGTGCTCTTGAAAGCAAGAGCAGACAGACCAAAGATGATACTGATTGCTCCAGACCAGCCGAGACAACACTGGTACCCACTCCTGAGGAGCCTAACACATACTCCTCCCTGGTCCCTTCCTCTAATGCCTCTTCTGCTGACTCAGCACAACTACAAAACTCTTCACAGCCAGCTGAAAACACTCAATCTCACTGCATGGAAAATTCCTTAACACCTCAACAGAGCTTACTCTCCAAAGAGGTACAGGATGTCATTTTGGAGGCCAGAAGGCCATCTACTAGAAAGGCTTACTCAGCAAAATGGAATGGTTTTGCTCTTGGAATGAGAAAAAAGGCCAGGACCCTACAAAACTAGATTTGCCTCAGTTATTACAGTATCTAGCTGAGCTGCTGAACAGTGGACTCTCATTTTCCTCCATAAAAATCCATGCCTTAGCCATTTCTGCAGAATTCAACACGGATCCACCCTTATTCTCTGACCCACTCTTAAGACAGTTCCTCAGAGTGGCTAAGAATATAAGACCAGCAAGGAAACAACCAGTGCCAGCCTGGGATCTTAATTATATTCTAGAAAAATTAACATTGCCTCCCTTTGAACCAGCTGCCTCGACAGATTTGCAACATTTGTCTTGGAAAACAGCATTCCTTCTGGCCATTACCTCAGCTCGTAGGGTTTCGGAACTACAAGCCCTCATGGTTGTGCAGCCCTTTCTCATTTTCCATCAGGACAGGGTTTCCCTTCGAACCAACCCATCATTTATGCCTAAAGTGGTATCCAGGGTAGCTTTAAATCAGTCCATACACTTGTCTACCTGTTACCCCAATCCTCAAAACAAAGGGGAAAGGCTGCTACACTCTTTAGACATCCATAGACAGCTACGTTATTACTTGGACAGAACAAAGCCTTTTAGGAAATCACAACAACTTTTTGTGTCCTATGCTGTAGGAGCTCAAGGGAAGCCTGTGACCAAACAGACTATTTCAAAATGGATAGGCCACTGCATACGGTTTTGTTACTCCTATCATGGAAAATCTGCCCTACAAGCATCAGATCCCACTCCACCAGGGCCACAGCTACCTCTACAGCCTTCCTCAGAGGAGTTCCTACCAAAGATATTTTGGAGGCAGCCACTTGGAGTTCTGTGCATACCTTCACAAGACACTACCACCTGCCTTAATACTCCAAAACTAGAGCAGGCTTTGCTACTGCTGTGTTGCAGGGCATTCTGGCTCATCCTAGTTCTACCTAGTGCTTACCACCGTGTGCGTAGCTTTGGGATTCTACCCATATGTTATTACTGCAGCTGTATGCACGATGAACATAGTACAGTTTTGTACCTACCATAAATGTAGATGTTCGAGTGCTAAAACAGCTGCAGTACAGATTGCCCTCCCTCCTTCCCCTCTTGGTAAAGGCTTAGGACCTAACCCCTCTTCATACAACCTGCTTGGGTTATCTTTCTATGGTATATTTGCTTGCAACTACTGTTTTTTGATTACATTGCATTGCATGTATATAAATATAATTTATGTATTGCCTTCCTACTGGGGGCACCTGACATCTGGGGCAAGAAAGACTGAAGAAAATGGCGTTGGCTGTGTCTTATATACACCTGCCTCGCTGACGTCAGGAAAGGAAGTGACAACAACCGACGCCGGACCTAGACTTTGGAATTCGGCCGACCGAGGGACTGCCTGACGGCAGAGAACCCATATGTTATTACTGCAGCTGTATTAGCACTCTAACATCTACATTTATGGTAGGTACAAAACTGTACTTTCTACACAATCACAGGGAACAAGCAAACACAGAGATTAGAAGGTTGCTAAAAGAGTCATCCAACCAGTCCCTGCAGAGCAGAGAGGATCCGGAACTTACTCCAGATTCTTTTTAGTGCCAAAGAAAACCGGGGACTGGAGACTAATTTTGGATCTCAACAGGTTAAACAAATCTGTCAAAGTTTCGGATGGGGACGCTACAGTCTATACTTCCTTTTGTATTAACAGACTATTGGATGTGCCCAACAGATCTCCAGAATGCGTATTACCATATAAAGATGGCCAGACCATCCAGGGATCATCTGCGCTTTTGGCTGGCAGCCAATCACTTTCAGTTTTTAGCTCTGCCCATTGGTCTTACTACAGCCCTCAGTGTTCAAATGCATGGCAGTATTCATGGGTCACCTGAGGCGGTTAGGATTCCAGGTGTTTCCATATTTAGACTGCCTCCTCACTGCCACCACCAAGCATCAACTCATATACGCAACGAGACATCCTTAGATCTTTGCATTCGGTTTGGGATTACTGTAAACTGGGACAACAGCCATCCAGAAGTACTGTCTTTATCGGAGCAGATCTCGACACAGTTTCCATGACCATAAAACTTCCAGTGGAAAGAGTGGTGAACTTTCAACAACAACTTCTGAATCTCATCCCCAAACAGAGAGCCCCAGTTTCAGTGGTGCTCAATTTATTAGGGACCATGACAGCAGCCATAATTGCTATTCCATTAGGCCAAATTCACATGCGGTTACTGCAGTGGCTGGTTTTCACACAATGGTCTTATCAGGAACTTCCAATGTCTCACCACATTATAATAACAAAGTCATGCTAGAAGGATCTTCTTTGGTGGCTGACCTCCCCTGAAGTCACAATAGAGCGTCCCTTTGTTCTTCCAGTCCTGGTTGCCATTGTGACCACAGACACCTCCCTGATTTGGGGGGGGGGGGCATTTTCAGGGAAGGACAGCCCAAGGCACATGGAAGAATCACAAGGCTAGTCTGCATATCAGTGTCCTAGAGATGAGAGCTTCCTTTCAAAACTTTCTACCTCTAGGGACTATTGCAGTACAGACGTACAATATGTCAGTGGTCTGATACATAAACAGGGAGGAACCAGATCATACCTCTTATGTCGAGAGGCCTTGAGTTTATGGCAGTGGGCAATATCCAGGTAGTGTTTTCTGATAGCAATGCACATTCTGGGGAGGTCCAGTGTGATAGTGGATGAGTTGAGCAGAGCAATACTGTCTCCTCATGAGTGGTCCCTGAAAGAAGTAGTGGAAAGGATATTCCACAGATGGGTGGGGCCAGCCTTGCTGCGACCTGTTTGCAGCCCTCTCCAACACCAAATGCAGCAGCTACTTTGCTCTGTTTCACCAACTTGGAAGATGCCCCAAGGGATGCACTTGTACACAGTTGGCCCCCGGGACTACTTTATGCTTTTCCCTAGTTTCCTCTGATACCCAAATTCTTACAGAAAGCCAGCACTCTGGGAAGGACCATTGTTTTGATAGCCCTTTACTGGCCTCATCAAATTTGGTTCCTTTTTCTGCAGCTTCATCTAGTGGAAGAACCATGGATCCTGGAACCCAGTTCCAGATCTCCTCATACATTCTTCAGGGGTTCTTCATCCTGCAATTCATACCCTAAAATTGACAGCTTGGCTGCTGCAGTTCCACAAATAGCTAGTTTCCACAGTTTATCCCTTGCAGCACAGAGCATCCTAATTTCTTCTCATAAATCTTCTACGAGGAAACTATACCTTAACAAGTGGAAAAGATTTTCCGTATGGGCATCAGATAATAATGTTGATCCATATATGGCTTTGATTTCTTCCATTCTAGAGTTTGACTAAACTGTTTCATGAAGGAGCAGCTGCAGCAACCCTTAGAGTTCAATTGTTAGCAATCTCTAATTTTCATATTAGTGATCAACAGACTCCCATCATGTCACATAGACTTTCTAAAGCATTTCATAAGGGTACTATTCACTTGAGACCACCTATTAGAACCCCATCTGGTCCATGGAATCTGAATTTTGTGCTCTCACGTGTCATTTTACCCTTTCTTTGAACCTGCATCATCCTGTGATTCGAAATATGTATCATGGAAGACCATTTTCCTAGTAGCTATTACTTCCGCTCTAAGAATTTCGGAGCTACATGCCTTGTGTATCAAAGCCCCATACTTGATTTTTCATAATGATATAGTAACACTTAGAACAAATCCTTCATTCCTACCTAAGGTTTGTTCTTAAACAAATCTCAACCAGACTATAGAATTACCTGTTTTTTTCCCAAATATACAAACAAAATAGAATACATGTTGCACAAACTAGATGTCAATAGGTAACTTCGATTCTATTTAGACAAGACTAAGGACTTCAGAAAATTGGATCAACTTTTTGTATCCTTTTCAGATTCAAAGAAGGGTACTCCAGTGGTAATAAACACTATCAGAATGGTTGTCAGATTGCATTTCTTTTACATACAACTCTTCGCAGGTGACATTAAATCATAAAGTCAAGGCTCACTCAACCAAGGCAATTTCCATTTCTTCAACTTTTCTGGCATGGCTGCCTATAGATACCATTTGTGCAGCAGCCACATGGTCCTCACCTCATACCTTTATCATTCATTACAAATTGGATAAGGCCTCTAGGGGCAGGACCTCCTTTGGTTCTGCGGTTCTGAGGAATGTACTTCCATGAGCCACCCAAGGAGATGTTGCTTGGGACGCTTACCCATCAGGGAGAATGAAGGCAAAATAGAACAACTTCACATAAAGAAGTTATGTGCTTACCAAAATGTTCCATGTGAGTTGTTCATCTTATCTTCATTCTTATGTCCCACCCACCAACCCACTACCTTTAAAGTCTTGAGGACCGGGAATTTCCAACAAGTCTTAGTGATACTTTGTACTTAACTATGGTATTCTTATTTCAATGTCTATAGCCTTTAGTTATCAGTATGATTGGGCAAACAAGATCTGAGGGAAGCACTATTGCATCATGGGATAGGGAGTAGGCTACAAGCTGTTTGAAGACTTCGAGCTTTAGCATTTGGCCGAGTTGGAGCCGAGGTTCGGCTCCAAACCCATCGGTGAGAATGAAGGTGAGATGAACAACTCACATGGAACGTTATGGTAAGTATTTAACTTATTTTTTCTTGCCCTGACCTGCATACAGTTACAGTATAACTGGGAGTTAGAGTGACTACATGATATGTTCAAAAGCAGTAGTTCACAAAAATATGATCCATATAACCATAATGGGTACATTACTGTGTATCAAACAAATTGAAAGAATGACGGAAAGAAACTGTTGGGGGGGGGGGACTTGAAATGACTTCACGTAGGCTCCAAGAAGAGAAAAAACTAAATCTGGCTTGTGTATTCATCAATGTGATGATGACTTCTACTTGTGTGAATAACAGCGACAGCTGCTTATAGTTTTACATGAAAAGTGAGTGACTCAGTGTTGCATTGTAACTGCCCTTATTGTTAATGTGATAATGACCTGCATATCATGACTATAAAGTTCTGCATTGTAACCAGGGGGATGTTTAGGTGAGATAAATGAATTCTTACTTTTTGGAGTAATTCTTATACGATCAACCAGATAAGTTACACATTTGTGACCATTTCCCTTTCAGATTATAGGCAGTAGTTGCCTCACTGAGATAAAGGTTATTGCTTGCAGACTACTACCAGCATGGAGCTACCATATATTTTGGGCAATATTCCTGGCTTTGTTGGTCATGTATAGACTTTAGGTGGGAGGAAGGGCTCAGTAATACAATAATGAGTCTGTTACATAAGACACAGAAGTAAAAAAGGCAGAAATATTGTCCAAAATATCTGGTTGAGCAGTGCCGAAAATCAGCATTCCAACATTTCTACAGTTATTTATCAGCAGTCTTCCTGAAGACAGAATGTGCATATTGTTAACAGATAAGAAGCGACTAAACTGCAGCATGGACAGAATTCATTCATTGGTCAGTAAAGGAGAGACTGGCACCTGCTTATCACAAGTTAAGATATTCATTCCAGTCACATTTCAGTTGTTCCCAGTTCATTCAAGTAGACACTTGAAAGCTGGATGCATAAAAAAAACTTTTTAATGTTGTTGTATCTTTCGGCTTTTCCCGGTTAAGGGTTGCCACAGCGGAACTCCTGTCCACTAATGATTGGCAGTAGATTTTTGCGTACCGAGTTGCCAGTCCTGACGCACAACCTTCAACAAAGGTACGCCCATTCACACATGTCTCCACACAGAAGACGCTTCAGTTGAGAATCGAACAGGACAACGTCTTACCGTGAGGCGACAACGCTACCGCAGCACCACCACCGCAGTACATAATAACCATCTATAAAACCCGAGGTAAATATAACCACTGATGTTAAGTTGTCAATCTCGCCTTCATTCTTGCTGGATGGGTTCGGAGCCGATCCTCAGCTCCGACTCTGCCAATACTAAAGCTCGAGAGCTATTTCCACTGGCTCGAGACTCCCCTATTTCGCACAGTGCTAGGCGGTAACTACTCTGATCTCGTTTGCCGCTTTGCTGCGAAGTGCTTTCTTCTACCGGCTCTGGCAGGTTAGTGAGATTTTCTAGTCAGAAAATTAAAATAACTACCCCTATCCATTTTGTTTTAGTCAATTTTTATAGTACTGGGTATCCTTCTAGTTTAAATCGGGTCCTCCCTCGTTTTTATCCCCTTTTAAGTTCTAGGCCTTTGGCCCACTCCCCTCTTTTTTTCCCTTTGTCTTTCAGTGTGATTGTTTTTTTTCCTTTTTCGTTAAAGGGTGTGTCTTTTTTTTGTGTATGTGTCTAATTTGTGTATACAGTCACTTTTCTGGGATGTCGAAAGACTCCAAGGTCTCAGGCTTCAAGAAGTGTGACTCGTGCTGTCAGAAAATGTCTCTGACAGACGGTCACACTTCTTGTGTATATTGCCTGGGACCTTTGCACCTGCAGGACTCCTGTGCTGTTTGCCATGCATTCAGCCCGAGAGTCCTGCAGGAACACAAAAATAAACTTATTCTTCGAGGCTTATTAAAGCCTGAAGGCTCCTCGACCCAGTCTGCGTCGGGGAAGCCTTCAAAGACTTCCAGGCCGTCGGCTCCAGTTTGAGCCGTCCGCTGGGAGCATAAAGACTACTTCGACATTGGCTCCGGCTGGAGTTGATGATGTTCTTCATCTCACATTGCTGCAGTCCTAACACTTGGGTAGTCCGCTGTCCCAGTCGGCCCGAATACCAAAGTATAAGGCTGACGTCGGTCAAGGCGCATTTGTCTGACATCAGGACGGCAGGGTACAAATGCGCATGACCGACGTCATATCCTCAGTCTTTTTTGCCGCATGGTCCGATGCAGAAGCAGTATTGCGAGTGCAGGTTGGCGTTCTGAAATTTTCTGAAGTCGGAGTTTCAGACCGAATCAAAGTTGGCTAAGTACCCGTTGGGAATATTTTGGTTTTTCTTGCCTCAGTATTTAACCGGATGTCAGAAAAAGTGAATAACTGTATTTCTTGTGGGAAACAGATACCTCATAGGGATTACCATACCTTGTGTATACCTTGCTTAGGGCCTGAGCACGACGTTGTTGGCTGTCGCTCTTGTGCTAGATTTAACAAACGCACTATTAAGAGAAGATTAGATTGTGCCAGGTTAGTTTTTGGGAAGCGTTGTAATTACAACATGCCTTCGGATGCTCCGACGCCCGCTTCGTCTAAAAAGCGCAAGGACAAAGCAGCAAAGCCTAGGGTGGAAGAACCGTCTGTCCCGGACGTCGGTTCTTTAGAGGGCTCGGTGGAGCCGGTGGTTCTACCAGAAGTTCCTTTGGATTCTCAGGGAGAGACTTTACTGTTACAAGATGTGTCCTCTCAGGAGGTAGGCCAGGCTGAAGGGGCTTCTCAGGTAGCTGTTCTCCCCTCCCTTCCTAAGGTGGTTAGGCCCTCCCCTTCTGTTTCCAAGGCTTCTTCTAGAGGCAGGCCAGGGTTACCTTCAGTGGGGGTCTCCCTAGTTCTTCAGGGTCTCTGCCTAAGAAACATATGCTTAAAATGGCAGAAGATTTGATTACTATGATTAGAGGTTCTATGCCCCCCCTGATAAGAGGCCTAGGGTGGAACCTGAGCTTGAGAGTTTTGAGCAGTGTTCGAGGCTTCTGAGTCTTGGCTGAAGACTTGCAGGAGTATCCTCCTTATTCTGATTCTGATGTGGATGATTCTACTCCTTCGGCTTCTCCTCCTGAGGATTTTTCTTTTTCAGAGACTCTTCATTCCATGAGGGAGCATTTTAAATGGGAAGGTCAAGATTTCTCTGATGCCAGGAAAAGGCTTAGGGAATTTTTGTTTCTACCCCAGCATAGGCCTTTGGCTATACCTCCTGTTCTGGATGTCGTAGAGGATGTTTTTGCAGAGGCTTCCTGAACCCTGATTCTTTGCCTCCTGCCCCAGTTAAACCGGATAGGTATTATAGGGTGCCTGAAGCTCATAAGTATCTTTTAAGAGTCCTAGGGCAGACCCAGAAACTGTTTCTCAGGGCCCTAAAGGTGTTAAGGCTTCTGTTGTTAAAAATCCTGTTCCTTCTGATAAAGAGGCAAGGGCTTTGGATAGATGGGGAAAGAAGGTGTATACTTCTTCCACTTTAGCCATGAGGGCTTTGAATTGCCAGTTTCACATGTTGAAATACCAAAATTATCTCCTTTCACAATTGAAGTCTAAGGTAGATGCTCTGGCGGAAGGTATTGAGTGTAAAGAGTTGCAGGATTTAGTTCATGTTTCTGAACAGGTGGGTAAGCATTCCTTGCAATGTGGTTTTGATGCTGTACAGGCCTCTTCGAGGGTGGCAGCCACTGGTTCTGTTCTTCGCAGGCACGCCTGGCTGAGGGATCAGAATTTAGCTGAACATGTAAAGACAAGGATTTTAGATGCTCCTTTACAATCTGATGTGTTATTTGGTGCGCCTGTGGAAGCAGTTTTAAAGAAAATGGAGGACAAGGCTAAGTCTATGCAGACTGTTAAAGATTTTTTGCAGGTTCAGCCTCCAAAGTTTAGTAGAAATTGGCCTACTAAGGGGTGGACATATCCTTCTTATGATTCTCAGTCTAGGGTAGATCTAGACGTGGTAGGGGCAGAGCTCAAGGTTCTTTTAGGCCTAGAACAGGGAGTTCACCTGCCCAGTCTTCTGGTGAGGGCAGGGGTCAGTCCTTTCGTAAGCAGACCCAATGACCTGCCTTTTCAGCTGCCAGAGCCTTCTCGTCTGGCAGCACCTTTGGGAGGAAGGCTGGCACTTTTCAAAGAAAATTGGAGTGTTATTACCCAAGACAGATGGGTATTGGATATCGTTCACCACGGTTACAGGTTTTATTTCCATACCTTGCCTCCTTTCAAAGGCATGCCAGACATTCCTCCTATACAAAGAAAAGAGGCTCACAAGCAAATTTCTCTGTTACTCCAGATAGGGGCCATTCAGCCGGTTCCTGTGCCAGAAAGGGGCCTAGGATTTTATTCTCGCCTGTTCCTAGTACCAAAAAGGGGAACACGTGGAGACCAATTTTGGATTTGTCTATCCTCAACACTTATCTGGACATTCCCAAGTTCAAAATGTTGACGTTACAACAGCTTTTACCTCTGCTGGGCAAAGATCACTGGATGGTAACTTTAGATCTCAAGGAGGCTTACCTTCATGTGCCTATCAGACTCAGTTGCAGGAAGTATCTGCGTTCCGAGCTGGAACTTCCCATTATCAGTTCTCTGCATTGCCCTATGGCGTATCTACTGGCCCCAGAGTATTCACAAAAGTTCTGGCTCCAGTCGTAGCTTTCTTCAGGCTAAAAGGAATACAAATCTATCCTTACTTGGACGACTGTCTGATTCTGGCTCAAGAAAAGGACGAGCTTCTTCAGCATCTGGAATATGTGATAGCAGTGCTAAGATGCCTGGGGTATTCTGTGAACGAAATAAAGTCCAGTCTAGTACCCTCTCAAGACATGTGCTTTCTGGGTGTGAGACTGAATACAGCAGCCCAGATGGCCTTTTTAACCCCGGACAAACAAAAGAATCTTTCCCTTTACTTCCATCAACTATCTCTTCAGTCCGGGCTGACTGCAAGGACAGTCCTTCAAGCCTTAGGGTTCATGGCATCTTGTATTCTGGTGCTTCCCAATGCCAAACTGCATATGAGGAAGCTGCAATGGTATCTAAAAATGTATGGACACAGCACTGCCAGGATTTGGACACTGTCATTCCAATAATACCTTGCATTCAAAAGGAATTTTTGTGGTGGGCTCAGGAATGTCACCTAAACAAGGGACTCTCTGTGACCCGGCCAGAGGCGAGTCAGATTCTAACGACAGATGCCTCAGACATAGCTTGGGGAGCTCATCTGAATGGAAAGTGGATACAAGACAAGTGGCCTGCCAGACTACAGCATCTACATATCAACATGAAGGAGATGTTAGCAGTCCAGTTTGCATTACTGGCTTTCAAGGAGTTACTTCTTCCAGGGCAGGTGTTGATTCTAACAGACAACACAACTGTCATGTGGTACATCAACAAGCAAGGGGGAACACATTCTTATCCTCTATGCAGGCAAGCAATGATTTTGTGGGAGACTGCGCTCAGCTTGCAGCTAAATCCTCAGGCAAGGTTTCTGCCAGGAGCACAGAACTCCTTAGCAGATGTGTTAAGCAGGCAAATCATGGATCCCCACGAGTGGAAACTGGATCTTCATGTATTTCAAAATTGACAGTGTCATGGGGAACTCCAGACATAGATCTGTTCGCTTCTCCACTAAACCACCAGCTGCCAAAGTTTTGCACGAAAAGGTTCCATCACACAGCTTGGAAAGTGGATGCTCTTTCATTCAGTTGGGAAAATCTTCATGTGTATGCCTTTCCACCTCTGCCTCTCCTCCCAAAGGTACTCCTAAAGGTCAGACAAGACAAGCCAAGGATGATTTTGATAGCTCCAGATTGGCCTCGGCAACACTGGTACCCATTACTGAGGAATCTGGTAAGGAAGCCTCCATGGCCTTTACCTTTAATTCCACACCTTTTGTCTCAGAGGGATGGTCATCTACTCAATGTCAAGCTTCACTCTCTTCATCTAACAGCCTGGCATATTCTGTTTTGAACCACAGCAGGTCTCAACTTCCTCAACAAGTTTTGAATGTGATTATGGAAGCCAGAAGACCTAGTACACGTAAAGTGTATGCAGAAAAATGGAAGAGATTTTTATTTTGGAGTGCAGCAAAGGATTTGGATGTTTCTGAGCCTAATTTGAGTGTGGCTCTTCAATATCTTACTGAGTTATTGGACAAAGGTTTGTCTTTCTCTTCCATTAAGATTCATGCTGCAGCAATTTCAGCTCACTATGATTGTGACCCACCATTGTTTTCTCATCCTTTGTTCAAGCAATTTCTTAGAGGGGCAAAGAATATAAGACCCCCACGTGAGCTCCTACTCCTGCTTGGGACCTCAATTTTGTGTTGGAGAAACTTACTCTACAACCTTTTGAGCCTCATGCTACTGCCGAATTGAAATACTTGTCATGGAAGACTGCTTTTTGTTGGCCATTACTTCTGCAAGAAGGGTTTCTGAATTGCAGTCCCTTATGGCAGTTGAGCCTTTTTGATTTTCCATAAGGATAGGGTATCATTACGCACTAATCCTTCCTTTATGCCTAAGGTGGTTTCTAGTGTGGCTTTAAACCAAACTATTCATTTGCCTACTTTTTATGCAGATCCCCAAAATAGGGGAAAAGATTTTGCACACTTTAGATGTACACAGGCAGTTGCGTTATTATTTAAGCAGGACTAGGGATTTTAGGCAGTCTCAGCAGTTGTTTGTTTCTTTTGCTTTGAGTTCTCAGGGCAAGCCTGTGTCAAAACAAACTATATCTAAGTGGATTGGGTTTTGCATTGCATTCTGTTATTCCCATCATGGCAAGGAGATTCCAGCTGGGATTAGGCCTCATTCCACTAGGGCTACTGCCACTTCAACAGCATTTCTAAGGGGTGGCAACTAAGGATATTTTGGAGGCAGCTACTTGGAGTTCAGTGCATACTTTCTCCAAGCATTACCACCTTCCTCTCTATTCTAAATCCAGGGCTGGTTTTGCCACTGCTGTGTTGCAGGGCATTTTGGCAGCTCCTGCTTCATTATAGCTTAGCCATCCTCCCTTACCTCTGCTTTGGGATTCTACCCAAGTGTTAGGACTGCAGCAATGTGAGATGAAGAACATAGTACAGTTTTGTACCTACCATAAATGTAGATGTTCGAAGATCCACATTGCTGCAGTCCAATTTACCCTCCCTCCTTCCCCTCTGTGTTTAGGGGTGGTTGTGTGGATGGGGTTCTATTTTGGTGAATTTGTATATATTGTACATATATTAGGTACAGGAGTGTTTGGTGTTTTTTGGTTTTGGCCTTATCTTTTTAGGGTCTTCTGACATCTGGGGCAAGAAAAGACTGAGGATATGACGTTGGTCATGCGCATTTGTACCCTGACGTCCTGATGTCAGACAAATGCGCCTTGACCGACGTCAGCCTTATACTTTGGTATTCGGGCCGACTGGGACAGCGGACTACCCAAGTGTTAGGACTGCAGCAATGTGGATCTTCGAGCATCTACATTTATGGTAGGTGCAAAACTGTACTTTTCGAACACTCACACCGTTACCTCGGCTCCGGCCGGAGCCGAGGGTGCTGAGACTCAGTTGGCTCCGATAGTTTTATCGGAGCCACCTTTTAAGAAGAGGTCGAGGTCCCATTCCATCGGCTCCATCCACTCAGCCCCGGGATCCCCTCTTCTGTCGGAGCGGAGCCACAGGTCCCATTCCTCTCGGTCCTCCAGGCTGTCTGACCATGATTTACAGAGGGTGGTGAGTAGACTTCTCAAGTCTGAGGCACTGGCCCAAATGCTGCATAGCCCTACTCAACAGTCAGCGGCTATTCCCATCCCTTCTTCTGTTCCTCCTCCGACTCCTTTGAGTTTGGAGCCGGGGCTCTTCGGAGCCGTGGCTGTCGGTGCGTCGGAGCCGATGCCCTCCCTTTCAGCTCCGTAGTCTGCGCCGATTTCCTCTTTGGAGGGATCTCGGTGCCGGGCTTCCCTCGACGGCTCCGAGGGGGCGAGTGGCATCGGACCTTTGTCCTACCCCGTTCTCCCTCTCGGAGCGTCGGCGCTGGTGAGTTCGGCTCCATCTGCCTCGGAGCTGTCCCTGTCGTTGCCGGGGAGGGGGGGGTCCTTGTCTCCTCGGAGCGGGGACCTTTGGTCCTGGCTGATCGGGGCACCTTCGAGGTCATGCGGAGCGTGCTACACCCCGTGTCTACCCCACGGTCGGCTCAGTCAGCTCCTCCCTCTTCAGTGCCTGCGGTGGTTTCTACCCACCCCCTCGTACCAGACCATAGAGAGCCAACCCCTCAGGTTTCCCCATTGGGAATATCCACTTCTTCCGAGGCTTCTCCTGATCCGGCAAGGGAACCCCCTCGGAAGAGACAGTGCAAGAGGAAGCACATTGACTCCCCTGAGTCTATTACCTCGGACACCGACTTGGAGGAATCTGAAGGTTCCCCTCGGCCCCCCTCTGAGGATGTCTCTTTTGCTGACATCCTTGAAATCCTTAAACAGTGGGGGAACTGGCCCGCCCTTAACCCTTCAGAGGACGAGTCTATTTACCTTGAGGAGTTTGGCTCTCGCCCTTCCACCTCCTGGGTATCTCCTCCCTTTGACCCCCTCATGGAAGTGGTGGCAAGGAAGGCGTGGACGGCCCCTGATTCGGTGGAACCTACCCCAAGGAGGCCGTCTAAATTTATTACAGCCCCGAAAGAGATGCAGTTCTTATCTAAAGGCGCCTCTGTTGATGCCATGGTGGTGGCCGCAGCCACTAAGAAGGAATTAGCCGATCCTTCGGTACCTGTCCATCCTCCTAGTAAGGACTCTAGGACCATGGACAGGTATGGTAAGCGGATGTTTTCCTCAGTGACCTTTGCCATGCGGTCGCTGAACTACTTGTGTCACTTCACCCGTCTCCAGAAGGATTTACTCAAAGATATGGGTGATGCTATGCAGGATCCAACAGCTGAGGGATTCCAAGACAAAATGAACTCCCAGTTGGCAACCCTGAATTCGATTGTCAACTCCTCCATGCGGCTTATCTCATATGCGGCCGATGGGGCGAGTAGGGCCGCAGGCACAGGTGTAGCTTTAAGACGCCACGCCTGGATGCGGCTTTGCAATTTTGCAGACCCTTTCAAGGCGTTCTTCACCAATTCCCCCTTTGATGGCTCAACTTTGTTTGGACCTCAGGTGAAGGATACATTAACTAGGTGCGAGCAGGAAGGTAAGACTCTCTCTGCCATGGGAGTCCATTTTTCTACCCCTTCCAGACCTTATCCCAAAAGTCGGAAGGGGGGAAAAATGTGGTTCCGCAAACCACAAGGAGTCTCATATGACGCATAGTCGATTCCCCTCTAGAGGCAGAGGGGGGAACAATAATAGACGCCGCCCTAGGGGCAGAGGTGGTCCGCAAAACTAGGGTAGCAGAGAGACTCTCTCTGATAAATCCTTTCAGCATCCCTGAGGAGCTTGCCCGGCTGTCCACCTTCGGAGGCAGTCAGGGGAAGATTATCACTGTATCCAGAAGCCTGGCTTTCCCTCACTCAAGACAAATGGGTACAGTCGATTATATCCGAGGGTTACAAAATCCCCTTTATTCACATCCCATCCCAACCCAAAGGATCCCTTCCAGACGTTCCACCCAGTCTAAGGGAACAAGCAGCGTTAGAAATATCAAAGCTGCTGTCAAAGAGCTATCCAGCCAGTCCCAGCAGACCAGCAAGGATCCGGAATCTACTCCAAATTCTTTTTGGTGCCAAAAAAGACAGGGGACTGGAGACCAATACTGGATCTCAGCATGCTAAACAAGTATGTGAAGAAAACAAAATTCCGGATGGTCACGCTACAGTCCATTCTACCCTTCTTGGGTCAGGACAATTGGATGTGCTCAATAGACCTTCAGGATGCGTACTACCATATCAAAATGCACAGACGCTCCAGGAGGTTTCTCCGCTTCAGGCTGGGAGCCAGTCACTACCAGTTCAGAGCCCTGCCCTTTGGTCTCACTACAGCCCTCCCCGAGTGTTCACCAAATTAATGGCAGTGGTCGCAGCTCACCTGAGACGTCAAGGATTCCAGGTGTTTCCATATTTAGACGACTGGCTCCATACCGCCACCACCAGGCGTCAACTTCTTCTATCCAGAGAATTCACCATTCAAGCTTGCCAAGCTCTAGGCATTTCAGTAAATTTCGAAAAATCTGCCTTGTCGCCTTGTCAGTCTATTACCTTTATAGGCGCCACCTTAGACACAGTTCATCTTTCTGCCAGACTGACAGAGCAAAGAGTATCAGATATCCGCAAACACGTTTACCTTCTGCTTCAATGCAACAAGATCAAAGCCAGGGTAGTCTTGAAGGCATTAGGACTCATGGCGGCTACCATTACACTTCTTCCCCTAGCTCGTTTTCACATGCGGATCCTCCAGTGGATGCTGTTTTCTCAATGGTCCTTCCAACAGCTCCCAATGTCTCGCATCATTCTGCTAACCCAATCATGCAAGAATCACCTGTCTTAGTGGATGACATCACCTCAAGTTCTTCAGGGCAGACCCTTCACCCCCCCCCCCCAATTGCCACGGTCACAACTGACGCCTCCCTGATCGGGGGGGGGGGTGGCATTATCAGGGCAGGACAGTCCAGGGCACGTAGCAATCTTTCGAGTGCCACTTGCACATAAATGTCTTGGAGATGAGAGCAGTGCTTTTAGCGTTGCAAGCCCTTCAGGACTCTTTCCACAGGGACTATTGCAATTCAGACGGACAACATGTCCGTAGTGTGGTACATCAACAAACAGGGTGGAACCAAGTCCTATCCCTTATGTCGAGAGGCACTCAGACTTTGGCAGTGGGCGATCTCTTCTCGGCGGTTTCTGATAGCAACGCACATTCCCGGGAACTCCAACGTGATTGTGGACAAGTTGAGCAGGGCTATTCTCATGCCTCACGAGTGGTCTCTAAAAAAATCTGTGCTGGAAGAAATCTTTCTAAGATGGGGCCGACCTTGCTGCGATCTTTTTGCTACTCCCCAAAACAGCAAGTGTCACGATTTCTTCACCCTCTTCCCTCTACCAGGCCAACCCACCTGAGACGCTCTAGTCCACGATTGGCCCCGGGGACTTCTGTATGCTTTCCCCCCTTTTCCACTGATCTCTCAATTAATTCAGAAAGCTATCGCCTTGAGAGTCACTATAATCCTCATTGCTCCTTACTGGCCTCGACAGATATGGTTTCCGTTCCTGCATCATTACCTCTTGGAGCAGCCTTGGCATCTGGACCCAGTGCCAGATCTTTTGACCCACCAGTCGGGCCAGCTGCACCACTCCCTCCAATCTCTCAACCTCACAGCGTGGTTTCTCCGATTCCTACAATAGCCAGGCTTCCTTTAATTTCTCATTTGGTCCATAGCATCCTGATAGCCTCTCACAAGTCTTCTACCAGAAGGATTTACAATAGTAAATGGAAACGTTTTTCCTTCTGGGCAGCAACTAAAAACATAGACCCCTTCACCGCACCTATCCAGTCTATCCTAGACTTCCTGGCAGAGCTCTTTCATTTAGGCTCTTCCTCATCTACCATTAGAGTACATCTAGCTGCTATATCTAACTTTCATGTAGGTGTCTTGGACTCCAGGATCATGTCCCATAAACTTTGCAAAGCCTTTCTAAGAGGTATGATGTCCTTCATGGATGCATCTGCAGTCATAACAGCTGGGTTGTCCTGTCGCGCCAGGCAGCAGCCCAGTCGGCCGGATTCCAAAGTCCGGCCGCTTTCGCTGATGTCGCTTCATCCGGGAATCTCTCTTGGACTGACTTCGGGTATAAAGGCATCGGCCTATTTTTTTCTCCTTCTTTCTCTTCCCGCTGCTCAAGCAGAAGCTGTCTGCATCGCGTGCCGGTCGGTCGGATCAGATTTTTTTCTCCGAGACTAAGACTTTACCTCATGCTGTGGGAGTCGCTGTCTTTTCTTTCTTTGCCCAGAAAAAAAGCAAAATTGCTTAAAATAGGGAACAACAATGGAAAAGGATTTTACATATTTCCATTCTTCTGTTCTGCCTGTTTTAGCCCAGCCCACCCAGCAGCCTGTTGGCAGCCTGTTCTTTCAACGCTTTTCAACCGGACCGCGCGTCGGAGTTGAAGTCGGAGTTTTTCTTCTGACTTTTCTGACTATGACTTTGTTTACATTATGTCGTCGGGAACTCACTACACTTTACCGAAAAAAACGAACTGAAGACCGACACTGGCGCGTCATGGTCGCTGAGCAAATGATTTGAAGCAAACGTTTTCGCCTTCAAACCGAAAAACTGCCCGAAACTGGATCTAGGTACAGCCGACAGTTGAGGCAGTGGAGAACCCTACAAACTTCTCCCAATCTGACATCCAGACACACCTTGTCTGACTTATCAGGACACCATTCCCCTCCAGCACGGCCCATGCAGCATGGCCCAGTAGGGCTCCAGCAGCCATGTCGCTTAAGGCCTTCGGCCAGGGCTAAAGCAGCCAAGACTTCTAAATCAGTGCCTGTTAAACTACTCCTCTATTTCCCAAATCTTATCCTTAATGCATGAGACCATTTCATTTAATTTCTTCTCAGATAGGAGACAGAGGGCTACTCCACCCCCCCTCTCTTTCAGTGTTTAAGAGATGAATCAGATCTTGCCCTGATGTTTCGTCCTCTGAGCTTTTGATGACTGACCAGAGACACTTTCCAGATTCAGAGGCCCTTTTGAAGATTCTGATGCTGAAGCCCATTCCTTGAATGCTTCTGTTAAGAATCTCCAGAAGAATCTCCTTTTACATGCCATCGATGCGGAAAGAGCAGGCAGAAGCAAGATTTCAAGATTTTTCAGATTCCCCGAAAAGGATGCCTGCTACAAGGGGACAACAAAACAATGGACAAAAAGGTAATACAAAAAAGTCTAAAAGCATACCAATACAATCAATAAAATCAAAAATTGGGCTTATGACATGATAAAAACAAGGACATTCTAGGGAATTGAAACAAACACACAGTGAAATGCATTCCTGACTGCAGAAAAACAAAAAGAAAGCACGAAAGCATTGGCTGGCAGAAAGGCCTCTTTACAATTTCAACAAAGAAAGGTTCACTGCCAATTTGGGGCTCATGCATGCATGCATTTGGTCCCATTTGCCATTTATATTTATGAGAAAAAAAAGGCCCTACACGCCCCAAAATTTATATCCCAACACAGGCACAGGCAGCAAAAAGAAATCCCCCCAATTCCCCATGAAACAACAGGGAGTTCCCCTACATAACCCCAGGCATGTCAGGTCCAACACAGGCCTGCCACAGATCAGAGATGTCCAGAAACCCACAACCTCAAACAGACGCTTCAGACTCACCTGACGGGGCCCACTGCACTGCACAAATGCAGAAAAAAGGATTGTGGACTCAGGAACAACCTGCAAGTAGACCTAAAAAAAATTTCACAGGCACTAAAAAATAATCCACCATTCCAAAGATTCATTTCAAAAGATCAGGACAACAGGGACACAGACATAACACCACATGCATGACAATGATCAACAGGGAGGCACTCATTCATACCTCATTACAACCAACTATGATTCTTTGGAACTAACCAGGAAAAACTACAGGCAGACATCCAACCAACAGAAAGAAAAAGACTCAGAAAAGAAAACCTGCGGCAGACATATTAAGCAGGACCCACACAGATGCTCACAAATGTGGCACCTGCACCCGACATCTTCAGACCAATCACCAAAAGTAAAAATTCCCTTAGATGATACTAGCCACACTCTCCTCACAATCACCAACTCAAAAAATTCTGCACAAAACATTCCACCCACTCAGGAGTCCTTTCGCCTTCCTCCTTCAGCTGGAAAGGCCTAACAGCTTATGCATTCCCACCTCTCCAAGGATAATACAAAATAAAGGAAGAAGATCCTCAGAGAACCTCCTCCAGCCAAAATCCTGAAGAACCAAACTGGCCAAGACAACACTGGTTTCCCAGTCTGAGGAACAAACAACGAAACCTACCAAGCTACTGCAATGATGACAGAACAACTACTACAGCACCCTTACTCACATAGCAGCAGCTAATCACTTACTCTCCACTCACTGATGGGAACACAACATAGCACCAGCTAGCTGAAAAAGAGTAAAGAGATAATTCTGGAAGATAAAGAAGAGGAGTTCAAAGAAGAAAAGAAATGGAAAAATGGAAAAAATTGAAAAGGTGGAGAATTGAAGTTCGAAAAAGTCAAAACAGATAGTCAAAACATCATCAAGTATCTCATCAGAGTATCTGGGTCAACTTCCATTCCTTTCTGTCAACTCCTCCATCAGAGAAGATCTCAGAGGCTATTTCAGCAGAATACCTGTTTTTTGACACACCTGTTTTTTCACACCTCTGCTCAGACAATTCATCAGAAACCTCCAAGGAAACCACCATTTTTCAAGCACTGCTACAAAGCTTACTCTTTAAAACCCATTTCAACTGCACCATTGAGCCAGCAGCAGCAGCAAGCAACAGCAGACTTACAACATGGAAAACTGCCTTCCTTCTTTCCTGGCAATTACTCCTCAGGAAGGAGGGAACTCAACAGGGCTGTGGCAGGTGGCATCAAGCAAATCTTCCACCAATCCACCAGTCCATGAGGATCAATCCTACTATTTATGCCAAAGGTGGTAAGGTGAGTGTCTTCTTACCACCTTAAACCAGGCAATCCACTTCAGAACCAACTCCACAAAACAGACAAAACAGAGGGAAAGACTGCTTGCATACCTTGGAATACAATTACTAGCTACGCTTACTAAAAGACAGAAGAAAAGCAGCAGAAAGACTGACCAACTTTTGCAATTCTCAAGGGGAGGAAAAAATTCCACAGGCTTCTCAAACAACATAGGAATAATGGATAATTCCACTATACCATTCCATTACCAAAACATGCTCCAAACCAATTATTGAGACATAACTTGAGGGCAACAGCATACAACACACTTCTTTTGAGGAGGACCTCTAAATGTTAGAATTATACTTGCGGGCTGACCTCTACTGTCCTGCTTCATTGCCACCTCTGCCAATTTATTCCTCCTCCTCCTCCTTGTCCAGCAGGGTATTCTTGCCAGCTGCAAGGGACAGTCCTATCCTAATATCTAGCATTTTATCCCTCCTCCTCTACCATAATAGTATTCTCTACTGCAGATGTGAGACTGAAGATCATGATGCTCATAGTAGTACTGTAGTATGGTTTTTTACCCTCCATCCGTCTAGCATCCGATAGTATCTTAGTCTGGATTTCCTCCCCTTTCCCTCCTTGGTTGTACTTTGTTTAGTTTCCTAATAGCCAGCTGATTTTTGGCATATCTTTATCCTTTTTAGTGTATTTGTACTATCATAAAATTTTTAATTGTTCACTCCTCTAAATTCTGGAAACTTTGCATCTCCAAAAAATTTAGCCTTCAAAAGAGGGCTTCTGGCATCTAAAAGAACACTGTCGGATCTTTATGGCATGGCCGACTGCCAACCTGCCTGACGAGAGAGCACGGCCGGAGCGACAGCAGCTTCTCATTGGGACCTCGACTTTGACTTTTATGGCGGTGACAAAGGAACTGACCACACGACAATTTTTGCTCAAGCCCCCAATCAAAGATCCCCCACCTCAGTGGGACTTGAATTTGGTCCTAGCGTCCTTGATTCCCCCCACCCCCTTCGAACCTGCGGCTTCATGCCCTCTCAAGTTGCTCTCATGGAAAACCCTTTTTCTAGTAGCCATAACATCAGCTAGAAGGGTATCTGAACTTCATGCTCTTTGTAGTCGTCCTTTGTACTTAGTTTTCCATAAAGACAGGGTGTCCCGGACTAATCCGTCCTTCTTGCCTAAGGTTTCCTCTGAGGCAAATCTAAACCAGACTATCTATCTCCCTGTCTTCTTCCCTGATTATTCCAACAGGTCGGAACCAAAGTTACATTTTCTAGATGTTCATCGCCAACTTCGATATTATTTAGACAGGACTAAACAGTTCAGGAAATCTGACCAGCTCTTCCTGTCTTATGCGGAAGGGAAAATGGGCCTTCCAGTTTCTAAAGTGTCCCTTTCGAGATGGCTTACCTTTATAATTACCTTCATCTATGAAATCAGACATCAAAAGCTGCCTTCAAGACCTAGAGCTCATTCAACCAGGGCATTAGCTACATCTGTAGCTTTTCAGGACAGGCTACCAATAGATTCCATCTGTGCAGCAGCCACATGGGCTTCACCTCATACCTTTATCTCGCATTACAAATTGGATATGGCCTCCAGAAACCGTGCCAACTTTGGATGTCCTTCAAGGATGCATCTGCAGTCATCACATATGGGTTGTCCTGCCTCAGGCAGCCCTTCGGTCGGCCGGATTCCAAAGTCTGGGTCCGGTGTCGGCTGATGTCGCACTTTCCCCGACGTCAGAGCGCCTGGGGTATAAAAGCATCAGCCGACGCCATCTTCCTCAGTCTTTCTTGCCGCGTGGTGCCCGAAGCAGAAGCAGTTCGCAAGTGCCGGTAGGCCAGCTCCTGTAATTCAGCTACCGAAGACTTCAGAAAGCTAAGTACCCCGTTGGGGACTCTTTCTTGCCTCAGCCGATGTCAGATAAAGTTAATAATTGTTTAACTTGTGGGAAACAAATACCTCATAAAGATTTCCACTCTTACTGCCTCCCCTGCCTAGGCCCAGACCACGACGTCTCGGCCTGTTCAGCCTGTGCTTCCTTCAACCGACGCACTCTTAGACGTCGGGCGGAGTTTGCAGAGGAATTTTTTGGGGCTAGTTTTTCTTATAAGATGCCATCGGAGACTCCGACTTCTCATTTAGTTAAGAAACGGAAGGACAAGGACCGACACACGTGGGCCACGGTTTCGGCTGAAACCACGGCCAGGCTTACCGCGAGTGTCTCGGTCTCGGCTGAAACAGAGTCCTTGGTACATCCAATTACCGAAACCGCTCAACCGACTACCTCGGTCCCAGAGGCCCCGGCTGAGTCTGTTATTGAATTTCCAACAGAAACTGGTGTCCTGGAACCTTCCGACACCATTCCTTTAGACAAATCTACACCAGCATGTGGTGCAGCCAGGCCTCCTGCATCCATGTCCATTAAGGTATCCATGTCCATTAAGGCTTTCTCCAGGGCTAAAGCTGCTAAACTCTCAAAAGCTTTGCCTCCCAAGGTTATCCCTCAGGGACCCTTTACTGGTTCACAGATTCTAAGCTTAGCAGAGGATCTTATCTCCTTAATTAGGGGTTCTCAACCTCATCCGGACAGGGGCTCTCAACCTCCTCCAGACAAAAGGCCCAGGGTTGAGCCCTCTGATCCCCACTCCTCATATGAGGCCTCTGATGGCTCTACTCTCTCGGACCACCAGGAGGAGGCTTTTTTGACCTACGAGGATTCTGATGCAGAGGAATCTATTCCCTCGGCCTCCCCTCCTGAAGAGTTTTCCTTTGGGGTGACACTACACACCATGAGAGAGCATTTCCAATGGCAGGGCCAGGAATTCTCTGATTCCAGGAAAAGATTAAGGACCTTTTTACATTTGCCTCAGCATAAACCTTTAGCTATTCCTCCTGTTTTGAATGTCATTGATGATGTGTACTCTGACTCTAGCACAACCCCTGATTCTCTCCCTCCGGCTCCTGCCAAACCCGATAGGTACTACAGGGTCCCGGACTCGCATCTTTACCTTTACAAGGCCCACTCTGTTGATCCAGAAACTATTTCCCAGGGCCCTAAAGGGGTTGCAGCTGCCACTGCTAAAAATCCTCTCCCCTCTGAAAGGGAGTCCAGAGCTTTAGAGAGATGGGGTAAAAAAGTGTATACTTCTGCTGCTCTTTCTATGAGGGCATTAAATTGTCAATTTCATATGATACAGTACCCAAGAGTATTTGTCAGATGAATTGCATAAAAAACTGTCTTCACCTGATCCCCTAGACCACAAGTCACTTCAGGATCTGGTACATATCTCACAACAGGTTAGCAACCATTTCTTGCAATGTGATTATGATGCATTGGAAGCTTCATGTAGGTCAGCTATGACTGGCGCAGTCATACGTAGGCATGCTTGGCTGAAGGAACAGTCTCTGCCAGACCATGTTAAAGCAAAGCTGCTGGATGCTCCTCTGGAAAAGCAAAAGTTATTTGGCTCCACGGCTCAGGAGGTCCTAAAGAAATTTGAAGAAAAGGCAAAATCCGTACAAACAGTCAAAGATTTTCTCCAAGTACAACCACCAAGATTCAGCAGGAATTGGCCTTCCAAGAATTGGTCCTTTCCAGACAGAGAGGTTTCAGAGAGGCAATAAGAGGCGTGCCAGAGGTAGAGGGCAAGCCTAGAGGCTCCTACAGAGGATGTCAATGGCAGCCTCCCAACCAGAGAGGTAATGCAGGACCTTCAACTGCTGCACAAGGACAGGCTCAATGACTTTACTTTGACACCGCCAACCAGGGCTCAATTGGAAGCACCTTTGGGCGGAAAGCTTTCTTTATTCTCAGAAAATTGGCACAGTATTACAAGGGACAAATGGACACTACAAATAGACAAAGGATACAGGTTTCATTTCCACACATTACCAAAAAGAAAGGGCATGCCAGACCTGCCACCGAATCAAAGGGCAGAGGCTTTGAAACAAATTTCCAGCTTAATACAAATGAAAGCTATAGAAAAGGTTCCTCTCTCGGAACAAGGCCAAGGATTTTATTCCAGACTATTCCTTGTTCCAAGAAAAGAAAAACAATGGAGGCCTATTCTCGACTTGTCCGCACTGAATACTTATCTCATTGTGCCAAAGTTCAAAATGCTGACTCTACAGCAGCTCCTTCCCATGCTGGGCAGGGGGTCTTGGCTGGTAACTCTAGACCTCAAGGAGGCATACCTGCATGTCCCTATCAGACAAAGTTGCAGAAGACACCTCAGATTTCTCGCAGGGTCAGAGCATTATCAATTCTCAGCATTGCCCTTTGGCTTATCTACTGCCCCGAGAGGATTCAGGAAATGCCTGGCATCAGTAATTGCACACTGCAGACTTCAGATGATGCAAAAATACCCATATCTGGACGACTGCCTTATACAAGCGGACAGCCAACAAACTTTGGTAAAGCACTTGAATTATGCCATCCACCTACTTCAGGCCTTGGGATATACAGTCAACTTTCACAAATCAAGACTTGTTCCATCCCAAAGAATAACCTTTCTGGGTGCAGATCTAGATACAACCACCCAAATGGCCTTCCTCACAGAAGAAAAACAAAGTCAACTACCAGATTACTTCAAAAATCTGACAAGACAAACCCAGCTGACTGCAAGGAAAATCCTGCAGGCCCTGGGTTACATGGCTTCTTGCATCCTTCTGATTCCGCAAGCAAGACTACATATGAGGAAACTACAATGGTACCTAAGGAGTTTATGGACTCAGCACAGTCACAGCCTGGAAACTTTGATACCACTCATTCCATGCCTTCAAAAGGAATTTCTGTGGTGGGCTCAAGCAAGCCAGTCAAACAGGGGTCTGCCTTTCAGCAAACCAATAGCCAGCCAAACCATTACAACAGACGCTTCAGACCACGGATGGGGAGCACACATGGAGGGCAGATGCATTCAAGGTCTATGGTCACAAAAAGAGCTACGCATGCACGTAAACCAAAAGGAAGTGCTGGCAGTGATGCATGCAGTCTAAGCCTTCAAACCCTTTCTGCATCATGGCCATCTGCTAATAAGGACAGACAACACCACGGTTATGTGGTACATAAACAAGCAAGGAGGCACCCATTCCTATCCTCTTTGCAGGCTGGCAATGAATCTATGGGAACTTTCCTTGAAACTCAATATACAGCTACAATCCCAGTTTGTGCCAGGGAAAGACAATATACTGGCGGACAGCTTAAGCAGAAATATCATGGATGCACACGAATGGATGCTGCACCCAGACATCTTTCTACAGATAACACAATCATGGGGGAGGCCGGACTTAGATATTTTTGCCTCCCCCCACAATCATCAACTGAAGAAAGTCTGCTGAAGGACATACCACCCACAAGCATGGAAAGTGGATGCCCTCTCTCTCAGCTGGAGAACTCTAACAGTGTATGCATTTCCACCTCTGCCATTAATGACCAAGGTTTTACTGAAGATCAGGACAGAGCAGCCAACAGTGATTCTGATAGCTCCGGACTGGCCAAGACAGCACTGGTACCCACTGTTAAAAAGCATGTCACGCACAAAACCATGGCCTCTTCCTCTATGGCCACTTCTACTGACACAGCACAATTACAAAACTCTGCATTCCAACCTTAAAACCTTGCAACTAACAGCCTGGAAAATACCTTGACTCCTCCTCGGGACAAGCTATCCCAGAAAGTGAAAGATATTATTATGGAAGCTCGCCGGCCTTCCACAAGAAAGGCATATTCAGCAAAATGGAAAATATTTCACATTTGGAACACCACAAAGGGCCTAGATGTGACAGTGATGAACATGGCACATATCCTGGAATACTTGGCAGAAATGTTCCACAATGGTCTGTCTTACTCTTCCATTAAAATTCATGCTTCAGCAATTTCAGCAGAGTACAATACTGATCCACCTGTCTTCTCTCATCCTCTCCTAAGACAGTTTCTCAGAAGAATCAAAAACATCAATCCTCCAAGGAAACCACCTCTACCTACTTGGGACCTTAACTTCGTGTTGGAAAAACTAACACTGCCTCCCTTTGAACCAGCAGCATCTGCAGAACTACAGTTCTTGTCTTGGAAGACTGCTTTCCTTCTGGCCATAACCTCAGCAAGAAGAATATCTGAGTTACAGGCCCTTATGGCAGTACAGCCATTTCTTATTTTTCATCAGGACAGAGTTTCATTGAGAACCAATCCTACATTTATGCCAAAGGTGTTATCCAGGGTTTCATTAAATCAAGCTATTCACTTGCCTACCTTCTTTCCAAATCCACAAAACAAAGGGGAGAAACTTCTGCACACCCTGGACATACACAGACATTTGCGCTACTATGTGGACAGAACTAAAGGTTACAGAAAAACTGACCAGCTGTTGGTAGCATATGCTGCTGGTACACAAGGAAAAGCAATTTCCAAACAGACAATTTCAAAATGGATAGGGAATTGCATTTGTTTTTGTTACTCCTTTCATGGAAAAACTGTGCCAGCTAACATTAGACCCCCATTCCACGAGAGCCACAGACACCTCCACAGACTTCTTAAGAGGGGTGGCTACCAAGGACATTTTAGAAGCTGCTACATGGAGCTCAGTGCATACATTTGCCAAGCATTGCAATTTACCTTTATATTCCAGATCCAGAGCAGGCTTTGCTACGGCAGTCCTTCAGGGCATTTTAGCTACACCATCCTTTACATAGATCCTCCACCCCCAGATTGTCTATGGTATTCTACCCATATGTGATGACTGCAGATGCATCCTTGAAGGACATAGTACAGTTTTGTACCTACCGTAAATGTAGATGTCCGATAGGTATGCATCTGCAGTCAGGTTTACCCTCCCTCCTTCCCCTCTGTGGTATTTCTTGGGTACTTACCCCTCTTATAGCTAGCTGGGGTGATCTATTATGGTCTGTTTGTTTTTATATTATTGTGCATATTTGGATTTTTAAATGCATCTCTCCAAATTAAGCCTTCCTTAGAGGGCACCTGGCATCTGGGGCAAGAAAAACTGAGGAAGATGGCGTCAGCTGATGCTTTTATACCCCAGGTGCTCTGACGTCGGGGAAAGTGCGACATCAGCCGACGCCGGACCCAGACTTTGGAATCCGGCCGACCGAAGGGCTGCCTGAGGCAGGACAACCCATATGTGATGACTGCAGATGCATACCTATCGGACATCTACATTTTTGGTAGGTACAAAACTGTACTTTCCACTGCTCTCAAGAGTCTGTTCCGATAAGCCACCCGGGGTAAGGTGCTAGGGACGCGGTCCCATCCAGCAAGAATGAAAGCGTGATTGACAACTTAACATTGAGAAGTTATGTACCTACCATAACGTTCCATGTTAGTTGTCTTCTTC